>NC_089511.1:15359293-15659293 GCF_036850995.1 Saccopteryx leptura | reverse complement strand
GTTTCTGTGAAAGTGCTCACTTCCAGTTTGGTTTGCATTTAAATCAAACTGAACAAACACTTCAAGGGAATAAATTCTGTGGACAATGTCACTTTGGAATCTTTCATTTCAGGGAGGGATTGCACATTCTTAATACTTCCATAATTGCAGGTTTTATTCATTTTTATGTAGTTTTTGGAACCCAAAGAATATTTTGCCAGATTTGCGCAGCTCTCCAGTTGAATTTGAAATGAAGATATAACTCAAAAGGTAGATGGGTAGCACTTAAACAAGTATACAGCTCTAAGTACCCCTGTCAGCCTGGATGATCTTCTTTTCTATAAACGTGTTTGGATTAGATGTGACAAGTAAGTTTCCACGTTTCTATGTTTAAGTTTTTTTTAAAAGACTGTCTACTTTTCAATAGTTAAAATATTTGTTTTTCTTTTTATCTTTTCTCTCTCTCTCTCTCTTTTTTTTTTTTTTTACTTTAAGCCTCTATTGTTCATAGAACCCTCTTAGAAGCTTGGAAATAAAATGTCTTTTCCGACTAGTGGAGTGCTTTTTCCTTTGGAACATATTACTGAAAAAAAAACAATCTTAGTTCAAGTGATCCTTTATAATCACTGCTTTATGGCATCCATTGGCTAAAGGAAGGAGCATTGCTCTGTTCGTCTTGTCCTTGAGTAACGGGTATTACTTATACTCATCATTCGTTCACACATTCATTCGTGCCAATTACTTAGGATGCAGAATGGGTCATGCTACCTTCCTTGACATTGTTCAATTTTCCCAATCCTATTCCAAAATATCTATTCTGTCGACCTGTAATCACCTTTTTTTTTTACCTGTATGCTTACCCACCTCCCAAGACAATGTAACAGGGCATTTCCTCTTCTTCAGGACTGAGGAAACAAACTAAATACAAGATACGACAGGAGATGGTGAGATGCGGACCATGCGTGGAGGATAGGCCTAGGGCAGCAGCTCCTAAATCGATCTGGCGTTTAGCTGCATTAGATCTTCTAGGCTGTTATTCCTGGGAATGGTGGGAACATAGGAGAGCAGATTAGCCACTTCACTTGGAGAAACTTGTCAAAAATCCACATTCATGGTGCCCAGAGAGGATCGCCCCGCATGCCAGGTGGGACCTGGTCAGGAGTATTTGAAATTGGATAATTGTGTGACATCCTCACTTCGTTTTGAAAGACTTTGTAGGTCAGTGACAAATGCATTGAGATCTCTGAGCGGAAGAGTAGCCAAGTCGACCGGACAGGCAGTATGGTGGACAGAGGAGTGGCGTGAAACCCGGAGGCAGCCTGGGAGGGTTTCAGTGAAAATCAAAACGCAGTACAAGGAAGACTTAGAATAATTCAGTGAATTAAGAATGGAAAAGAGGCCCTGGCCGGTTGGCTCAGTGGTAGAGCATCGGCCTGGCGTGCAGAAGTCCCGGGTTCGATTCCTGGCCAGGGCACATAGGAGAAGCACCCATCTGCTTCTCCACCCCTCCCCCTCTCCTTCCTCTCTGTCTCTCTCTTCCCCTCCCGCAGCCAAGGCTCCATTGGAGCAAAGATGGCCCGGGCACTGGGGATGGCTCCTTGGCCTCTGCCTCAGGCGCTAGAGTGGCTCTGGTCGCAGAGGGGCAGAGCATCGCCCCCTGGTGGGCAGAGCGTCGCCCCCTGGTGGGCGTGCCGGGTGGATCCCGGTCGGGCACATGCGGGAGTCTGTCTGACTGTCTCTCCCCGTTTCCAGCTTCAGAAAAATACAAAAAAAAAAAAAAAAAAAAAGAATGGAAAAGAGGCAAAGCTCCTCCTTTTTGCACTGCCATCGGCCCGGTCCAGACCTTTGTCATCTCTGACCTGGAAGACCAAAGCAGCCCCGTGGCAGCTGGCTTTCTCTCTCAACTTCTCCTCCCAAAGAAGCCAGAGGGAAGAAACTCACAACTCAGGTCACGTGACTCCAGAACCGAAACTTCTTCAGTGGCTTCCCAAAATCTTCAAAGAAATTCCAATTCCCCTACTTTATGGCTAGACGTGACCAGGGCCCTGCTAAACTCTCCAACATCATCTTATTCCTGTCTCCTTCCAGTGCCCTGAGCTGCAGCCACAGGAGGCATCTGTCAGGTCCACGTACAAACAAAACGTGCTCACTTGTCCATCTAAAAGTAGGTCACCTGTTGTTGGTTTCTTTTGTATCTGTTACAACTGTTGAAACTTACTTTGCTTATTGGCTTGTCCTGTGTCTGTGTGCCTGACTGCCCCACCAGGATGGAAGCTTCTAGAGGCAGGGATCTGCTTGCCCGCTCCCACAAGGCCTCACACTCCTCACCCTTCCTTTCCAAGCTGGGCCCTGCGGAAAGGCTCCCACAAAGAAAGGTGGCACGGAGAAAAAAGCCTGTCTGCCACCCATGAGTGAGTGACCAGAGACTACTCCATCAACATTCACAGGCGCATGTATGGAGTGGGTTCCAGGAAATCTGCCCCCGGGGAACTCAGAAAGATCTGGAAATTAGCCATGGAGGAGACGTGACCTCCAGATGTGTGCGTTGGCACCATGGCACCAGCTGTCTGGACCAAAGATGTGGACAAGGCCCACAGGGGGGTGAGGATGACGAAGATGCAGAGACCCGACTCCGGGGACCAGGTTCAGTGACGCAGATCCGCTTTATTCAGGAAGCAAGCTAGCTTATATACATGGGTGCAGCCAATGGGATGTTATGGTAAGACAAATGGCCAAATAGGGTCAGGGGGCTGCCCGGCTGGCACTGAGTCATTTCCGCACAGCGGGCGAGCTTCCTTCCTGGGTGCGCCCAGGAGGGTTCCGGGAGCTGGAGTGTTCTCACAGCATTGCGTCAGTCACAGCTGCTACGTAACTGCTCTGTGCTCTACATACACAAAGGCATAAGGAACGTCCCAGACTGTTTCCGGCTGCGCTTGCTCAGAAAACAGAGTGAGGGTGAAGATTCACCAAACGAGCTCTTTGAACACCAGTCGCTGCTACCACTACTTTCAAAAACATCTCCAAATGGTTAATGTGGATGAGAACTTACTGCAGATTGTTGAATAAAGTTATATATAAAATTGCCAAAAATAAAATAAAATAGAATATAAAATAAAATAAAGAAAGAGGCAGGAATCTTGTTGTTTTGTTGTATGCCGGGTTTTCTATGGTACCTGAAATACCATAGGTGCACAATCCATGCTTCTCAAATGAATGACGGCAGATTTGTCAAGACTTGATGACTGATCAGAGAAGGCCCATGTGATGATGTTAAGCTCCCTTAACTGAGAAATTGAGTGGATTGTGATCTTGGTACCTGGGATGGTGAGTTCAAAAGGAGAAATGGGTTTAGTGGAAGGAAGTTGAGTTGATTTTAGGTTGGATGGCTAAGTCAGGGGTGCTGGTGTGGCAGCCAGTTGGAACTGTCAAGGAGCTGACCAGAGCTACAGACCTGCTAGTAGCTCACTACAGAAGTAGGGCTGGGCACGGAGAACGAGTCAGCAATGGCAGCTGAAGTCTCATGAGTGACTGTGTTTCCAATTGGGTCTCACGGCTCACTCCTGGTTCTGAAGGAGCGTTTCTGTGGTAAAGTCGGTCCCTCTGGCGTTGGAAGAGTCATGCTGGCTTTAGTTTTGTTAATCCAAATAATGAGTAAGCATAAACCTTGTCCTTTATGTCCAATACATTGAAAAATAAGAAGGGAATATTAATTAATTCATTAACACTTTTCTTTGATTAGTGAGACTTCTTCCAGCTCATACTGTGTTGGGAGGGGATGTTCTGGGTACAAAACACTGACCTCATTACTTGGAGGAGAGAAAGTATGTGCTGCCATCCCCATGTTACACTGAAGGAAACCATAGATCAGAGAGGCTAAGCATTTCTTCAAAGCATGCACAGGATCCCACTTCCCCCACCTTGGTCAAGGGAGGTACTGGCAGCAAGAAGTGGAGGCGGACAGTCCCCCGCCTTCATGGGTTCAGTTAATTGCTCTGAGCAGCCGTTCACCACAGAGCCGGAGGACGGGACCTCACCACATGTCTGAATGCCCCGCCTCCCATCCGAGTCCAAAGCAAAACACGGAACAGCGCTGCAAATGGTTTCTGCTGGAGTTTACCTTTTTCTGCAATATGAATGTTGAAGATCAAATATAAAAGAAACCGATTAGGCATTTCATAGCTGTTTGTATTATGTTTCCTGGAGATTATTTTCTTTATGGGATTTAAATTGTATTTAGAAACAAACAAAACAAACAAACAACAAAAACCGGTCAATGGTGGGGCCGCTCTCAGGCCCCGATGGCCTAAGAGTAAGAACTGAATTTTCGCCTTGTAGGCTCACTCATCTAACCCTTCTTCATGATTAAATGCTACAACCTTCTTAAAAGGGCCTTCTTCATTCCAGGCGTTATTATACATTTTAAACATGATTTGACAGTTCTCTGTCATTTTAATCAACTGACCTCCATAACGTGCTCATCTCACACACAGGCTCGTGGAGGCAACACTGGTCAGGGGTTCATCCTGTGAGGAGCTCAAATCTCCAGCCCAAGAGGGAAAGCAATACACCCTGGTTGAGTGTGACATTCAATACATCCTTACATATAAAGCCTGGCTCTCATTCCTACTTGCTGTGTGACTTTGCACAGGTATCTTGATCTCTCTGAACTACATTTCCCATGATCGGGCAATGCAAATAATAGCAGAGCTTATCCCGCCAGTGAGGAAGACGAATAAACGAGCTCATGTTTCTAGAGACACTAGCGGTTCCTAGGACAGGGCAACCAGTGAATGGAAGGTGGCAATTATATTGTCAGTGTTAGTATTCTTTGGGCAATCCCAGGTTGAAGAACAAACGTAGGGAAGAAGTTACACCTCATGACTCCCTTTACCTCTGCAGGGCCCACTGTCTCACTGCTCTTTCCTGAGCCGATGACAGGATGGAGCTTAGCACACGGTCATTTAGTTACGGAGAACTGTTGATCAACAGTTTCCTACCACTGAAAATTTTTTTTAATAAAACTAATTAATTGATCAATGAATTCAATTATATGGACTATAATATGTAGCATAATGTTAGCAAAGAAACAGGTAATATAATTCTTTTTTTTTTTTTTTTTTTTTTGGTATTTTTCTGAAGTAAGAAGCGGGAAGTTAGAGAGACAGACTTTTGCATGCACCTGACTGGGATCCACCCGGTATGCCCACTAGGGGATGATGCTCTGCCCATCTGGGCCATTGCTCCGTTGCAACTGGAGCCATTCTAGAGCCTGAGGCAGAGGACACGGAGCTGTCCTCAGTGCCCAGGCCAACTTTGCTCCACTGGAGCCTTGGCTGAGGGAGGGGAAGAGAAACACAGAGAGAAAAGAGAGGGGGAAGGGTGGAGAAGCAGATGGGCACTTCTCCTGTGTGCCCTGACCGGGAATCAGACCTGGGTCATCTATATGCCAGTCCAACGCTCCACCACTGGATTCCCCATGGTGAATCGAGGGTCCAAATTTTATGAATAATAAGAGCCTAGTAGCCATCTGCGGACAGGGGCTCCTCACCTGCTCTGTGCACAGGGAAGAAGCTCAGGCTGAACTCTGTCTCACTGTTGACAACGTATAATTCAACCACTGCAGGAGAACCCAATCCAGATAAGATTGACCTAGAAGAAAAAGGTTTCATCTTTCTACCAGCAGAATTAGATGTGTTCCACCAAACAGAACTATACAGATTGTATCCTCATTTGCATCTACACTGACCAATTGGAACTGCACATTTTGGATACCTCATTTACATAAAATGGACCAAATTGTGAACCTGGACAACAGGAACTTTCCCTATAAAAGGCAGCTCCCCTTTGTCTCGATAGAACACAATTTAAATTGCTCCTTTTGCCAGAAGAAATGCTTTTTATTCTTTATTGAAGGCTAAAATTCATTTTGGTTTACAGCTTGTCAAGAATTGCACGAATGTTGGCATTTCTAATATAAGGAATTTCAGATTTGATACATTTTTGCTCATTTGTTAAAACAATGGTACCCCTTCTTTTATAGACATAATTCTTTGAAAATATTTAGCTTTGAAGACATATCATTTCATTAGAATACTTTTTAAAAATAATATTTCTGATGAGTTTAATTTAACCACATTTTTACTTCATTTAGCACTCAGGAAATTGGAAATTATTTTATGCTATGATAATTTTCTTCCTTTTTTTTTTTTTTTTTTCCCCAAGCACTAACTGGATACTAAAGAAATAGTGGTGCCTGGAAATATAATTTTCCAATTTCTTTCTCTCATGAATTAGTAAAGCGGTCTGTGCGATGGTGCTGACCCAGCATACTGGACCAGACCTCCTGTGGGGTGCCCACATTTTCTCTCTCTTTTTTTTTCAGTGTAAACTCCCAATGCAGAATCAGTGAGGAGAAAATATTAGGGGCAGGAATAGAGGGATGAATGGATAAAGGAAAATGAATTCTTCATTTTATGTTCTATGTTGTATAGAATTCCAAACTACCAGAAATGCCATGAGAATTCACCTGGCTATCTCCCCTCCTCCCCGCCCCCAGGCTGTGATAGTATCTTCATAATGCTTTGGGTTTAGCCATGGCGGAACTGGTGATTCCTCTCTGGATGTTCCCGTAATACACGCTCACATCAAATTGGGCCCCTATGCACCAAGCAGATAGATGAAAGGTCCATCGGATGAACCTGACTTGTTAGCTCTGAAAAGTCTGCTTAATTTTGCTGGGTGTCCTTTCTTTACCTATATGGGGGACATCTGTCATCTCTGTCTGGCACACCTCTAAGAACTCTAGAAAAAGATTGAGGCAGAATAGGAAAACAACGAAAGCTATAACTTGTCACATAGGGGAATGATCTTATTGTTGTTTTTTGTTGTTCTTTGGGATTCTTACTATGGTAAACTGGATCTTTCTGGCATCGGGAAATAATTCAGAAGACAACCTCAGTTCCGAAGCAAATTTAAGGAGCTCTGGCTTCCTTCGCCTCTTGGAAGACTCTGCTCCAGTAGCTCCAAGGATGGCTCTGAACTGCCTCTAAGAGGTGGATGCTGCCGCAGGTGCTTGAGGACCACGCCCCCGGGCTTGAGGGCCATGCCCCCGGGCTTGAGGACCACGCCCCCCAGGCTTGAGGACCACGTCCCCTGGGCTTGAGAACCACGCCCCCCGGGCTTGAGGACCACGTCCCCTGGGCTTGAGGACCACGCCCCCCGGGCTTGAGGACCACAGCCCCCGGGCTTGAGGACCACGCCCCCCGGGCTTGAGGGCCATGCCCCCGGGCTTGAGGACCACGCCCCCCAGGCTTGAGGACCACGTCCCCTGGGCTTGAGGACCACGCCCCCCGGGCTTGAGGACCACAGCCCCCGGGCTTGAGGACCACGCCCCCCGGGCTTGAGGACCACATCCTCTGGGCTCCTCCCCACCTAGCCCTCAATCCACAGCAATCTCATCACCAGCATGGAGATTTCTAAGCCTGGGCTAGGAGGACTCTTGATCCTGTAGTCTGTTTTTTCAAGTGTGAAAGTGTATTTCTGCATCTTGTTGGTTAGACAAAGTGGTTTTAGGTGACACTGAATAACATCATACTTTAAAGGGCAAAAGGTTGTCCCTTTTCAATTACTAAGCAGATAAACTGCCCCCCATTCTTCCTGTCTGGAATCCACTTCCTCCTAATGTGGCTCATTTCCTGACCAACCAATCTAAAGTAGCCTCCTAGTCCCTGTCTGCCATGTGGCCCTCTGTCCTTCTTTGCAGACTGACGAAGATAGTCTTCTTTGACTGTTGAGCAGATAAAATATATTATGCTCACTTTGTTAAAGATGGCGCTGCCCACGTGGAAGCCCATCGCCCAGATGATGGTATTGGTTGCCCTTCTTGCTTGAGATGGGCGTGATTATATTGTGTTTTGGGGGCAGGCAGGATCCTTGTAGCCTGGGGCTTGGTTTTGGGACTAAGCCTTTCCCATCCTTTTTGATGTGGGGTGGTGCACTCTCATGAGGAATCCCATTATACCTCAGATAAGTGACTTTGTATCAGAGACTTCCTTGTTTATATATTGGATTAAAGGTTTTGGTTTCTACACTATAAAGTGGGGCAGACCGGGAGCTTGCTCTCTCTCAGTTCCTGAGATTAGCATTAGAGAAGAGAGCAGAGTAAGGCCACGTGGAGGAGAGGAGAAGCAGCCAAGATGGTGGAATGCTGAAGGAGAAGCCAGTTTTTTGTTTTTTTTTGTTTTTTTTTGTTGTTGTTGTTGTATTTTTCTGAAGCTGGAAACGGGGACAGACAGTCAGACAGACTCCCGCATGCGCCCCACCGGGATCCACCCGGCACGCCCACCAGGGGCGATGCTCTGCCCACCAGGGGGCGATGCTCTGCCCCTCCGGGGCGTCGCTCTGTCGCGACCAGAGCCACTCTAGCGCCTGGGGCAGAGGCCAAGGAGCCATCCCCAGCGCCCGGGCCATCTTTGTTCCAATGGAGCCTTGGCTGTGGGAGGGGAAGAGAGAGACAGAGAGGAAGGAGGGGGGGTGGAGAAGCAAATGGGCGCTTCTCCTATGTGCCCTGGCCGGGAATCGAACCCGGGTCCCCCGCACACCAGGCCGACGCTCTACCGCTGAGCCAACCGGCCAGGGCAGGAGAAGCCAGTTTGTTCAGAGTTTGTGCAGTGAGAAGGAGATGGGGAACAGAGGTGAATAAGGCTGATGAGGTTAAAAACCTTTGATTCTAGGAAACTCAGATAAATCAGTAGCTTTTTGAGCACTGAATGAGTGGGTTTTGGAGCCCAGTCTGTGTTTTTACTTGCCCACCGGATGCAAGCTAGGATTAAAGCTAATGATCCACCAGTTCTTGGCTCTGTTGTTTCATTATTGTCTGTCCGAATCTAATGCGAACCTGCATGGGCCAGGTGGCTGTGATGGTGGCCATAGCTACTGGCTTTACATTGACCAAACTTTAATGAGGCTTCTCTGAACCCTCTGTTCTACTGGCCCCAAGTCAGCCGTCCGTCTCTGTCACTGCAGTATCCAGTTTGAGCAAGAATCCTGCTAAGTCAGTTTGCTGAAAATTCCCCACCCTTGACATCTGACTACTCTCATATCTTAATCACCCTGGTCTGCCTTAGCAAGAATTCTGTTGAGTCAGTCTAGCAAGAATTCTCTTACCACTGATGTTTCCTCTTAGTAATTTTGCATAGTCTGAACCCCCATCTGCTCCTGGGATACAAATCCCAGTTTGTCTTTGTTGAAGTTAGAGTTGAGTCCAGTCTCTCCCCTGCTAGAAAATCTGACTGTAGCAGCTCCACGTGAATGAAGCGAGCCTACTTACCATCTTTAACAAGTTTTATGACATACTTTTTAGAGTACATATCACATTCTGATTTTTCTTTTTTCAATGTTTGCTCCGGAGTACGGACCAACCAATTCTCTGGTTTGATGCATTCAGCCCAAAGTGGGCGGAGCTGCAACCACCAGCTCTGACCCAGAATGCATACGGGTTTTCCATCTCAGTCCACAATCTTAGTGCTGCAAAAATATCACTGTCCTTTTATCTTTTTCTGTTTAATCTCCACGGGGCATGCCCATCCTGCCAAACTGAAAGAATTACACCCAGCCATTAGCCCCAGAATTTCCTAATCAAGGCTGCACTGGAATTTAGAAACTTTCTAGAAAATGAAAAAACCATCCTTGTGGTTTTGTTGTTGTTGTTTTGTTTTGCAACAGAGACAGAGAGAGGGACAGATAGGGACAGACAGACAGGAAAGGAGAGAGATGAGAACTATCAAGTCTTTGTTGCAGCACCTTAGTTGTTTATTGATTGCTTTCTCACATGTGCCTTGACTGGGGGGCTCCAGCAGAGCTAATGACACCTTGCTCAAGCCAGCAACTTTGGGCTTCAAGCCAGCAAGCACGGGGTTATGTTGATGATCCCACGTTCAAGCCAGTGACCCCACGTTCAAGCTGGAGAGCTGGCACTCAAGCCAGATGAGCCCACACTCAAGCCGGCAGCCTTGGGGTCTCGAACCTGGGTCCTCTGTGTCCTAGTTCAATGCTCTATCCACTGCTCCCCTGCCTGGTCAGGCATGAAGAAACTGTCTTTGATCTCTATCTCAATACAGTCTTAGCAGACAACTTGCTTTTGCAAGCCACATTGGTCTGAGGAATTTCTGGGTCTTGGCTCCATAGAGCAGAGAAAATATCAAATGTCTAGGGCAGGGGTTCCCAAACTTTTTACACAGGGACCAGTTCACTGTCCCTCAGACTGTTGGAAGGCCACCACATACAGTGCTCCTCTCACTGACCACCAATGAAAGAGGTGCCCCTTCCAGAAGTGTGGCGGGGGGCCGGATAAATGGCCTCAGGGGGCCACATGCGGCCCGTGGGCCATAGTTTAGAGATGCCTGGTAAGGTCTCACTTTCTTAATCACTCTGTAACCCATCTCCTCTGACTGAGGTTCAGTTCCTTGGGGTCGTGCCAAAGGGCCACCTGGGAGTCAGCCTCGTCAGATGGACATCACACCTCCTTGTCTTAGGTGAGAGTGGAGGTGGAGAGTTAAACATCTCCCCTGTCGCTGTCACACTTCACTTCAGTGGGTTTAATCTTTTCTAAAACAGTTCACAAAGCTATTTGACTTCAGGCTATGTCTGCTTTCTCCAGGGCACATATCCTGGAGGCTAGAAGTCCAAAACATTCTGGCACCCTTTAAAAAAATTGAATGAAGGAGGACAGAAAATCTAAGGAGAATCAGGTCTGATTAATATTTAGGAAAAGTATTTTGCTAGGTCATTCTGGTGGTGGGAGGGGGAAGACAAGAAACAGGGCAGATCAATGAATATCTATATGGTTAGAGTTAAAGTTTTATATATATTTATATATATTATATATATTTATGTATATATATATACACATATATATATAGCTGTATGGTGATAAACAGTAAGGAGAAAAACATGTATAAACTCGGGGGATGTAGAAAGAAACCGTCAGATGGAGAAGTGGCTCAGGTTTCGTGGTCTGGCCAGGGAAGGCTCAGCAGGGAGGTGATATTTGAGGAGAGCCCTGAAGGGAATGAGCAGCTAGCCACACAGACATCTGGTCTACAGGCATTCCAAGCAGTGGGAACTGCAAGAGCAAAGGCAAAAGAGAATGAAGGAAAAATATTTACATGAGATGTGGCCGGTAAAGGGGTTGTATCTTTAACAACCAAATGGCTCATATAAATCAAAAAGGTGCTAACAGATAAAGGAGTACAGATTATATACAAACTACAAAAGAAGAAACGCAACTAACAATGGCCCAGAGAGGTCATGTCTATAATGCCACCAACTAGTAACCAAACAAATGCATACTAAACAAAGGTAGCACTTAAAGTGCTATTTTTCAATGAAACCAAAATGTAAAAAAATAGTTAAAATTTTAATACTAGCACTGGCAAGAATTCAGAGAGATCAACACTTTCATGTTTTGATGACAGAAATGTAAATTGGCATACTTCTTTGGAAAATTCCTTTGCCAGTGTGTTTCATGAACTGAATTGTCACAAGAACAGTCTTTGTCCCTTTGAGAATCTACCCAGGGATGCCATCCGGGTATGGAAAGCTATGTGCATGTGTATATCCACAAATGGTCAGTGGTGTCAGAAGCAACTCACATGTCCTGCAACATCATATGAGTAAGTAAGTGATTGTGGCACACTGTCTCAGCAGGTTAATAGGTAGCTTTTAAGCATGATGGTTCAAAAATGATTTAGTGACATGGTGATATGATAAATCCTTACGGCATTGTTAAATGAGAGTGAGTGGATCCAGCGTACATACACCATTATACGTGTATCTTCATTATGGTTTAAACTGACAACCTATTTCCACATGTGCATGTTCCTGTGTTTATGTATACTTTATTTTTAATCCACGTGGAGGAAATGATGGCTTCTGTATTAGTCAGAGTTATGCAGAGAAACAGAACCGCCAGGATATATAGACGAGAGAGAGCGAGAGAGAGAGAGCGAGAGAGAGAGAGAGAGAGAGAGAGAGAGAGAGAAAGAGAGAGGTTTATTGGCTCACACACTTGGGAAAGCTTTGCAAGTCCAGAATCCACAGGGTAAGCCAACGGACTGGAGGCCCAGGGAAGAGTCACAGTTTGAATGCAAAGGTGAGCTGTTGGCAGAATTTCCTCCTGTTTTGGAGACTTCATTCCCTTTCTGTTAAAGCCTTCAACTGGTTGGATGAGGCTCACCCACATTATGGAGGATAATCTGATTTACTCAGAGTCTACTAATTTAAATGTGGTTCTCATCTAAAAAGTATTTTCAGCCCTGGCAGGGTAGCTCAGTTGTTAGAGCATCATCCTGAAATGCCATGGTTGGGGGTTTGATCCCTGATTAGGACCCATACAAGAATCAACCAGTCAATGCTTACATAAGTGGAACAACAAATGGGTGTTTCTTCTCTCTCTCAAATCAATGAATAAATAAAAAGTTTAAAAATATCTTCACAGAAACATCTAGAATAATGTTTGATCAAATATCTGAGTACTGTGGTCTAGCCCAGTTGATACATAAAATTAGCTATTACTGCTTGACGCTCCAGGTTTACTTAATGTGTCAAGTCCACACTTCCAGAGAACCAAAAAACTAACAAACAAACAGAAAGTACTTTCTTGATGGGTACAGCAAAAATCCAAGAGGTGACTGAGCTGGCTTGGAGTACAGAGCGATCCCTAAACCAACCCCAGTGGGCAGGGGTCAGGATATTACGTTTTGACAAGTGTAGGTCATATAGTGGGTCCAGAAGGAGACAGCTACAATTGGACCACATGAAATGGATTTATGAGAGAAAAGGGATACAAGAAAAAAGAGGACAAGATAGGTATGTTGAGCAAAAAGAGGTTCTGACTAGAGTTTACTGAAGGCATTGTCTTACCAATCTACACAGAGCTTTCTGTCTGGTATTAATATTTTCTGCTTAATCTTTTTATTTTTCAAGTACCATCCTTAATTAGTTCAGAGAATACAGGGGAAAATAACAAATTTTCCTGCCGTAGTCACATCCCAACTATGGAACTGTTTCCGGATATGAAAACCCATGGATAAACTATTGTACACCCAATAAAAGAATGGCCTATCGATTCACTTCACAACATGGGTGAGTTTTAAATGCATTTATCTTCAGTGAAAGAAGCCAGGCTCAGCAACATACATATGCTCACTTCCATTTATATGACCTTCTTACATATACAAAGTTATTGAGACAGTAATCAGACCAGTGTTTGCTAAGGGTTGGGGGTAAGGGAAAGATACTGACTACACAGGGGAATGGGAAAAGTTTCTTTTCTCCTTAATTATGGTAGTGATTACGTGACTGTCTATATTTGTCAAAAGTAGCAAAAAATCAAATGACACCAAAACAAAACAAAAATCAAAAATAAACAAATGGGACAACATCAAACTATAAAGCTTATGCACAGCAAAGAAAACCATCAACCAAATGAAATGGCAACACTATTGAGTGGGAGAAAATAATACAAATCATATATGTGGTAATGAATTAATATCTAAAATATATAAAGAACTCAACAGAAAAAAAATCTAATTAAAAAAAATGGGGCCCTGGCCAATTGGCTCAGTGGTAGGGTGTTGGCCTGGCGTGCAGAAGTCCTGGGTTCGATTCCCGGCCAAGGCACACAGAAGAAGCACCCATCTGCTTCTCCACCCCTCCCCCTCTCCTTCCTCTCTGTCTCTCTCTTCCCCTCCCGCAGCCGAGGCTCCACTGGAGCAAAGATGGCTCGGGCGCTGGGGATGGCTCCTCGGCCTCTGCCCCAGGCACTAGAGTGGCTCTGGTCACAACAAAGCGACGCCCCGAAGGGGCAGAGCATCGCCCCCTGGTGGGCAGAGAGTCACCCCCTGGTGGGCATGCCGGGTGGATCCCGGTCGGGCGCATGCGGGAGTCTGTCTGACTGTCTCTCCCATTTCCGGCTTCAGAAAAATACAGGAAAAAAAAATGGGCAAGCTCGGAATAGACATTTTTCCAAAGACAACATGCAGATGGCCAACAGGCACATGGGAAGATACTCAACAGGAAAAGGAAATCAAAACCACGTACGTATCACCTCACACCTGTCAGAATGGCAATTGTCAAAAAGACAAGAAACAAGCGCTGGGGAGGATGTGCAGAAAGGGAACCCTCCTGCACTGCTGGTGGGAATGCAGACTGGTGCAGCCACTGTGGGAAACAGCATGGAGATCCCTCAAAAAAAGTAAACATACAACTACATACAGTCCACCAATTCAATTCTGGGGATTTATCTGAAGGCAATGAAAACACGACCTCCAAAAGATATAGTATGTAGCACCCTATTCATTGCAGCATTGTTTACAATAGCCGAGTGTTTACATATGGAAACAACCTAAGTGTCCATTGGTGCATGAATGGATAAAGAAGTTGTGGTATATACAGTATTCCATATGCACAGTGAATAATATTTCATTGTGCATGTATATATATATATTCAGCCATAAATAAAGAAATCTTACCATTTGCAACAACATGGATGGACCTCGAGGATACTATGCTAAGGGAAATAAGCAGAGAAAAACAAATACCCTATTTTCCCTCTTACATGCAGAATCTAAAAAAAAAAAAACTCATAGATTCAGAGAACAGATTGGGGGTCACTAGAGGTGGGGTTGGCAGAGTGAGATAAATAGCTGAACTGTGTTTTTTTAGTTTGAATAAAATGAATAAAAATTAAATGAAAATAAATTGATCATATCACCCACTGCATACACCCCCCCCCCCCCCCGTGGCGGCTCCCAATATCTTTCAGAGTGAAAACCAATGACCTTCATTTAAAATAATAACTTAGAAGCTATGGTCCCAATTGAGACCACTTTAAGCAGGAAAGGAGATGCTAACAAGATTTTTTTTTTTCCAAAAAAAGACTACCAGAACTGTGTGCTTACAAGTGTGAAGTTTACTGTAAATAACTTAACACCTCAATAAAACAAAGGAACAAAGAAGTATTAGGTTACACAACTTTTTTTGGCCTTAATAAGCAAGAGCATCTCCATCGCGTGCCATCCCCCCAGCAGGCTTCCTGGTCCAGGTCCCACATCCCGCAAGGTGGGGACTCAGCCACTTGGCATTCCTCTGTGTACTTATCACAGGGTGGGCCCCCTGCCAACGCCAGCCAGCTTCTCAAGCTGCCGGGATACAGGGATACAGTCCTCAACTCCCATTAATCCCATCAAGAACAAGCCAATGACTTTAATTTGGATTCCTGATTGAACTATAAACGGCACTCCATCTGCTTTGTAGTCTCAACAACAGTGGGGCCAACACTTCCCGGGCCAGGAATGAACTTCAGTATTTGAAGCGGTGAAATGGACATTTGAGGATGGTGCCAAACGCTCTGGTGTTTGGGGTTGGGGAGGTATCCCTCTGTCTGAGTAGGAAGGAAGACACTGTTGATGTGTCCGTTCATTACTCCCAGGTCCGCCTGGCACTGGCCAGGGTGCGGGAAGGTACTGCCTGTGTTAACACAGTGCATCCATGCACCTCTCCACCCTCGTCTGGGCAGCATCCCTCTCGGCTCGCAGACCTGCCCTGATGTAAGGCAGGAAGGGGTTTTTTCTCCAGTGGGTGCCTATGGTCACATCTTAGTCAGTACTTTTCTTTTTTTTTTTTCCCCAAAGCTGGAAACGGGGAGGCAGTCAGACAGACTCCCGCATGTGCCCGACCGGGATCCACCTGGCATGCCCACCAGGGGGCGATGCTCTGCCCCTCTGAGGCATCACTCTGCCACAATCAGAGCCATTCTAGCGCCTGAGGCAGAGGCCACAGAGCCATCCTCAGTGCCAGAACAAACTTTGCTCCAGTGGAGCCTTGGCTGCGGGAGGGGAAGAGAGAGACAGAGAGAAAGGAGATGGGGAGTGATGGAGAAGCAGATGGGCACTTCTTCTGTGTGCCCTGGCTGAGAATCGAACCCGGGACTCCTGCACGCCAGGCCGACACTCTACCACTGAGCCAACCGGCCAGGGCCTCATTACCTTTCTTAAGTTTCAGAAAATGAAGTATTTCGGTAGAGTTTGGGACTTTGCTCTGTGACCAGCACAGGAGGACTTTGGGAGCCCCAGGGGTGCTGAGTGGTTCCAGGGAAGTGGGGACAGCCACGGGATGCAAACAAATGGGTGTGTGATCATATCAGCTCGATTGCTTCTGTCTTTGTTTGCTCAGTTTGTGTTTGTATAGTTTTGATTTTTGTTTTTGTTTTCTTTTGTTTTTATCTCAGCCACTCTCCAAAGCAGAGCCTGCATGGCAAGCTGGTTCTTTGGGGGCGTGTGAGGTGCAAATTAAGGAGAAGAATGGGACAGTGAAATGCAGTCAAGCTCTTTGGGGAGCCCAGGGCAGGGGGGTGGGTAAGCACTGAAGAGGGAGGTGGTGGAGGAGTCAGACTACGCAAAGAGAATGGATGGAAGACAAGGTACTATTTTTAGCTTCATGGCTGTGATCTACATGTAAGGCATGTCGGATAGAAACCTCCGCTAGTTCGTAATTAATTTGGGTTACTCAAGCTTTGCTGCTTCTAATTCCTTCTCTTCCTCTGCTCTACATTTCGCCAGCTGTCAGAACTTGGGTCACGACTAGGATGAACTCTTTGCCTTTGACCTGGGAGAAAGTCTTGCCTTTCTCCAGTTTCTCCCTCCTGTATATAATGAATCACCAAAATATTCATTTTTACCTTGGAAGTTCTTGCCTCCTCTCCATAACTGCCAGAAAAAAAATTTTTTTATATGAAGAAACTGTGAAAACAGCCTCCTCAACTATCTCTCTACCTCTCTCATCTATTCTCGTTACTCCTTTCTCCACCATGTTGCCTGAAAAGTCTTTCTAGAATGCAAATCTGCTGATGCTTGCTCCTTGCTTGACCCCCAGTAATTCTGCACTGCGTACAGGATGAGATACGGCCCTATCTCTACTAAGATACTTGAGACCTTCCATGGCCTCGGTCAAACCTCCTCCATCCCCATCTCCCGGCGACCACGGAGACATGTTGATCGAAGAGAAGTCCTCAGATCCGTCCATGCTTCGGTTATGGCATCTTGATGTCTTTGGACACACGTGTCTCCTTTGCTTGGACTATTCTCCCTACGTCTGTACTAGGTCCTCAAGTGTCTGCTCTTTCTTTAGTTCTCACGTCTAATCCTCATCCCTTTCTGGAATCTGCTCTGTGCTCTTTGGCATCCTCAGTGTCAGACTCGCCTCTCTCCCACCACATAAACACAGGAGGACACGACTAAATTCACGGTTGAAAAAATGGTTCTCCTCAAATGAACATTATGTTTGATGTGGAATACATTACTATCATATTTCTTTGTCTCAACCCCCTGATTTCAGAATAAGATTTTACTGCTAACAAAATGTCATTAAAGCGTTATACCTGATTTTATTTTTCCTAATCATTTCTCCCTCAAAGCAACCAAGTGGCCGCCCCTAGCCCAGTGAATTATGTGGCCACCTTATATAACGCAACCAGCACGGATTATAGCGTACTTTGTAAAAACAATGGTGTTGATATAGAATTCACATATACCGTTTATGTATGTATAGTTCACATACAGCTCAGTGCTTTTTATATATTAACAGGGTTGTGTGCAGCCTCTGATATCCTTGCTCAGATGTTCACCTTGGTTCTTAATCTGTTAGCCTGGCTGCCTGGGCTCACCTCCGACTCAGCATAAGCCACTTATTGGTCAAAGGTTAGGCTTAAGCCCCCGGCCCACTTACATTTTCACCCTTCACCACTGGACGCACATGGCTTGGAGGATGCTGTCACAGTTGAAGGAGTTTAAGTTTCGGCCCCACATTCAGCCAGGGACTAGTAGATGGGAGGTTCCCTCCCTGACCTCTCCGGCGAAGGATGAGCCATGGGCTGCACAGCTTTGCACACTGACAGGGAAGAGCATGCTTTCATCTGTAAACCTGACTTTCTCGCCGCTGTCCTTGCATCAGTGCAAGGGCAGAGGTTGTATCAAAGCTGCACGCGCTCGAGAGGTTTCTGCTCTGTGTCGGTGGGTCTGTGTGTGGTTCGGAAAATATATACAGTCGAATCCCCTGCGCTTCCCGCTTGCCGAGTGGGTTCCACCTCGCACAAGAGCACAGCCTTCTGGACTCCCAGAATCCACTGCGAGCTCATCTGCCTGTATCCTTGGTTCTCCCTGTGGAACCCAGCAGTGTGTGTTGTTGCTTCTACCATGGAGCTATCAGCCTCCCCTGGATTCCTCTCCACCAGGGTCTCCCATGGTCTCAACCGTTTGGGGCTCTTACAACAAAATGCACAGGCTGGGAAGGAAGCTTATCAGGAACACGCGTTTATTCCTCACAGTCCTGAAGACTGGAAGTCCGAGATCAGGGTGCCAGCACGGTTCGGGGAGGACCCTGTTCCCAGCTCATAACTGGCACCTTCTCATTGTGTCCTTATGTGGTGGGAGGGGCGGGGCCTCTCTCTGGAGCCTGTTCTTTAAAGAACTACTCCTATTCCGCCCCGCTGACTTAAGCATCTCCCAAAGACCCCACTGGCTAAAACAATCACACTTGAGGGTTACAATTTCAACTCTTGGGGGGACACAAGTATTCAGGCCATCGGAGCCATAGACAAGGAAGCAGAGTGTGAAGCCCTTGTCCTATGGCCAGACTTTCCCCCGGCTACCTGGGCATCGCACAGGAGCTGGGGATGTGACCCACTGTCCCTGAGTGATTCCAGTCTTCCGTTAGTGGGGAAGTGGATGCCCGTGATCTTCCCAACCTGCCTCTCCCAGCACGAAAGATCGGGTGCTGACTGGGATGGAGGTGCCGAGGAGGAGTTGATGGGAGGCAGGGTGGGAAGCATTCTTGACCTGGGCCCCATAAAGTAGAGCTCCCCGCTGCGGAGTGAGGATGGGGGGGATGGAGAGAGCCTCACAGCTGTCAGCACTGCTGAAGCGGAGCACGAGCCTCCATGGCCCGGGGCTGGGAGAAGCACCGAGGGCGGCCCGCCCCTCCCCGCTGGACCAGTGGCCCCACACTGTGAGCTGGGGAAGGGGGAGCCTCCACCTTCTGGGGTGCACTGCCCAGAGCGGAGCACCTAGGGTGGAGCTTCTATAATGTGGGGTCAGGGCGGGAAGGAAGTGGGTCTTGGCTTACATCTCATGGACTCTGGCTTTCCATATGGAAATATAGCAAATTCTCTTGAGTATCTATTTCTTCATTTGAGAATGTCCTTGGGACAATTCCCAGACAGTTTAAATAATGGCTTTTTGTTTTGTTTTTTTTAATAATTTCACCAGTTAAATTGTTCTTTTGCTGGGGAAAGGGTCCACTGAGCTCCTTACTCCATCATTTTAGAAGTCCTGAATTTATTTTCTTCCCACACCAAGTGCATAATGCATCGAATCAGGGAATAGTAGATGCTTTGTGCATATGTGATCTCAATCAGCTTATCGCTTTGATTTTATCCATATAAACTTCTCTCTCTTAAGTCTGGGTTTTTGAAACTTTGCTCTAATTCCCCCCCCTCCCTCCACAGACTTGGTTTTCATGTGTCTTTATGTTCTTTCTATGAAAGTGTTTGTCAAGTTCTTTCAAATCCTTGGCTTTATTTCTCTGTGGCAGATTTCCATGTGCTTATTATATGAAAGGGTTTTAATAAATCTTAGGATCTTAGTTTGTTCCCTCCCTCCCTCTTCTTTCCCTCTCTCCCTCCCTTCCTTTTTATCTCCCTCCCTCCCTCTTCCCTCCCTCCCTCTCTTCCATTCTCTGTGTCCTTCCTCCCTCCCTCCCCTCCTCTCCCCTGCAGCCCTTGCCCGCTGTGTCTTAGGCTAAGGTGCTAACAAAACGTGCCTTACCTCCTTTGCTAGACTGACTGAATACTCTGTCCCTGAGCGCAAGGGCATCCGTGTGTCTTTCCCTGAACTTCCCACGGAGCTGGCACTATTCTTTTCGTGTGGGAGGCACTCAGTACATATCTGTTTCTAGATTAATTGCAGACAGTGAAACTGCCCATGCTGGAATTCTTCCAAAGGCAGGAAAAGTAGAGAGAACGTGGCAAGAAAGATACCGGCATCAGATTATGCATGTATGCACATTCTAGCAGCAGCCCGGACTGTGGAGGAGGCTGTCGGGCCATCTCAATCACTTGGACTGAGTCTCATGCCGGATGCTCAGGGTGCATGAGAGTTGTAGGCAGTGGACGACCTGGGGCAATGATGTGCATTTCACCACTAAAGGTAAGAAAGAGGCCGTCCAACGTGAGAGGAATGCACTGTCTTTGCTCAACACAAGATTGCGGGCGTTTGTGGAAATCCCGAGGTCAAACTTTGCTGGGATAGCAGAAGGCTCACGGTGGAGGGTGCAGAGACCTTCCCAAGTGAGCAGGTACGGCCACCTGTGGGAAAGCAAACCATGGGGCAGGCCAGAGAGAGGCAGGTGGGAGTCCACAGCTGGATTCGAGCAAAGCTCGCACCGAGCAGATTGGAATTTTCTCTGGAGCACAGCGCAGGGGTCAAGAGCACCAGGCAAGTAATAGAAATACACATGCATATTAAAATAGCCAGAATCTCTGTATTCTGTGGGTGGGCTAGAAATAACCCTGGCCAGGGAGGGGGCCGGGCAGCCTCTGTGTCTGATGTTGCAGGGGTGGACCGAGAGCCTCTGACAACTGGGAAACTGACGAGGGCCCCAAGTGTGATAATGCAGGAGGCCCAGGGAGACATCCGTCCGGCTCTGCCTACGCGCAAGCGTCGCCCTGGCAGGGAGGAAGGGAAACCTTGTGATTAAAAAGGTGCTTTTAAAAATGTACTGCCAGTTTTATACATTTAAATAAAAATAATGCCTTTCCATTTGAAGAATTCCTAGACTACTCGGGAAAGTGGACACAGAGGATAAAAATGATTCACATGGACTCCGGCTGCCCACGTTTCTGCCCTTTTCCTGTCGCTCACTCCACTCCTCTTTGCTTCTAGCCAGCGTCACACACAAGCTTTACACGCCACGATCAGCCTGTGCATTTCTCTGCACTTGCATCTTTCTCCCGCCGATAGATCATGTGTATTTTTTGCTAGCTGTTTTCCATAAGCACCATTTTACTGGCTGCCTAACAGTCCATCATATGGATGTGTTATCATTTAATACTTTCTTTCATTATCTATTTAGTTTTTTTTGTTATCATTATTATGTCAGTAGAGTGGGACACTGTGTTGTGATAAACAGACTTCGACAAATACATGATGTGTATTTATTTCCCGCCAAAGTTCTAGGTTATTTTATTTATTTATTTATTTATTTATTTATTTATTTATTTATTTATTTTTTCTGAAGCTAGAAACGGGGAGAGACAGTCAAGACAGACTCCCGCATGCGCCCGACCGGGATCCACCTGGCACGCCCACCAGGGGGCAATGCTCTGCCCACCAGGGGGCGATGCTCTGCCCCTCCAGGGCATCGCTCTGCTGCCACCAGAGCCACTCTAGCGCCTGGGGCAGAGGCCAAGGAACCATCCCCAGCGCCCGGGCCATCTTTGCTCCAATGGAGCCTCAGCTGCGGAAGGGGAAGAGAGAGACAGAGAGGAAGGAGAGGGGGAGGGGTGGAGAAGCAGATGGGTGCTTCTCCTGTGTGCCCTGGCCGGGAATCGAACCCAGGACTTCTGCACGCCAGGCCGACGCTCTACCACTGAGCCAACCGGCCAGGGCTAGGTTATTTCATTTAAATGGATTTCCAGAAGTGGAATTTCTGGCCCATAACAAGAGTGTATGGACCTTTTTAAATTCTTGAGTCATTCGTGACAAGTTGCTTTGCAAGACTTCCTCATCCGTTTACACTTCCAGGTAGTGAATGGGAATTCTTAGAAAGATAAATATTATGACACAGAAAGAATAGGCCACAGTCTCTAGGTAGGAATTGATGGAATGAGCTGCTAGGTATCACCTAGGAGAGGAAAGGAAATCAATTCTTATCAATGATGTACACATTGAGAATAATCCTGGTGCATGCCCAATTAATAAGTGGGTGCCTATTTTCTAACAGTCAACTTTATTCCAGAGCCAACATGTATGGTACCAACTCCAGGACACCTTCTCACGGTGCTCTAGTCAACACAGGCTACTCTCGTCCTGTGGCTATTCCTTCAGAGCCCATCCTGTGACCTCTGTTATTGAAGTGAGTTCCACCGGTGGTACCTGCTCAAGGTCAGGCTCAGCACAGGTACTCACGCAACGCTGACTGAATGTATTTGTAACTCGTTTGCCCAAGGTCCATGGGACTGTGGACAGAAAGGAAGCAGGATGAAAGATGAGCTGTGACTAATTAATAGAGAGATGGGATGAAGTCAGCAAACCAGCTTCCTGGGCAACTCTGGCTTTCTCTTTGATCACGATGAAGAAAATACTGGCGTCAGGAATTTCTGGAGCCATTAGGGAGGAGAGACAAGGGAACGGGTGTGGGCTGAGGTCCTCCCACGCGTGGGCGTGCAAGGCTGAGGACTCAGCCTTTGAGAAGTGTGCTGTCTGTGTACTGTGGTCAGGTCTCACGGGAGTCACAACCAGAATTTTATACTCCTGTAGATCATACTCCTGTAGTTTGTGTTGGGGATGCAGGTGGGGAAAGTGTTTCTTAAAGGCGATGGGTAACCCCGACTAGCAATCACCTTGGGAAGAAGTCACCTTGAATAGGAAAGAAGCAGGCTGAGAAAAAGCTCCTGTAGAGGAAATCAGTGTGGCCTGTGTCCCAAAAACAGGAAAAGTAGCCTGTACTTCCTTTTGCTGTAATAAAATTCCCAGCACACACTTCCCATCCCATGCCAGCCTGTCTCAGCAGCCCCGTGGGGACCTCAGGGTGGGTGCTGGTCTCAGGCCTGGTGGGAAGGAAGCCAGAGGACCATGGGGGTGGGGGAGGGGAGTCACCATGGAGACACAGCTTTGCCCAGGTGAATGGTGACTTCTTCAGAGGCACAACCGAAGTGTGAACCAAAGCCAGCCCCTTGATGAGATGCAGAACAGACCTGAGGACCTGCTCCTGGGCACACCTGAGGCATCACCTTGGGGACCAGTCCAGAATCACTTGTGGTTGCGTTAGGCAGGGCCCGTTTCCAAACAGAGCGGGTGGAAGGAGCTGCGGCCATTGTAACTCAGGTCACACAGCAGTGCAGCAGGGACGAGGGGATCGCTCTACCTAGGATTCTCTCTGCCTCCTGCTGCGTGACTGTCGCATATGTAGACGTAGCAATTTTTCACATTAACCTTATATATTCAGTGGATAGCTATACATTTTTTTCAAGGAAAGGGATGACATATATAACTTATACTAAACATACGTGTTAATTCTGAATCAGCAAAGGCAAAATCTGGCCATCTTTAAAGAAATGTTCAAAAGAGAAGAAGAGGAAACTTAAAGAGGGAGAAGTTGATCCTTTTTTTTTTTTTTTTTTTTTTTGTCTTTTTTCTGAAGCTGGAAACAGGGAGAGACAGTCAGACAGACTCCCGCATGCGCCCGACCGGGATCCACCTGGCATGCCCACCAGGGGCGACGCTCTGCCCACCAGGGGGCGATGCTCTGCCCCTCCGGGGGCATCGCTCTGCCGCGACCAGAGCCACTCTAGCGCCTGGGGCAGGAGCCAAGGAGCCATCCCCAGCGCCCGGGCCATCTTTGCTCCAATGGAGCCTTGGCTGCGGGAGGGGAAGAGAGAGACAGAGAGGAAGGAGGGGGGGGGGTGGAGAAGCAAATGGGCGCTTCTCCTGTGTGCCCTGGCCGGGAATCGAAACCTGGTCCCCCACATGCCAGGCCGACGCTCTACTGCTGAGCCAACCGGCCAGGGCCAGAGAAGTTGATCCTTTTCTCTTTAACCCAACCCCAAAAGGGAAAAATGAAAACCTATGAAACCAATTAAACAAGAGACTGGAGGTGTGGACATCCGGGAGCTCTGAACACATGTACAAAGGACAGGGAAGGCGTTTTATTAAAAGGTTTATAAATGGCCTTTGAGTTAAGGTGATTGGACTACAGGTGATTGAATCATTTTTATTAATATTGATTTGATATTTTCACTGCTAATTAAGCACACTTAAAAATAAAGCAAGTTATCTTGAAATGGAAAGACAAAGCAAAATGCGGAGAACAGGCTTTTCAAGACATCAGAAAAGCTGACATCTTTTGTGTGTATTTGTGTGTGTGTGTATGTGCATGCACATGTGTGGGTGTGGGTGAGTGAATCTGATCCAATAAGAGACCAAAACACACCTTATGGAAATCAGAAAGGGAAAACTTGAAGATAAAACAGTCTTAATAATATGAGCGTTATAAAAAAATAGATAAACCCCATCTATTCAATAGCTTATGCTGAGGAGTGAAGAATCTTGCTCATGTGATATAAAACATGGATGCACCTTGAGAACATTATACTGAGCGAAATAAGTAAAGCAGAAAAAGCTAAGAACTGTAAGACTTCACACATAGGTGGATAGAAAACTGAGACTCATGG
Source organism: Saccopteryx leptura (assembly GCF_036850995.1). Lineage (NCBI taxonomy): Eukaryota > Metazoa > Chordata > Mammalia > Chiroptera > Emballonuridae > Saccopteryx > Saccopteryx leptura. Next base: position 15,634,809 of record NC_089511.1, on the reverse strand, counting down.
ATATAGACAAAAGGGAAGTTGTTAGCAAGGGGAATAAAAAGGGACAAGTATACGGTGACAGAAAATGATTTGAGTTTGGGTGATGGGCACACAATGCAATCAACAGTTCAAATGCGATAGAAATATTTATCTGGGGCCCTGGCCGGTTGGCTCAGTGGTAGAGCGTCGGCCTGGCGTGCAGAAGTCCCCGGTTCGATTCCCAGCCAGGGCACACAGGAGAAGCGCCCATCTGCTTCTCCACCTCTCCCCCTCTCCTTCCTCTCTGTCTCTCTCTTCCCCTCCCGCAGCCAAGGCTCCACTGGAGCAAAGATGGCCCGGATGCTGGAGATGGCTCCTCCGCCTCTGCCCCAGGCGCTAGAGTGGCTCTGGTCGCAACAGAGTGAGGCCCCAGCGCCCCGGAGAGGCAGAGCATCGCCCCCTGGTGGGCAGAGTGTCGCCCCCTGGTGGGCGTGCCGGGTGGATCCCGGTCGGGCGCATGCGGGAGTCTGTCTGACTGTCTCTCCCCGTTTCCGGCTTCAGAAAAATACAGAAAAAAAAAATTAATAATAATAAAAAAAGAAATAATTATCTGAAACTTGTGTATTCTTATTGATCCATGTCACCCCATTAAATTAAATTTTCTAAATAAAAATAAAAATAAATAAATAAATACCGGTAAATAAATAGATAAAACATCATCAGGGTGCATTTAAATGCCATAAAAGAGGACAAAATGAACTCGAGAAATTGCCATGATTATTAATCTAACTTAGGTAAATGCATAGCTCCTTCTACCAAGAGACACCCTTCATCTCTGTGCAAATGCTCCCAACCTCTGGTAAGTTCCTAATCAAAGATACCTCTTCCTTGATCAAGAGTGCTTGATATTTCTGTGTCACTTCATCACTAAATTATTTTCTTTTTCTTCGACGGAGTCAGTGTCTCCTCTAGAAGTTCCCACTGCAGCGTTTTTTTTACACTTAGTGGGCGTTTGAGAAACGTGGGCCGTAGACGTGGAGGAAGAAACGCGGTCATGTCAAAGGGCTCTCCCTGAGCGACCGTTTCAGTAGCGTGTCGGTTGTGAAAGTCAAGTCTCCTCTGCACGTGTAGAGTGAAGTAGACTTACCTCGGTCCCCTTCCACTTCTATATTTGACAGCCCCGTGAATCAAATGGGAAATAAATAGCCCCACCGGTGAGCTTTCATTGACACAGCTCATCTATTCTGGGCAAAGTTCTGAGCTCAGCAGGGGCATGGCTGAATCAATAGAACGCTAAAGCCTCAGACCCGTCTTGGAGATGTCTGAATGCCCGAATGGAAATGGTGACCTTTGCCGGTTGGAAACTCACTCCCCCGTTTAATGAAGTTGCAGCTGCAAGGAAAAGCGCGTGGTCAGCTGGAGCTGGGAAATAATTTCATACTGATTGGATGTTGATCGTTCCCGATACCGGACCCCCTACCCTGGGCCCTGCTCCTGCAGACCCTTATTAGGGGGCATAACTCTGAACGGCCAGGTCTCTAACTCTTCTCTGAAACACAGCCAAGACAAATGAGATTTCAGAAAGACCGGCGAAGGGACACGTCATCCCCCCCACCCCGTTGTCCAAGGAACTGAAAGATGAATCAAACCAAACATTGAAATGCTGTCACCTGAGAGATAAAAGAATGCTGATTTGAAATTCTGGCTCCCCTCCGGTTTCCAGAGAAAGAAAAGATGACATGCTGGTGGCTCACACAGATCTCAGAGTTAGACCCTGAGGACACAGCTTCTGGGGGGGTGCCGGGTGAAGCCCAGGATTTTTGCTGCAAAGCCTTGTTGACTGGGGGAAAGCTAGACCCCCTTTCTACCCTCCTCCATAGGAAGGAGGTGGCCCTTTGCAAAAGAGACATGACAGGTTGAGTCCCTAACTGTGAGGATACCAGAAGAGTGTCCCTGTCTCATGACATGCCGAGACTGTCACTCAGGGTTGTGGTTGGTCTCTTTGATCTCATGCAGTTGTATCTTAGCAGAGAGATAAGAACTTGTTTCTTCCTGACTTCAGAAGACTTAACGAGAGCCTCCGATCAGAACACGAGGGACACTGGAGCTCTTCTGATACAGTGTCATTTTTGTTTGTTTCTTTGTTTCTTTTTTAAATGGTCAGACCAGAGTCACCCCAGAAGAGACGGAAGCACCTTTTGGAAAAGATATGTGAGCTCCTTGCCCTTACAGGTGTTTGGGTGTGTTCAGAAAGACTCCTCTGTGCTGTTATCAAGCTGTTAGAGACAGCGGTGAGCAAGGAACCGGCAGGGCAGTGGCCTGGGTGTCCGTTGAGGCCCACATAATCACCACAATCGAGAAGTTCATTTCATCCCCTGTAAATTGGGAATTTAGAAACATCCCTTCCTCACAGAGTGCTCAAGAAATTTGAGGCCCTGGCTGGTTGGCTCAGTGGTAGAGTGTCGGCCTGGCGTGCAGGACGCCCGAGTTCGATTCCTGGTCAGGGAACACAGGAGAAGCGCCCATCTGCTTCTCCACCCCTCCCCCTCTCCTTCCTCTCTTTCTCTCTATTCCCCTCCCACAGCCAAGGCTCCATTGGAGCAAAGTTGGCTCGGGCGCTGAGGATGGCTCTATGGCCTCTGCCTCAGGTGCTAGAATGGCTCTGGTTGCAACAGAGCAATGCCCCAGATGGGCATGCCGGGTGGATCCTGGTCGAGTGCATGCAGGAGTCTGTCTGACTGCCTCCCGGTTTCCAGCTTCAGAAAAAGAAAAAAAAAAAAAAAAAAGAAAAAGAAAAAGAAATTTGAATGTGGCGTTGGCTGTGCAGTGCCTAACAAAGGGCCACACCTATAGGAGGACCTTCATTAATTTTTTCTTAGAAAACAAGAGAGAAAAACTCATGGACCCAGACAGTGTGGTGATTGCTGGGGTGGGGGAAGGGATGGGGGATAAACGGTGATGGACAGAGACTTGACTTGGAGGGTGAACACATAATACGGAGTACAGATGTGTTGTAGAATTGGGCACCTGGAACCTGTATAATTATGTTAATGTGTCATTCCAATAAATTCAATTTTAAAAAAGTTTTTATAAAAAAAAAAATTCAGCTGAAACCAAAGTTTCACTGTTTTGGAAGTTGTGATTAAAATTTAAATATATATTGCACGCCAAAGTGTCTACCCAAAAGGTCTGCAGAAAGAAGTTTTAATAAATACACATGCCTACCATGGTGCTGCGCTGACATTTGAAAGCAATAATATTTGAACTGAGCCAGGGAAGAGGCTGGCCCCCTCACGTGACCGCCCTGCATTAGAGCCCGTGACCACCCTGCATTGGAGAGGGGAGCCCGGGCCCCTGCCTGTTGGAGAGGGGAGACCGCGCCCCCGCACTCAGCGGGACACTGCTCACTCTGTCTGCGGGGGAGTCTAAATCCAGCGCCAGCCATTGATTCGTCATTGTTTAATGTTGCTGTCAGAAAGTATAAATAGAAACCTCACGGGTTTTCTCCGGGACGCTCATCCTCAGACCTCTGGTCGGCAAGAAACTCATTCCTTAGGGAACATTATCAAAATGAAGTCCTGAGTAGAGACACCAGTCGATTACCTTTCCCTTTGATGCCCTAAGGGGTGGCTGTGAAGATTACGAAATTTCACCAAGTATCCAAAAAAAGCCATTTACTTATATACCTTTTGTCCACCAGTTAATTCATTGATTCATGTACCGTATTTTTCGCTCCATTAAGGCTCACTCTCCCCCCCCCCCAAAGGGGAGGGGTAAATGCTCATGTGTCTTATGGAGCAAAAAATATGGTATTTTATTAAATATTTTAACACACCATTTGGTTCCCGAATTTTTTTTTTCTTATTTTCCTCCTTAAAACCCTAGGTGTGTCAACCAAGGTGATTCCCTCTCCAAGGGGCCTCACAGTGCCGTCTTCAGGAAAGTAGCAACTTGGAAGAAAGTCTGGCGTGCCTCAGGTTTTCAAGGGAGAAGATCACTTCCTTTGCCTTCCTTTGGCTGCCTACATGTATGTTTGTATCCCAATTCCACCTGGGTACTCACGTATTAGTGCTGAAATTGTCTTCTTGCCGAAATAAAAAAAAAAACAAAAACAAAAAAACCCTAGGTGTGTCTTATGGTCAGGTGCATCTTATGGACTGAAAAATATGGTAATCCTAAATAGAACATCAAATGGAAATGCCCTGAGTTGAAGTAAAATTATTATAAAATGTAATAGGACATAGCCTGACCAGGCAGTGGCACAGTGGATAGAGCATCGGACTGGGATGTGGAGGACCCAGGTTCGAGACCCCGAGGTCACCAGCTTGAGTGCGGGCTCATCTGGTTTGAGCAAAGCTCACCAGCTTGGACCTATGGTTGCTGGCTTGAGCAAGGGGTTACTCAGTCTGCTGAAAGCCCACAGTCAAGGCACATATGAGAAAGCAATCAATGAACAACTAAGGTGTCGCAACGAAAAACTAATGATTGATGCTTCTCATCTCTCTCAGTTCCTGTCTGTCTGTCCCTATCTAACCCTCTCTCTGACTCTTGCTGTCTCTGTAAAAAAAAAATAAAATAAAATAAAAATATATATATATACACACACACACATATATATATATATTAGGATATAGATATGTCAAGCAATGATTTAAAGAAGTAGGAACTCTTTTGGATAGGAAACAATTATTACCCACCTTGTATAAAATCAGAAAAATGGGTCAATGGGACAGATGGAAAAGTTATATGCACATGTACCCACATGACTTCAAAATAATGTCTCATTGAAGGGAAGAGACCATTTTAAACATGATATTTGTAAAATTTATTAATTTTTGAGGGGAAATTTTTTAATAAATCATTTGGAACTATATAGTAATATAAGTTCCTTATAGAGAAAGGGCTTTTATGTAAAATACTCTAAGCACAAAATATTAAAATAAAATCATTATATGAGATGTTTCAAGGAGAAAATACTTGCAAATTTTGAAGTGATTAAAAAGTCTTAAGGAGAAAAATCTAAGAGTTTTGTCGGCCATAAAAATGAAAATTTTCTCTGCAGTAATGTAAAACAAAATAATTTAAAAATCTGATTTGGAGAAAAATTCTTAAAATCATCAGTGAAGGAGACAATATCTAAAATACCAGTAGGATTTATACATATTTATAATAAAAACTATCCTAGTTTATAATGGATATATTAGTAAAAAAAAAATTCACAGAAAGAACAAATTGTAATCAGAAATGAGAAAAAAAAATGTTTTCAATTGTTAAATAACCAAGTACAGAAAAATGAAGTCATCTAGCATTTTAAATACACCCTGAACTGGTACATTGTTATGCTATGGGGGGGGCAATGAAAATCTATAGGAATTTTTTGAAAATTAATGTACTAACACACTGAGTCATAAAAATATTCATGTCTTCTTGAAGCACTAACCAAAGAATTAATATTAAGGAAGTTATTCAATGGCAAACCATATATGCAATAAAGACTTAATACCCAAAATATATAAGAACTCCCACAATTCAATGACAACAACAACAACAAAAATCAATTTTAAAAAATGAATAGAGGAACTGAATAGACATTTCTTCAAAGACAATATACATCAATGGCCAACAGGTACATGAAGAGACGCTCAACTTCCCCAATCATCAGGGAAATGCAAATGCAAATCAAATGCCCAGGAGCTCTCACCTCCCCCAGTTAGAAAGCCTGTCCTCCAGAAGAGCAGAGACAAAGGATGGCGAGGATGTGCAGAAAACGGAACCCGTGTGCACGGTTGGTACGGAATATAAACTGGTGCAGACACTACGGACACAGTATAAAGGCTCCCCCTAAATTAAAAGTAGTATTACTCTATGATCCAGGAATTTCCACTTAGGGCTTTGTGACCAAAGGAACTAAAAATATCAGGGTTTTGAAAAGCTCTCTGTTCTTCCGTGTTCATAAGAGCAGTATTCACACTAGTCAAAATATAAAAACAACCAAAGTGTTTGCTCACAGGTGAATGGATAAAAAGGATATGGTATATAGACTTACAATGGAATATTATTCCGCCGTGAGCCAGAAGAAAGTCCTGCCATTTACGACAACATGGATGCTTTGTGTGAGCTGGCACCTGCCTCCTCACACACACTTCCACTCTGTGGGTTGCAGGCTAGGCATTCTTCCCCAGCAGCAGCAGGGTGGTGGGAGGGCTCGGGGGCTGTGCCCCGTAGGAGGCACTAGCTGTGGCCTTACCCTCCTGCAGTGGAGCTCCACGGTACAGTAAAAAGCCATTCACTTGTTCCGTTGGGCTTTTATACTGCCCCTCGTGTGGTCTTAGGAGGGTTTCTCACCGTCTGTGGGCCTCTGAACAGGGGGCTCAGAACACTCAACGTGCTGCTAACTTGTCCCCTTCACAAGTTTATCTAGAATGGAGGGAGGCTCACCCGGGACAGTGACCAACCAGCCAAAAGAAAAGAATACTTTAAAAGCAAGATCAAGTGATATTTAGTAGTTTAGTTTAAATTACCTGCTGCTGAAATGTATTTTTTAAGGGACCAGTTTTCTTTGAACAGAACTACTTCCTGAAACTGGTCTCTGTTTCTCCAGATCACACCATATTCAAGAGAGTATATATTGTTTGGGTGGGTGAGTGGGAACCATAAATACCATGAGCACCCCACCCGGCTGAAACATGGCTCCATTGGACTGAAATCGGCCCATCTATTTGCCTGTCTCTTCCAAGAAACTGTGAGCCCTTCGGGTAGACCCTGAATTATGGTGATCATTGCAACTCTAGCATCTCATGCGGAGTTGTAGGTATTTATTCACAGAGCTGTTATTTTGTAATTTACAGTTATTTTGTAATGTACAGATTACAAAATAACCTGTAAATAAGTATTTCTTGAATGATGAATGAATGAATGATGAGACCCTGCCTACAGTCCCAGCCCTCTGACAATGAAGTTAAAGGTCAACATTTTCTCCCTCTGACAAATATGTAATCTCAAACAGACCAAAGGTCTGAGAAGTTTACAGCGGGGAGAGACCTTTAAGAAATGCTATGATCAGGACCTTTCCTTTAATAGACGTCGAAGAATGATGGCGAGAAGCATCTAGAGGACAGGGTACCCTGGAGCAATACCTGGGTAGCTAGCCTGCTATTGTCTGTCTATGTCCGCATCAGCACGTATACATGCCTATAAGTTTAACCACACACATGTGCTTACATGCCCCTATGGTACACACATATATGCACATATACATATTTATTTAAACTAGATTGCATTTAAAAAGTGCTCACTGGCTGCTGGCCTGACCCTCCCCACCCCACACCCCTTCCCCTGGTCACACGTACACGCTAGCCTCTGAGGATCACTGATTGTAGACACAAGCTATGCGGATACTGGGGATGTATCCTCAGTTGGGGAGGATACATCGGATGTTGAGGAGGCCAACCAGAGGACCGCTGTGTTAATCCACACTGCGGGTGACAAAGGCCTAGGCTAAGGCAGCAAGCAGAGGAGAGCTCTGAGGGGGACAGGGGCAGCATTTGGGGTGAAATCAAGGAGACACATTCGTGCTCCTCATCTTCCGGGAGCCGATCCCGCCTTGAGTTTGTCAGCGACAGCACTGTTTCTGGCTGCAGATGTACACCTGGCACAAGAGACCGTAGGGTCCTTCTTGGGGGATGATGTGTACCGTGGGGAACACTATTGGCAGCTCTTGAAAACCTAGAGCTGCAATTTATCAAAAGGTCCTGTAATTTGAGGTGTTCCTGCACTGAACAGATTACCCCCCCGTTCCAAGCCAGCAGGCCTACCGGCAGGTGACACTGAACAATCTTCCCTCTGATAAATTCAGTTTATGCGTTCCAGAGACAGTCCCCAGGCACCTTCTGCTTCACGTATCAGCAGAGTCTTCCTCCTGTCTCCGGTCTCCCTTTTAACACCCTCTTGTCTCTTGTCTGTCGCCGAGTACTCAGGATGACCTTTCACTCTCTCTCGGTCCTCTGCAGGCCAGCATGTGCCCCAGAGGAAGTTCTGAGTTCTGTGTTTTGCGGTGGACTTCCGGATGTTTTTGACCTTGGCCTCACTCCTCTGAAGCAGGGCTTTCTGGCAGCCTTGGCTAGGCTCTTATCTCTCCCATCCATTCCGGGGTGTCAGACTATCCCGGGGAATCATTAATCAAGGGCCCCATCCTGACGTCAGCTCTTTAGAATCTCTCTCCGGTGCCTTGAGTGCATGTGGAGGTCTAGGCAGACCGCACTGGGTGGCTTTTACCCGCAGACCCCGGAGCAGGGGGCTGATGGATGGCAGAATGGAGGATTAAACATTTATGTATGGAAGACCAGAATGGCACAGGAAGAAAGGGGTTTAAGTGCTTGCCGGAGAAACATTATCCATACCAGGGCTGTGGTTCCCCTGGGCCACGCCCAGGGCTCTCATTACCTTTTGCCTCTGAGGAAAAGCACCTCCACGGAACTTCTGTCCAGCTTTGACAGATCGCATTAGGCCATCGAGCTGCCTCTCCATCCAAATGACTGCAAAAGACCGGTAATGTCTTTCTGTTTGTTTCAGATTTGTGGACTCCTTTGCAGGTTGTTCTCGGACCTCTTCTCCCACCTGAACTGGACAATAAGTCTTTTCTCTCAAAATAGTTGAGAAGCAGCCACTTCCCTTCAAAGAATACTCCAGGGTCAGGGCAGGGAGATGCCCACCTTCTCTCCCAGTGAATGTGTGTCTTGATCAAGAATGAGTCACGCTCACTGTAGGCAAGGTCGGAACTGGGAGAGGCAAAATTCACCTCAGTAGAAGCAAAAACTTTCTAACAACACTGTTGCCAAACATGTCAAATGCCCTGTCTTGGCAGGTGATGGAATCCTCTATATCTGGAGGTTCTTAAGAAAATATTAGATAACTGTCTTTGTAAGAATGGGGGGGGGGGTTCTTATTTTTGGTATGAAACCTTGTGACATCTAAAGGGCTTTTCAAAAATCTAAGATTCTAGGAGTGTCTTCTGCCCTTTGACACTCTGCAGTCTTTTCCCCATAATATTTCAGGATCAATAAGCTATGTTTTTAGACTTGAATCTCTTACAACGGTGGCAGATTTATCTTTCATGGAATCTTCCAAGGCTCCCGTTGAGGGACAAGACTCTTCTTTAATGTTGAACATGTCTGTGCTTCCGTTCCCCCAAAGAAGCCCGACAGTAGGGGTTGGGGTTCAGATGCCCAGTTCCCCAGGTTTCTAAACTGGTTTAGAAAAGCCACCTGCAAACTTCAGTAGCTGCCTGGCTCTAAGTAGAGAGGTCAGCTGCAAAATTTTACAACAATAGGATACCTGTTACATGTGAAAAAGAACTTTTCTAACAAAAGGACAGCATTCTTGGTATAAGAGTGAGAGGGAGGGCACCTGCCGAGTCCCCAGTGCCCCCAAGCCCTGCTCCTCCCTGCCTCACTCTTCCTGTTTCTGCCTCTTTCTCTTTTTCCATCTCTCTGTGAAGCGGGATCATCCCCCTAGATATGCACCACCAGGGCAGATGTCGCAAGCGCCATACACAACATGGGAAGTAATGGGAGGAGCCAATCAGAGGGCGGGCAAGTTGCTGGGAGAGCATTTGGGATTTAAAGCCACAGGAGACAACACAAGGTGTGAACACAGGCTCTGGAGTCTGTTGAAAGTAAATCTTAACTCTGGTTTGACCTCTATACTTTTAAAGGTAGTACTTTTGTAAATAAAATGGAAGCAATAATATCTGTTGCTTCCAAAAGGTCCAAACTGATAGGTTAAAAACAAATCCTACAATGATTCCGAAAGATCCTTGAGACTAGGTAAGTCTTGCTTTATTATTAGTTATGGAGATCATAACTGTCATAAAAAGAAAACCACAGATTTTTTTTAAACTAAAAATATCAGTTTGATATATTTGTCTATCTGTTTTAAATCTGATATGAAAGTGAGCCATTTTGTAGGAACTGAACTTATGGAACTGGTGTGAAGAGGAGAAGTGAAAAAGCCTCACATTTTCAGGAAGAATAGCCTTTGGAGCACAGTGACCTTCTGCAGTGGACGCGGTGAGCGGTGGCATGGTCAGGCGCAGCCTACGTGGCTGGAGAGGATGTGTTGTTGATAGAGTTTGATTTTCACACAGCCTGTCAGAAGGGTTGGAGGACACTACAGCGCTTCGCTGTCTTTGGATAAAGATCCAATCTTACAGGTTTAGTTTCCCCACGTGGTCACATGGCCTTGTAGGGGCAGGACTCCTGGGCAGGGAGGGGAAGGGATCACATTGACCTTGAACTGCACACCAGGCACTCTGCTTACACTGTGCACACGTGCAGGTTGGTGCGGTGTGGGTGAAGCTTTGTTTTTTTTTTCCAGGAAGCATCACTTTAGAGCAAAGAATGTTCTCAGAATTGCTAGCTGCTTTGTGACATGTGCCTTCTTTTCTTTCCTCTGTCCTAAAAGACATCCATTGAGCATCCTTGTCTTGACACGCTGAAGTTCGGTTTATTCTAGCCAAAACCTCGGTGACTCCCGGTCTGTGTTCCTATCGCCTTTTGTCCTTTGCATCTTAAGTAAGCTTTATCATTCTTATCAGATATATGCACGCATGCACACACTCACACGCGCATGCACACAAGCACTATAGGCATCATCATACTATATGATAACTGTCGAATTATGGTCTGTCCACTTCTTTTTTTTTTTGTATTTTCTTTTTTTTCTTTTTTTTTTTTTTTTGTATTTTTCTGAAGCTGGAAACGGGGAGAGACAGTCAGACAGACTCCCACATGCGCCCAACCGGGATCCACCCAGCACGCCCACCAGGGGCGATGCTCTGCCCACCAGGGGGCGATGCTCTGCCCCTCCGGGGCGTCGCTCTGCCACGACCAGAGCCACTCTAGCGCCTGGGGCAGAGGCCAAGGAGCCATCCCCAGCGCCCGGGCCATCGTGGCTCCAATGGAGCCTTGGCTGCGGGAGGGGAAGAGAGAGACAGAGAGGAAGGAGGGGGGGTGGAGAAGCAAATGGGCGCTTCTCCTATGTGCCCTGGCCGGGAATCGAACCCGGGACTTCTGCACGCCAGGCCGACGCTCTACCGCTGAGCCAACTGGCCAGGGCCTGGTCTGTCCACTTCTTGAGAGCATGAACAAGGTCTTAATCATCTTTGTATCCCAAGATTTTAAATAGTTGTTGCACATGGATGTATTTGAATAGCCAAGTGAATGAATTTATAAATAAAGTCTGACTTCTGTCTTTGATTCATCTCGGCAATGATAATTTTTGGTGTCAGCATAGACGATGCTGGGTGGGGAGGAATGGGATTGCAAGGCCCACCATTCCCCACCAGCACAAGGGGAACCTTTATTTTATTTTAACAACCATCTTTCAAGAAAGAAATTTCAGATTACTGCAATGCTTTCCTGCCAATCACGTTCATCCTCAGAGAAATCAGAACAATTTATAAAATTTTCATCTTGGCTCTTACCAATCATCCTAAGCGCAATCGAACCTGATGGCATTTTTTGATGCTCATGCGTGTGGGTGATGTGGGGAGCCTGGTAACTCAGGCTGTCTCCCCGATGAGGGAGTACCACCCTTCTCGGAAACTGCATCAGCACCATTGTCACGGGGGTCCCCTGGAGACGCTGGCCCCTCCTCACATTCGTACATTATGTAGGTCCTGTCCATCCCTCTGTCAGATGGGCTCACGGTGAGCCATTTCAGTCTTAGTGAAAACAACCCTTTGGTGTGTGATCTCATATATAAATAACTAGCTGTGCGGGGCTTTCCTCTTTGCCAGCCCATCAAACCGCACCCCTTAGAGATTTCTCATTGGGTTTTAATGTGTTATCAGAGCAGATGTCATCACGGGGCAGAGGAATTTTCCTCTATGTGCTGCTATCTGTCATGCTATAATCTTTCCCTCACTGCCCATCAAGCTGCGCACGCACACACGTATGACTGCATTATAGCAGCGTCTGTGTTTCTTGACGAGTTCTGAGACAAATGGTCTATTTGAACAATTATTTTCTCTCTCTCGCTCTTTTTTTTTTTAAGTCTCGGAGTTCAATGTGGATAGCAACAATAACCAGGAGTTTGGTTTCTTTTCTCCTCTTGCTGTACTTTTTCATCAAAGAGACGACATGGGACATTTTTTTTTTTAAGAGTCACAAATGCGGTCCCATTCATCATATAGAGATAATTCAGAAAGACAGTGAGCTTTGCGATCCTGCTCAGTGCTGGTATTCCACCTTGCGTCTCTCTCCAACTGGTATATATTATGTTCAGTAAATAATAACGAACACTGTCCCTGCTGTCAGGCCAGTTCCAGGCTTGGTGACATGGCCATGAGCCTCGGCCACTCCATGCCCTACCTGACGTACGTACTAGCCCTTCTTGGCTCATTCCATCTGCTAGAAGCCCGTTATCTGCTGTTGTACTGGAGCCGGGTTTTTATGAACTCATGGTTTATATTGTAATGCAAAGGGTGCTTCATGTTATATGGCTCCTGACTTTTCCCACAGCCTCAGATACGACTTTCCCCTTCTCCTGGTCTATACGCCTCCATGGAGGACAAGGCAGTGGTGGAATACAGATAATTTCACAGCCGGTTCTCTGCCCTAATGACTGTTTTAAGTAAAAAATAAACAACGATATACTTACTGAAAGGTAGTTTATTATTTCATGCATTTAATACTTAAACAAGAACAATAAAAGAGGTATGCAAAACTGGATTATGTTACGAGTTTTAAAATATTAATGAAAAAATATTAAATAATACCTGCCAAAAACTAATAAAACTGTTACTTAAGATAATTTTGTATTGTGTAACACAAAGCTGAAACAAATGACAGCTTGTCACCCCCTGGTTGTTTGGCACTTTTTCTCTTTACGTTATATGTTTGTTTAGTGAAGTAACAAACGCGAGGGAATTAAAATGTAGTATTTCATCAAAGGTATAATGAGTTTTATGAATAAATAAATATTACAAGCATAGTTATGTCAATTTTTCACCTTACAGACGGAATGAACATTACTACGGGCACTTAAAATACACTGTTGCGCAGATGAACATTAAAAAAGAGCGAGAAATATAAATTTATGATTTCCACATTGGGCAGTTGCCCAGGCGCCCACCTTAGAGAGAATCCTGGTTACAGGTGCCATTTTAAAAACTGGTTTGCCGAGCTCAGCAAAAAGTTAGGTATCAGTTCTGCTGAATCAGTGTGAACCGGCTGAATCCCAGCACTGGGACTAGGTAGAGGCAGAGTGATTTTAGACAATTTTCCTAGAATCTCTGAGCCACCTTACCTGTAAGATGGCGGTGAGCATGGTACCCACTTAAGGGCTGACGGAAGAGTGATTGCATTTATGCATGCAAAGTGCTTATGAGCATTTCAGGCTGTCAATAGTGAGAAGAGGTTGCCTGGACAAAGAAAGAATCCAGGTAGGAGTGTACTATAAGAAAGATGGTTAGAACCCACACTGGAGAAGTGTTAGCAGTGAAAATACTTAACATGCATCGTCGGTCGACATGTCTGGGGCAGGACCAAGCATTTTACTTGAATTGACACCTCTGTCCTGAGGAGAACCCTGAGATGTAGTATGCTTATTTTGAAAACAAAAAGATGTTTTTTCTTAGAGCTAAAAACTAAACAGAGAAATCCCTTTTGATGGGTTGAGCCAAGGATTTGATCACCGTTTATGGGGAGCAAAAAGTACCGGTCTATTTTTAAAATAGACAAGAAACAGAAAACTAACAGCTTGCGCTGTGTTCATCGCTGACACAATGCTCCCCAACCTTTGACCCCTGTGTGTCCAAATTACACAGTGAAATCCCATAGAACCACATTTAAAGTCAGATATAAACAGAGATGTTATGGTTTAAGGAGATGAGGAACCAAAAACCAGGGGAAATGGCTCATGCATGCAACCACTGAAAAATGATGGTGAAGCCTATTCTGACTTTGAAACCAAAGTGCTCCACGTGCTGTTGACTGACGGGAGCCGTTCAGGAGCTGCATGCATGGTGTGAGGCAATGCTTAAGAATGAGCACGCGGATGTGAGGGCGATCTGGCTGCGACATCTGTCACCCCATTGATCGCCAGGGTTGATTCGGCTGATCTGGCTGGCTAGGCGGGTGTCCCCGTCCTCCCTCACCGCTCCATGTGCGTCCCTCCCGAAGCTGCACGCTCGGTCGAAGAGGACAACCTTCCCCGCTAGAGAAGAGGACTGTTCTTCGGTCAAGGGTATACGAGTAGCTGCGCTCCCCTGCTAGAACCTCCAAACAAGTCTCAAGAATGAGCACGCATGGGTTCCACTGTCAGAGAAAGCCAGTATACCATTTAAATTTTCAAAATAAAAATTAACTCCTTTCTCCACACTGGTTAAAACCAAACTCAAACCCTCACAGCACAGTTAGCTAATGACTGTCTCCCTTACCAACCTGTAGGCTCCTTGGCCCTTGTCTGTCCATCACCGTACCCCAGCACCTAGCACGGGGCCTGGCAGAGAGCGACTTCTCAAAAGAAAAAGTTTTTGTTTGTTTATGTTAGCAATGGATGTGGGCATGTACAGTGTGACATGTAATCGAGGCTTTGTCATTTAGAGTTACCTGTCCTTTGTTTTCCGAGGTACCAAGTGCCAGATAGAAGTTTTTATTCGCCAGTCTGTGGTCCGTGGGAAATTTTTGCTCACCTGATAATGTTTTACTTGAAGTTTCTTCTTAAAATGAATAAATAATGGAAAATTACCCACAGTTCTGAGTTCCCATCTATCCACTATCACAGAGAATGAAGCTTGCTCTTACTATGCCAACACAGATCGATGTCCCAGCACTCTGGGGCAACAGGTGCCAGGTTCTCCCTTTGACAGGGTCCCTGGAGGGCCCCCAGTCACCAGCTTTCAGGACTCAGAATGGTCTAGCCCAACCAACCCTTCTCCTAGTTGTCTGCTAAGCCTATTTTATGTACCTATGCATTTTGACCTATCTCCCCTTCACTCCCAAAGAGGATGTGACAGACTTTATTTTAACTAGTCCTTGTGCAATTTTATCCCCTGATTGACAGGAAAAGTCCCTTCAAAGAGAGGTACAAAGATAAGAGTAAAACAAGCGCTGTGCTTTTTAACCCAGGGCGGCTAGAGGCGGTGCAATTCAGCAGAATCCGAATCCTAGTTCAGGAGTGAAGCAGGAGAACGCAACCGAATATAGCGAACTTAAGAAGGCAGTTGTTGGCCCTGGCTGGTTGGCTCAGTGGTAGAGCATCGGCCTGGCGTGCAGAAGTCCTGGGTTCGATTCCCGGCCAGGGCACACAGGAGAAGCGCCCATCTGCTTCTCCACCCCTCCCCCTCTTCTTCCTCTCTGTCTCTCTCTTCCCCTCCTGCAGCGAGGCTCTATTGGAGCAAAGATGGCCTGGGCGCTGGGGATGGCTCCTTGGCCTCTGCCCCAGGCGCTAGAGTGGCTCTGGTCGTGACAGAGCGACGCCCTGGAGGGGCAGAGCATCACCCCCTGGTGGGCAGAGCATCACCCCCTGGTGGGCGTGCCGGGTGGATCCCAGTCGGGCGCATGTGGGAGTCTGTCTGACTGTCTATCCCCGTTTCCAGCTTCAGAAAAATACAAAAAAAATAAAAAAATTAAAAAAAATAAATAATAAAAAAGAAGGCAGTTGTTACTGAGAGCACGCGCACATGCCCAAATACACACATACACACACGCGGGCCATCAAATGATGGGACGGAATGAGAAGGGTTTAGAACTACTTGTGAGTTAAGCAAAGAGAAACCATTTCATACAAAAATGTAGGGCCAGTATAATTTTCTTTTCTTACTTTTGAAGTTTCTTCTTAAAACAAATAAACAAATGATGTCACCCACAGTCCTGAGTTGCCTTCTACCCCGCAGCACAGAGAATAAACCTTGCTGTTACTCTGATAATGCAGATGACAGCAGAATTGTCTCAGCACCCTGGGCAACAGGGGTCACGTTCAGAGCGGGTCTTTCATTTGATGCTGTCAAGGAGAGACTTGATAACTTACGCTATTCAGAATAAACGAAAAGAGTTAAAAGGAGGCAAAGCCATGTTTGACAAAGGCTTTGTTACACATAGGCTCTTCTTCTCCCCAAATCTATTTCGGATACACCAAGCAAGCAAGTCTAATGCAGAGACTGAAATACTGCTGTTCCATCCTTCTCCAGATTTCAAAGGAATTAAAAAAAAAAAAAAGGACAGTTTGAGGCATGAAAATTCTGGACTAGAATTCTTCCAAGATACTTTCTACTTTCTTTTATCTTTGTAACCGGCCCTCCTTAAGACCCCCATTCTGTTTGCTCCTGAGTGCAAAGTTCGATAGACTCCGCCCACCAGTGTTCTGGGTTTGCCTGGACATCAATCACCTGTGTTCCACTCCGCAGGCTGCGCGAGGGCGTTTGGAGACATTCAGAGGAAACGCAAACGGTACCGGGATTTTTATTGATCAGAAGGAATGTGTTTAGACAATCCTCAACAGAGGCACACAAGGGCGGGGCGGGGGGCTCCCTGCGCTGGAATTTCACTCCGCGAGCGCGGCCTTCTCTTTCATCGCCCGCTGGCTTCCTCGTTAGGCCGACTCTCTCTAACCATGCTTAAATGCTTAAATGCCGCAGCTGTTTCTCCCGGGCGCTGGTCTCTTTTAGAGTAAACCATTAACTTGCCATTTCCGTTTACTGAAGAAAAAAAAAATGCTTATGATTGACAAAACTTTAAGAAACAGTGGCAAATTGGAAGGAAATGAGTGCCACGGACAAGGAACAGCGAAGCGGCACCCTGAGAGAAATTTGTCATTGTGGGGGCTAACAGTGTAATCGGCTGGTTAAATACAGTATAAACAGGTTCCGCTTTATACCCCCGCCCCTCCCCTCTTTTTTCTTCTATAGTTCTTGTGTACCCCAAGACTTAAAGTGGTACAATTTCATGTCATTCGGATTGGCAAGAGTTTTCCAAATTCCACCCCCCCTCCAAAAAAAGAGTTGAGACCTTTTTCTTTGGTTCATTTTAAAACAAGTGCCATGAATATAGGAGGCGTTATGTGCTAATGATCTTTTTATACATCAAGTGGCAAAATTGCTGTGTCCTCACCAGCAACTAGTGGCTCTCTTAATCACCAGATACCCTGTTAAAATGATCAACCAGGCCAGGCATCTAGATAAACTCAAGTTCTTTTTTTCCCCTCTAATATTTGTTTATTTTTAACTGAGGTATAATTTACATACAGTAATACACATATTTTAAGGTATAGTTGTGACTTCTGACACAGATGTATATCGCTGTGATTGTCACCCGAATGGAAAGAAATCGGAATCCTTTCAAAGGAGAGTTTGAAGAGTTATTTTATAGTTTTTCAACTCCCCTACCCCTCACGATATGGAAAAATCCTTCGTGAAGCCTGCACCTTTAAATCTGTGTGAAAAACCCACAGTTCTAAGTCTAAAATAAGCCTTGTCCAGAAGACCTTATTTTTGAAACAGCAGCTGGGTGAATGAATGAAGGAAACTCAATGGGGTATGATGACTAGGGGGGAAAATCACTTTTTTCCTGGGCTGAAATGTAGGTCCTACAAGAGGCACCGGATTTAGTCCTTCCATAAGTGCCGCTTGCGCCCCAGTTCACAGCTCCGCCTTCCAAAAGAGCGCCCCACCATCAGATGGAGCCAGAGAGTCACTGGCACGCTTAGTCATTCGCGTTATTTATTTCATTTTATTGTGTCTGCGGCAGCTTCGAAAGTGCCTGGGTAAGAAGCGCTAGTTAAAATTGCTTTTAGACATTATATTTTCCAATTAAGGTGTCATTTGCTATACCAATCAATGAGGAGTTAAGAGGAAATTTCAAAGGTGCCTTAAAACGCAATAGCACATTAAGAATGCATCATTTTGCTCAGAGGGACCACCGATCTTGATTTTGAAGTGCCAACCAGCGAACGGCCTATACTCTCCGAAAAGGTGATGATCATGTCCACTCCCTTCCCGTGTCTGACCACATATTAAAGTAAGTTAAAGAGAAATGTAGAAATTTGCCTCTGAAGTGGCCCCCACATTATTAATTCAATGACAAAGAATCACCTTCTTTAGGCCAGCCTGCCACAATCCATACCAATGGTTTTCAACAGTCGGTCTATAGACTGGTGCCTCTTGGCCAGAATTTTCCAGTCAATCTGTGAAAGAGTTAACCACCCAGATGTTGTGTGAAGATTATAGACCCAGTGATCATAGACCCGAATAGCGAACACCAGTTTTTGGAAAAGAAGCAAGTCATTAGAAAGGCTTGTACTTCTTTCGAATTTGCTAATACACCCCTGTGTGGACCCAGATGTGGACATGCACGTTATTCTGGTACATTCTTCTCCTGACAGAAGCTCCAAGTGGGGGAATTTTCATTAGGTAAGAGCTGCTGGGCATCATTATAAAAGAGTAGGATTAGTATTGACTGTGGCAAGCAGAGGTCAGAGAGGGGCCTGCCTCTCCCATTACTGTTCTTTTTCATATGTATCTAATCATTTCAGGTCCCGATGAGTCCTTTGCGTGCAGAATGCTTGCTCTAAATGTTGTAATACATCAAGCCAAGGTTCATGTAAAAAAAAAAAAAAAAAAAAAAAAAGATGTGCTTTAGAGGCTGTTCCAATTTTGCAGCTGTAAATTTATTATTTAAAGAAAACGCTGTGACATACTGTATTTTAGTATCTTAAACGTGCAGGAGGGCTGGCGCAGAGGGCAAAGGCGGGAAGGGGAGGCGAGCGCAGCCCGCATCAGTTGTTATTGGAGCCGGGCTTCCCAGCGTGGCCGGAGATCAAAACTGCTGGAGGCGCCAGAAATAACAGAGCGGATGAGAGGAGGCACCGTGGCTGCGCTGCTCCCCGGGCGGGGTCTGCGGCCCGGCCCCAGGAGGCAGGTGCTGCAGGACAAGGCCCCATCAAGAGAGACCTCTTCTCCTCTTCCAGGGCCAGCAATGGCAACGTTAGCCCCTAGCTGCGTGCGCCCTGTCCTCCCAGGCACCCTGCCCAGAAATGCACACCCAAAGCCTCCAGTTAACTCCACCCCCTTCTCCCATCTTATCTGCCTAACAGAGTGTGGCTGGTTCTTGTCTCTGGTCACTTCTCAAATCCCCAAGGAATCAAAAAAAAAAAAAAAAAAAAATGAGTGTAGTCCGCTTGGGCCAAGGCCTGGCGTGCAGGGGCACGGTGCCGTGAGACACAGGCGAGCTGAAAGCTTTCCCGTCATGCACTTGGGCAAGTCCTACTCTTTCTGTGCTCAGGGGCCTCGCTTGTAAACACAGAGGTCCTGCCTTGTGATGACTGCGCAGATCAAGTATGTAATGCATGCATGCGACTTGCTAGGCACAGGCCTACATGGAGCGAGGACTCGGTGTTCCAGCTCCTTCTCCTACTCCTCCCGGGCACTTCCCAGGTACTCCTTTCCCTTCCACCTTTTAATTGCTCTGTAGCCCTGATTTGCAGGTGCCCTCAAAACACCCTTGGGAGAGAGGTTGGTTTCTCTCGCCCAAATTTCAAGGGTCCTGATCTCTGAGGAATGCATCTATGTTTCTTTGTCTAGGATTCCTTATCTGATGCTGCCAGGTTCCAATGGGCCTCCCCTAGCAAGGGGGATCCCTCTCTGGTCTCCTGAAGCTGCCAGGTTCCTATGGGCCTCCCCTTGCAAGGGGGATCCCCCTCTGGTCTCCTGAAGCTGCCAGGTTCCTATGGGCCTCCCCTTGCAAGGGGGATCCCCCTCTGGTCTCCTGAAGCTGCCAGGTTCCTATGGGCCTCCCCTTGCAAGGGGGATCCCCCTCTGGTCTCCTGAAGCTGCCAGGTTCCTATGGGCCTCCCCTTGCAAGGGGGATCCCTCTCTGGTCTCCTGAAGCTGCCAGGTTCCTATGGGCCTCCCCTTGCAAGGGGGATCCCCCTCTGGTCTCCTGATGCTGCCAGGTTCCTATGGGCCTCCCCTAGCAAGGGGGATCCCTCTCTGGTCTCCTGAAGCTGCCAGGTTCCTATGGGCCTCCCCTAGCAAGGGGGATCCCTCTCTGGTCTCCTGAAGCTGCCAGGTTCCTATGGGCCTCCCCTTGCAAGGGGGATCCCCCTCTGGTCTCCTGATGCTGCCAGGTTCCTATGGGCCTCCCCTAGCAAGGGGGATCCCTCTCTGGTCTCCTGATGCTGCCAGGTTCCTATGGGCCTCCCCTAGCAAGGGGGATCCCTCTCTGGTCTCCTGAAGCTGCCAGGTTCCTATGGGTCTCCCCTAGCAAGGGGGATCCCTCTCTGGTCTCCTGAAGCCACCTATAATGGAACACCTGGAATGGCACTGTGACATACCAAGAACTGTCCCCCTTGACGGCAATGATTTGTTTGCAAATATATAAATTTCATTTTCATTTCCTTCGCAAGGACTTACTACCAGCTTCCTCTTGGGTTCAGGCATAATCTCTTGCTCTCCAGTTAACATGGGCGTGCTCAGGCCCCTCCCAGATGGACAGAGGCTTCTCTCCCATTTCCCCGCACTCCTTTCAACAGGAGCTACTTCCTTCTCTCTTAGGCTCAGTTTCTCTCTTACACGTATCATGCTTTATGGTGGTGCGATCCTGACGCGGACTGACTACTGCAGGACAGATGTTTCTCCTGAGGACAGGGGCTACCTTTCCCTCAGCATGGGTGTGGCATCTGATGAAATCCTCCAACTCTGCCTATGACGAGCTGTGTGCCTTTGGCAAGTTGCTTGGCCTCTCTCAGCAGGACTTTTTTTTTTTCCTACCAAAATTTAAATTTGAGCTAATGATGTCTCCTCTCCTAATTCAGTGAAATAATCACAGAGGAAGTATCTAGCGTATGGAAGTTCGGTGTGAGGAATGTTAGTGTCCTCGCTTTAATCAAGGAGCTCATTTTCCCCCATTTAAAAAAATTATGGAAAAAGGCACATAACATAAAATTTACCAGCTTGACAATTTTAAGTATATATACAGTTCAATGGCGTTAAGTGCATTCACACTGTTGCATAACCATCACCACCCAATGCTGTCTTCATCTACCCAAACCGAAACTCTGTAAACAGTAATTCTGCATGCCTCCCTTTCCCCAGACCTTAGCGCCCACTGTTCTACTTTCTGTCTCTATCAACCTCTGTCTCTACTCTAGGAACCACAGGTAAGTGGAATTATATTGTATTTGCCTTTTATTGTTGTTATTACTATTATTATTATGACTGGCTTATTTCACTTAGCATCATGTCCTCAAGATGTATTCCTGTTGTAGCGTGTGTGTCAGAACTGACTTCCTTTCTAAAGCTGACTAACGTTCCATTGTCAGTGTACATCGCGTTTTGCTTATGCATTCATCCATCGATGGACACTTGGCTTGCTTTGGGGTTAATGCCGCTACGAACACGCATGTAACAGATATCTCTTTCAGACTCTGCTTTCCTGTTCTGAGTGGATACTCGGAGTGGAATTGCTGGATCATGTGGTAATTTTGTGTTTAATTTTTTGAGAAACCTTACACTGTAGCTGTACCATTTTACATCCCCACCAACAGTGCCCACAGGTTTCAATGATCCCGTATCTCTGACAACACTTGTTATTTTCCGCTTGTTTGCTGCTGTCGTCTGGGAGTAGCTATTCTAACGGGTGCGAAGCCACACCCCATTCTACTTTTGATTTGTTTGTCCTAATGATTAATGACGCTGAACATCTTGCCGTGCACTTACTGGCCATTTGTACATGCTCCTTGGAGCTCCCATTTCCTTTCAAAGTTTATTATTCTCAATCCACAGTTTGGTGGAGCTAAGCGATCCACGGTATCGCTGAGCTAAGACACAGCTGAGTTTGGCCCCGCTACGGCCACCTGCCACGGTGTGAGCCTGAGCAGTGTGAGGAACCTCTGTGAGACTCAGTTTTCTCTTCTGCAGAATGGGGATAAATGGAGTATTTCCCCTTGAGAAAAGCTGTGAGCTACTGGCCATGAATCAGGCATCTGTGCCTGCCCCCGTCAGAACAAGAGATGAGGGGGGAATGTCGTTATCATCGATTCCATCTCTACCATCATCATGGGGAAAGTCAGCTCCTTGACTTCTCTGGTTAGCAGCAGCTAAATGGAGTGAGGACATGCCCTTCCCGCCAGAAAAAAGAGCGCTGGATAGCTGTCCAAGTGAAAAGAATGCTGGCAAAAGACCGGGATGATTTGCAATACAATTTTGATGCTTCAGCAATCCTTCTCTCTCCCTCTGTCATCCTCCATTCCATCCCAGAAACCCCCAGCGCCCAGGAGAGCACACAGCAGAACCTCTCCCTGCGCCCACAGTGTGTGGCGGCGGCATGAATGATCCTCGGGTCTGCCCTTTGGGGAGTGGCTCCTGTAGGTGATGTCAGTGTCGGTAAGGAACATAAGCTTCCGGATGCCTCCCAAAGATGTGTCATCCAGGTGTGTGTCCCATGTACACACGTATGAACCAGCGTGAGCCACCTAGGAACTACTAACTGTGTCACTGCTCCATGCTATACACATAGCATCCCTTTTCCTACTCGGGATGAACTTGTGACGTAGATGACGTCCCTGTTTCAGAGACTGAGCCTCCTCAGGGGAGTGAACTTGAGGATTTTAGCTCACACAGTTTTCACAGCGGCATTGGGGTTTGAGTGAAGCTCCAGTTGAGTCTAGCTGGCTCATTTTCCTCTAGGACAACTCAGAAAGTGTTGTGTGTGGTGGGGGAAACTATCTGTTGCTTGCCTGTATTTTTCATAATGAGTAGAGGGCAGGGATACTTTAAACATGAATTTCTGGGGGGAACCGCGAATCCAAACGAATCCTGCCATTTCCGTGAGAAGGAGAAAGTGTTAAATTCCCAGTCTGGTGTTAAAGTGAACGGACGGGACCATCACTGAATTAGATGGATGAATAACAAAATTAAAAAAAAAAATTGAAAAACAAAGTCCTCTCTCCAATATGTAGAATTATCCTTATTTTTACAGTCCAAAACATTCCCCTCTCTGAAAGTATAAGTAAAAAAAAAACCTGGCATTTGAAAGTGTGATGTGCACAAGCTTCAAGAATCCTGCAGTATTTAAATACCTTTCTAACACCTCTGATTTCCACTTCCTCGATGAGGGAACCAAGGCTGAGGACACACAGTCAGCTGGAAGGAACGTGCTCTGTCCGGTCCGGGATCAAGACGACCTTTCTGGGTCCAGTCCCTGCAACAGCTCAGCGCTCTCCTTGGGCTCCTTCAGTCCTCTCCACCGCTCCTTTCGGCTGAGTGGGAAGATCATGGGCCCCAGTATTAATTCAATGCTGGTCCTAATCCCAGTCCCCCCTTATGTCTATAGGACCTCTCTAAGCCCGGTCATCCCCGGGGACGACAGTTTCTCCATCTGGAAAGCAGAAATGACATCATTTGCCCCATAAAGCTTTAGTGACTGTGAGATTGGATAGCACTTATGAGGGTGAGCTTGGCACCTGCTTCATGCTTTTAACAAATGCCGCTTTTAACTTCTTTCTCTTCAGATAGTACTTTTGACAAATCAAGAAAACCTTACCCCATTTCTCAGAGTCAGCTGCCCAGGCTGCAGCTGCTGATATTTGCATGGCTTTATGTTTAATAAAGAGGCACATGGGGCCCTGGTCAGTTGGCTCAGCAGTAGAGTGTTGGGCCGGCATGTGGAAGTCTCAGGTTTGATTTTTGGACAGGGCACACAGGAGATGCCTCCCAAAGATGTGTCATCCAGATATGTGTCCTGTGTGCACACGTATGAACCAGCGTGAGCCACCAGCGTGTGTCCATCTGCTTCTCCACCCTTTCCCCTCCCCTTTCTATCTCTCTCTCTCTTCCCCTCCTGCAGCCAAGGCTCCATTGGAGCGAAGTTGGCCCGAGCACTGAGGATGGCTCCATGGCCTCCGCCTCAGGCGCTAGAATGGCTCCAGTTGCAAAGGAGCAACCACAGATGAGCAGAGCATCACTGCCTGGTGGGCATACCAGGTGGGTCCTGGTCGGGAGCATGCGGGAGCCTGTCTGTCTGCCCCCCACCCTGCTTCTTACTTCAGAAAAGAAAAAAAGAGACACATGGATGATTTCTCAGCCAGATGTGACAAACGGGTCCTTTGCCTTTTCATTAGTTTGTGGCAGCCACACATTGCAATTACAACCTGTCATCTCTCCTGATGACCTTTGAGCTAGCCATCCTTGTAATTTTCCTAAGTGAATATTCCATCAGTAGGACATCGATACCATCCTTCTCCGTGGTCATTACAGGAACTTGCAATGTTACCCCTCCCACAGAGGCTTGAGCCAGAGGGAGGCCGTTGTTTTGTCCAGGGCAAACAGAACTTGGCATTTTTGTTGGAAAATTCAACCACCTCAAAGAATCAACTTTCTCTAATGAGCAGTTCTTAGTGGGAAGGATTTTGTGTTCAAGGGGAATTTGAGTGAGTCATTTGCATGGTCATTAAATATTCTTTTTTTTAAACACCTATAATGTGTCAGACTTGGCACTAAGCACGGTGCCTATAGTCAGTACTTCTTAGGCTACACATTCACATACACTCACGTTACGTATAGCATATGCATATATATGCATGCATGTATGTATATATGCATATGATAGAAGCACTGATTTACAGAGCCGGCATGCAGATAAAAAGACTACTAAGTGACCAAATATATGTCAAAAGAGAGATAGCTAGCTACTATGGGAGAAGTTAGAAGAAGGGGGAAAATGTCTTTTTTACATTGGAAATCAGATATGACTTCCTAAATTGTGAAGTTTGGGAAGGATTTGGACAAATCAATGCATGTGAGGAATCAAAGGGTGTCAAAGAGAGAAGGAAAATTAGAAGCACAGAATGTGACTATGAAACAGCGGGCAGACTGGGCACAGTGCAATTCAGAGCAAGGTCTTGCCTCACGACTCTTTGTTCTTCTGCTACCCTGTGTCAGCACACAGTAGGTGGTCACTAAAGGTCGGTCCAAGGACAGTAGCTGTAGCGAGACTAAACAAGGCTTGGGGATAATTAATTTTCTATAAATACCATGAGAGTTACAGATCTGACCCCTGGGAAACTTAGGGCAAGAAGAGGAGATATAGGTGCGGATATGAATATGGATGTAGATATCAATCACATACCCGTCTTTCCTGCGCTAAAATGTGGGCTTGTCAAAGACCATAAATATCGTGCTGATGGCCGACCTTAGAAATATATGGTATTTGAATAACAAAGATTACTTCATTCCATTTAAAATATGGTCCGAAGTTCATTTTGATACAGTAGAGGGGGAACTCCCAACAAGGGCTTCCTGCTTCTGGAGGAAGAGTTCTCTTTCTGAGCTCGAAATCTGACCTGTGCAGCCAGTAGTTTGGAAGAAACCACGTGTATTTCTGGTTAATTTTGAACTTGTCAAGGTCTCCAGGCTGAAAGATGCTAAGATTTTCTAAGGCTGACCCAGTAAGAACCCATCAGAGAGCACGCAGCAACCCCCTGCCACAACATCCCATCTGACAAGCTGGGAGGCAGGGGGCAGGGGGACCACTCAAGCCACTCAGCATCTGACCTGCGCTCCCACAGAGCCACGCGGAGGCGGCAGCCGATCTCTGCGGCTGGCTGTGTGGTTGCGGAGGGGAGGTCAGGGATTTTAGAGAAGGCATGAGAAAGGTGTTGAAAGCACCAGGGAATGGAGAACAAGCCTTTCAGTAAGAAGAAGAAGAAATCTGACCCAAGCTAACCTGGGGTTGGGAGGGGGAGACAGGATTGACCTTCTCACATGATGAGAATGTCTGAGGTTGGAGCCAGGCTCCAGGGACTTTAAGGATATTGTCATCTCCCTCTCTTCCCTTCTCCCATGTCCCTTTTCCTTCTTTCTTTCCATTTCCCCATGTCTTAGCTTCGATTCTGTCAGTAGGTTGCCCCCGGTCTTTCCACCCATAGGCAGGCATTCTCCGGGGAGCTGGTGAGAGAGATGCAGGCACACAGTCACACGTCCCTTAACTCTGGGGATACAGGCTGAGAAATATATTGCGAGGTGAGTTCATCGTGCGAACATCAGAGCGTGTACTTGCACAGAGCTAGATGGTGCGGCCTCCCACACACTTAGGATCTGTGCTATCACCTGTTGTTCCTTGGCTACAAGCCTGCACAGCATGTTACTGTGCTGAATACTATTGGCAATTAGAAGGCAATGGTAAGTATTTGTGCATCTAAACACAACCACGCACAGATGCATAGCAAAGATACACTAACAATATTATATACCGTGCTTTTATATGACTGGCAGACTGGTAGGTTTGTTCCCCACCCAGCATCACCCAAAACACGTGAGCAAGGCATTGTGTTACGATGTCGCAACAGCTGTGGTGTCACCAGGCAATGGGGATTTTGCAGCTGTAGTACAGGTGGCCCAGCGTTGAGTAAATTGTCACTGTGCAGCACAGGGCTGCAGTCTGCTCAGGCTCACATTACTTAACTTTCTGGCCCGGAGGGAAACCGAGAGCTCACTTGGTCAATGCACAGCCCGAGCTGGTGACAGACTCACCTTGTGCAGTCACAGCGGCTGGAGGATGGGGGAGCCCTGAGTGCCCAGGCCTGGGTCCCATGTCCACACTCAGGGCGGGTGTCAGCCAGAGCAAAGCTGCATTGAATAGAGGAGCCAGAGGCTCCAAAGAGCGTGTCCAGAGTGGGAGGCGCCTGCGTTTTAGAAATGGGAAATGCCCTTCAGGCAGTTTACCACCGTGGCCCAGTGAAGTAAAACCCTTTTTCTGAATTTATTCATTTATTCACAGTCTTTGAGCAGTTGAACTACTTTGGTGGGGGTCAGGGGGGTAGCAAGATGGAAACAGAGAAGAGAAGGTCAATCTCTGGTTATACCCACAGCCGTCCAGCATGTGGAGGAGGGGCCTCCTTCTCCAACAAAGTGAAACTCAGACCTTGTGAAATGTTTTCAGCCCAGCCGCCCTATCATTTTCTTTAAAAGCTAAACCTGATGGATCCAGCTTTTGCTACAGGCATAGTCTTGTCTTCGTTACATAAATAATAATGAGGATTGTGATATTCTCAGGTCAAAAATATGCCCTAAGTCAGATGGATCTAGTCATAGGCCTAAACACTCTCAAACGATGTGGTGGCCCACGGGAGGAGGTAAGCGAATGAGGCCCGGAAGGATTGGGGTCGGGGGAACTGACCTGGCTCTTAGCAGTGATACTTGTAATATTGAGCATCAATTCGACGCCAAACCTGGTCCGTTTCTTTTTATATTACTCTGTCCTTCGATCCTTCTACCAAGGAGAGGCGATGATCGTTTCTTCTTTCACGAGAGAAAAATAAAACACGGGGAAGAAGATATTCTGTACGACGACTGACAGTGACCAGGTGGAAACCCGTGTCAGCCCCAGTGCCACAAAGCAGCGCACCAAAGCCAGTGGCAGGAACACACGATATCGCGATACATCCTTCTGCTAACGTTAGGATGATCGGATGAAGAAGACAAAATGCTTAGGCACACAAAGGCACGAGCAAAGAAAAAACAAACAAACAAAAAAACCTCCGCTGGCTTTGTAGGCTGTCTAACGTTATCTGAGGGGAGCAGAAGCAAGGGCAGGCGGCACATTGGCAATGACGTGGCAACGCCGTGGGGTGCTCCAGGGTCAGCTATTTCCATGGGAGCACCGGACCCCAGAGGCGCCTGAGAAATGCACACAAAAGGAATAAAGGGATGATAAATGAAGGGAGGAATGAATATACATTCATTCAGCGTTTTTTTGTTTGTTTTTTACTTTATAAACCTTCATTATTAATTCACATGATATATTATGTCTGCTTGAGTCTTTGAGGAGTTGAACAAATCAATATGTTCCTCATCTCATTTCCACACAGATTTCCACAAGAATGAAGTTGAGAGGGAGTTAGTTGGAAGTGGGGGCTCCCTGCCCTTTCCTCACCCACCCTCACCCCTAGCCAGCTCTTCCCGAGGGAGCTGTAAATCCCCGCTTATGCACTAAAACCTGGCTGTCAGACGAAGAAAAACTTCCTGCAAATTATAATTCGAATTTTTTTTTTTTTTTTTTTTTAATATAGAGTAGCCAGAATGAAGCTTTGTGGTGGCTGTTTAATTTGGAGGGCATTATTTTTAGCCCTGCAAAGGGCCAGTGGCACGGAAAACCATTAGGATCTTTTGTCAAGTTAATTAAATTTTACTAAGTGTAGTAATCTCAGTGGGCTTCGGTACAGGCAGAGGTAAAACTAATTAAAACGCAAATGCTTCCCAGTCTAATCAGGAGGTCTAACTTGGGCAGCGGAGGAATGTCGTGCATACTGAGAGATATTCCAAACTAATTTATAACGAGATGAGGGCAGGCCCTTCCACGGCTCAGTTCTGTGGAAGGCTCACTTGAGAACGCCAATAAGTCTGTCACATTGGAGGCGGCCACTCATGGGAAGGCAGGCGGGTTGGCAACACTTGCCGGGCTCGGAAGCAAGATGGAGGCAGTTTAGACAAGTCAGGCTGGGGAAGCCCGGGAAAACGAGGGACCCGGGTTTTATCTGAAAAGCACCATTTTCTCCCCAGGTTCCTTCTCTTTATTAAATTCTCTCGGGGCAGGCAATTTGCTTTCTCCTATAGTAGTCTTTTTCTTGGAAAGGTGCATGGAGCAGATCGGTTTAATTCACAAAGATTCAAATCAGTACTTAGTCCACGCCAAGTCCACTGTGGCCGCCCCAGCCCATTTTTTATTTTTAAGATGAGGACATTGAAAGGTTAAAAAAAAAAATTCACTCTGTTCTTGAAATTAGCAGGGTATTAAGACGGTGACCCATAATGGCTCATTCTTAGTCCCCCCCCCCCCTTTTTAAAGTTTACTGACATCAATTTCTACCTCCTGTCAAATGCATACGAATATCTGCAGCTGAGAGATTTGAAACGATTGTTGAATCACAACAGGCAACCTTCAAATAGTCTTGGGCACACATAGGCCGACATGCTATTACTCTCCCTTTGATCGAGAGAGGCACACACCTGCTGGTACGTGCCTTGTTCCTCTGTCTCATTTCACACCCCATGGTCTGGCTCCAGACCGGAGAGCCCATGGGTTTTGGCACAGGCTGCCAATACCCTTCTAATCACCAAATCTAATGGCTTTTTTTTGTTGCTCCTACCTTCCACCAGATTGGACCATTTGTCATACTGACCAGTCCATCCCTCCTGACACACTGCTTTATTTAGTTCTGTGATGCTGTTATAAATGCAGCAGAACGAGCAATAGTCAAGCCCCCTTCTGAGATGGGGCTTCTGGCCCAGCGTTACGCAGTAGGTAACAACAGGATGCTGCCTAAGAATGCCAGGTGAGGGTCCTCGTATGTGCATATCTGTAAGATAACTGGACTATTTGCTTGTTCTGCATTATTTTAACATTTGCACTATGTAAGTCATGCACGGATATTGTAGAAGTTTCAGGAAGAGCAGAAAAATAAAAGGAAGATACAACTTGCATTTCATGAAACCAGGACATCATTGTTTTCTTTTCCTCCTCCTCCTCTTTCTCCTTCCACTTTCTATTTTTCCTTCATGGTCTTAATCAGGGGTCCCCAAACTACGGGCCACGGGGCACATGCAGCCTCCTGAGGCCATTTATCCAGCCCTGCCACACTTCTGGAAGGGGCACCTCTTTCTTTGGTGGTCAGTGAGAGGTCAGCAAAGCGCAGTGTTGCTCAGGTACAGTACTACTTCCGGTGACGCGGGATGCACACATCACAGCTCTGGAAGCGTGTCATATGATGCACATCCAGTCTGTGGCTGCAACCCCCACATCACCAGAAGCAGTGTGAAATAACAGCAGGAGTAGGAAGAAAGGCAAAGCACTATAACCATTACTACACAGTACAATGGCCCCATACTCCCCCAAATGTACAACAACATAATGGCCCCTATAACCTCCCTTTGCCCAAAAGTCTCCCCCCACATTACTACACATGTTTCCCCTACTATAAGACCCTGTTTTATATTGATTTTACCCCCAAAAGATGGGGCTGTTTTATTTTTAGTTCCCATTGAAATACTGGTCAGTTTGTTGATTTAAATTTACTTGTTCTTTATTTTAAATATTGTATTTGTTCCCATTTTGTTTTTTTTTACTTTAAAATAAGATATGTGCAGTGCGCATAGGGATTTGTTCATAGTTTTTTTTATAGTCTGGCCCTCCAACGGTCTGAGGGACAGTGAACTGGCCCCCTGTGTTAAAAGTTTGGGGACCCCTGGTCTTAATGCAGAACATTTATCTACACTCATCTCTGTCATGTGACACTGTGGCCTGAGCACTTTCCCGTGTTGCTAAGAATGTTGTCATATGCTGTTCACTAAAGTGGGAAGAACATAAACTTCTTAAATTGGCACATCTGGTTTTAAGTCCCAGCTTCACTCAGCTATGTAACATTAGGCAAGACTTTACATGCCTTTTTGTCATTGTTGTTATTTAGCCTAGGTTCCCTGTCTGTAAAATAGGGATGATAATTACTATGTCATGAACTTGATAAGAGAATGGAGCAGGCTAATGCTTAAAGCTTGGCTAGCTGTTGTTTTAGTTGTTGGTATTGTATTATTTTGAATTAATAAACACAGTGTACAATCCCCATCCACAAAAAAGTAACCCAAAATGAATTAAAGGTTGGAATGTAAGACCTGAAACCATAAAACTCCTAGAAGAAAATGTAGGCAGTGGGTTTTTTGACATCGGTCTTGGCAATGACTTTCTTGAACTTGTCATCAAAAGCAAAGGGAACAAAAGCAAAAATCAACAAGTGGGACCGCATCAAACTAAAAAGTTTCTGCACAGCAAAGGAAACTCATAAAATAATAAAAAGAGACTTAGTGAATGGGAGAAAATGTATGCAAATATCTGACAAGTGGTTAATATCCTAAATACACAAAGAAATCCTACAAGTCAACAGCAAAAAAAAAAAAAATCTGATTTAAAAATGGGCAAAAGATCTGAATAAACATTTTTCCAAAGAAGATGTACAGATGGCCAACTGGTACCTAAAAAGATGCCCAACATCATTAATCATCAGGGAGATACACATCAAGACCACAACGAGCTATCACCTCACACTTGTTAGAATGGCTGTTATCAAAGAGAGAAGAGAGAATGAATAAGAGCTTGCTAAGATGTGCACTGTTGGTGAGAGTGTAAGTTGGTGCAGCCACTGTGGGAACCAGCATGGAGATTCCTCAGAAAATTGAAAAATAGAACTGCCATAGGACCCAGGTACTTGTCCAAAGAAAAGGAAAACACTAAATCAAAAAAGATACACGCCCCACCTTCTTCAGTGCAGCATTATTTACAATAGCCAAGATATGGCAACATCCTAAGTGTCCATTGGTATATATGAATAGGTAAAGAATCTGTGATATATACATATGGCGAAATATTATCCAGGCATAAAAATACGAAATCTTGCCTTTTGTGACAACATGGATGGAGCTTGAGGACATTGTGTTAAATGAAATACATCCTACAGACAAAGAGGACAAATACCATATGATTTCACTATATGTAGAATCTTAACGAACAACAGCAACTAAAACCCTAAGCTCATAGATGCAGAAAACAGACAGCCGGTTGCAAAAGCTGGGGGGTGGAGGCAGGGGGTAGGTGAACTGGGTGAAGGGAATCAGAAGGTTTACTCTTTCAGTCATAAAGCAAATAAGTCATGGGGCTGTAAGGTGCAGCATGATGAATAGAGGTAATAATACTGTGTTACATGTTTGAAAGTTGCCAATGGAGTAAATCTGAAAAGGTCTAGAAAACATTCTATAACTATGAATGATGGCCGGAGTCGAGGAGACTTATTGTGGTGATCATTTCCCAATACGGACGAGTATTAAATCATTATGTTGTACACCTGCAACTAATACAATGTTGTATGTCAATTACACCTCAATAAGAAATAAATAACAAGGCTTTCTTCATTGCAAAAAAGAAAAGAGCACAGTGTGTCACGGTTCACAATATTTCACCCTTTAGGTGTTCCATAATTGACTTAAATTCATCCCTATTGTTAAACCTTTAGCTTCTGCCTTTGTTTCTTAACATCAATAGTTCTAGAGTGAATATCTTCGTATCTTTATTAATAAAAAGTTCTGCACTCAGGTGTGCAGGTGACTCCCCGGAGACTGTAGCACTGGCTGCTCTCGCCAGCTGTGCGCACAGGCTCAGTCCCCTCCGGCTCCCCTCCCGGCCTTGGTGCCCGCAGCAGGGAGAGGGAGGGCCGCTCTGTCACTGCATCCACTGGTAAAGCCCACTGGCCTCACTGGGAGGCTTCCCCTCATGGCTTCTGTCCGAGACTCAGGAAGCTGCACCCCAACAAGGGAGGACTTTCCAGCCTGTCCCTTTTGAGGAAACTACATTTTACAAGATCTATGGACAACTCTGATAAACAGCCCCCCGTTCTTCAGTCTCCAGCCTCTCTCCTGGCGCTAAGTGCTGAACTCATAAAGCTGATGCTCATCGGTGCAAGAGCAGGCCTAGAGTGATGCGCAGACGGACACAGAGATTGCGGTTCCTTTGTGGTAGACTTCCGGAGACCTGGGCTCTTGTCCTGGAAGGACGAGAAGGCTCACCGTGGAAGGAGGCGGCCAAAAGGAGAACACACTTCAGCCACTATTGAAAATGTAAGGTCGGAGGCTGTACATTGTGTCCTCATCGGTCATTCTAGTCACTGCATGTCACTCCGATGCAGTGTCCCCAGTACGATCCTAAGTGTGGGAACACAAGATAAATACTATTGGCGCTTTCCTTTGAAGCACCCACTATGTGGTCAGGTGGGGACCCACAGAAACAGGCTCACCAATGACACTCGAAGGCAAGAAGAGACCCGGTGGGGAGATAGAAGAAAAGGGATGAAATAGGAATGCTTCTCACTTGAGCTGTGTCTTTGACATTGAACGTTAATTCACCGAGACTAGGAAGCCCCACATTGGGAATAGTTTGGATGACAGGCCATGATGGGGGAAGGGGTCTCCTATAGATTGTATTGTATTGCTTGCTGGACTGGCCACCGTGTGGAGGAGATGGGGTGGGAGAGGAAGCTGAACCAGTGGGGAAATCATCTCACAGGGCAGGGCTCAAAGGCCGTGCTCAGAAGTCCTGGATCCTATCATCCACACGTTGGAGGATCACTGCGGATTTTGATGGAATGTGCTTCGTCAATCAGTGGTGTTATTCACTGAGATATTTCCCTGAGCCATGGTGAGTGGGGTGAAGCTATGGGACACAGGTCACTCGCCTAATATGTCTATTAAGGGGTGGGGTGCTGCTGTCTGCCCTAACAGAACACTTAGTGGGGAAATCATGTGACTTACCATCAAATAAGTGAAAGCAAAGCAAAGTGCAAGTAACATTTGCCTTCCAAGAGCGTTACCCAAATGGGAGATTCCCATGGGGACAGCCATCAGAGGCTTTTAATAATTGCAGGGCTATAAGCTAATGACTGTGTTTTATCTTCTTCCTTCATAGAAGTCCAAACCGAATGAGTAAACTTGAACAGTTAATTGGGGACCATGAACAAACCAAACCACCAGCCCCCAGAAGGAAACCAGTAAAAGAGATCTGTCAGCGTCCACAAACTCTGCAGGCGAACCCTGCTTCCCTCCCCCAAACCCGACACCCCTCCGTCTGTGCTCGGGGGGGTGTGGATTGCTGCGGACACCAGTGTGAGGGAAGTACTCAGAGTCAGAGTTCTAATACAGTAATCATTTCTATGATGCACAAGTTCGAATGCTGACCCTGTGACCGAGGCAAGTCATGTGGCTTGCGTTAGACTCAGTTTCCCCATTTGGATTTGATGGATTGGATTCGATTTCTGGTATCCAATATTTGATTCATTAGCTGCTTGTAGCCTTTCTGGTCCTCAGGGGACTGATGAGTATAATTATTGGGAATCCTAACGCTTTAATGCCTCTTTTTGTAACAAATATTTTCTAACATTCCCTTTATTATCCTGAAATAAAATTTGTAGATAATATAAACTCCCTACATACATAATTAAAAAAAAAATCAGTTCAATGCCCTAATTATAGCACAGAAAAGAAATTAAAGAAAGTAGATTATAATAAAGTAATAATTACTTGCCTTAAGTTAAATATTAATGTTATAACACTAATAGCTATTTTCCGTAAGTTAAGTTATAATGTCTGACATGACATTATAAGAAGATATAAGGAAGTAGTAAGATCCCCACATCCATGTACAAAATCACCAAGGCTAAAAATACGTGCTGAAATAGATGTACTATCCCGTTAGCCTGCATGGGAGCGCTTCTGTAACTGATATGATTTTCCAATAGGTAAACAATTCTTGGTAAGATTTTTAAAAATCTATCTTTCCCTACTTACACAGAAGTTGTACTCCTGAAAAATTCAGTGCATGTTTTAGCAATGGGATCAATTCCACACAAGCATATGTACAATGGACTTGAATCTTGGTACATATGGTTATAAAGAGTTTCTAATCTACCTAAATACTGGTGGGCTTTCAGAAGTCATCCAGAATGCCAGAGGATCTTTCATCTGTATAGGACTGTTCTTGCATTGCATTTCTGATCTGCACCCATTAAAAGGCCAGTAGCCTCTCATCCTCATCATTATCAATACATGCTCTCCGTGGTACCGTGTTCTCCTCTTATCCACGGGAGTAATTTCCAAGACCTCCCCATGAATACCTAAACGTGCAGTTAGCACCAGACCCTATATATACCTTGTTGTTTCCTAGACATACATACCTATGGTAATGTTTAGTTCATAATAAAAGATTAACAATAACTAATAATGAAATAGAATAGTTATAACAATAGATAGTAATAGAAGATACAGAAATGTGCTCTCTCTCTCTCTCTCTCTCTCTCAAAATAATCCTACTGTGCTGTACTTCTCTCTTTTTTTTTTTTTTTTGCTAAAGGAAGTACCCTACCCTTTCCTTTGGCGTAGCTGAAGTGCCAGCATCACTTCCTTGTGAACCTCGGGGCCCTTGCTAAGTAATATAAGGGTTACTTGAACACATGCAGTGCGATAACGGTGACAGTCGATCTGATAACTCTGAGACGGCGACTAAATGACTCGTCTGGGAGCGAATGCCGCGTGGAGACGCCGGACACAGGGAAGAGTCACACCCACGTCAGGGTGGGACGGAGTGGGAAGGCACGAGACAGCCGTGCTACACAGAACAGGACGGCGTGCAATTTAACACTTAGTAATCAATTCCTCGTGTCTGGAATTCCCACTGCACGTGTGCGGACCACCGCTGACCCTGGATAACGGGAACTTCGGAAAGCGACGCTGCAGACAAGGGTGGGGGGCTGCACCCTCACGGATGAGGACCACGGCTCCCAATTCTTGCTAGAATCGTTATTTAGGTTATATTACGTCTGAGTCTGAGTATCAAAAATTCCGTAATGTAAGCATTCCTAAGGATTTCTCTGATCCACGGGAAATGGTAATAGGTCAAGTCCACTCTTTCGTGTCCCCTAGAACTTATATGTGACAGTTTTAACCCCCCCCCCAGCACCCTAGAGTATGACTGCATTTGGACACAGAGTCCTTAAAGAGGCAATCCAGCTAACAGGCGGCCATCAGGGTGGGCTCTAATCCCATGGGACCGGTGTCCTTACAAGAGGAGGAGGTCTGGACACAGACATACACTGAAAGAAGACACTGAGGACACAGGGAGAAGACAGCCGTCCACACGCCCCAAAGGGAGGTCCCGGAAGAAACCATCCCGGCCGGCACCGTGGTCTTCAACATCCACAGTCTCCGGAATGAGGAGAAAATACATTTCTGCTCTAAAAGGTACCCATCTACGGCCTTCTGTTGTGCAGCGCTGGCAAACCTGCACATCTACTTCTCTACTACGTCTGCTCTGGGGGCTACTATTGCAACTGTAACTAGTGTTACTACTTTTGCAATCACAGCGCTGACCCACCACCACCACAAAGAGTAATATTCATTGATCTTTGTGTTGGTGCTATGGTGCGTTTTATTCCCCAGGACCCGCAGATAAGCAAGCTCAACTTCTGCATGAGCCACTCAGCTGCTACGGGGTAAAATGGGCTTCAGACCCAAAGAGCACCTGACTCCAAAGCCCAGGACCATTGCTGTATTTTCCCTCTTTTCTTCTGGTAAATCATGCTTGAGGTACATGTTTGCATCACAAGCCTGGAACCTCTTGGGCCATGGTCAGGGTGAGGTAACACCTATATGTATGCCGATTGCCGGGAACTTGTTATGAGAACTTGGCCAACTCTGATAACCCCCAGACAGCAGGTGTCTATTCATTCAAATGCCAGAGGCGGTATTGTATGGTGGTTAAGAACATTCATTTCAGCATCAGGCTACCTGGGATCAAATCCCAGCCCTGTCACTTATAAGCGAAGGGTCTTAACTTCTCTGTGACTCAGTTTTCTCATCTGTAAAGTGGGAGCTCCTGTCTCGTAGGGTTATGCCATAGCCAAAGTGAGTTAATTCACACAAAGAGCTCAGCACAGTGTCACAAAGTCAGCGGTCAATATGAGTCACTTAGAATTAGTAGGGATTTCGCAACTGCCATCTCACTAGTCCTTAACTGTCGAGAGCATTTCAGCCCCTCGGCCGCTCAAAGCCCACGGAGGTTTTGTGGTTTTCTCAAGGGCACACAGGTAATAAAAATAGGAGACCTGTGGGACTCCCAGTTCTTGTTCTTTCCAAATGCTCTATTTCTTTTCTCAAGTATTTCCCAAGTTTTACATATTAAACAGAAACAGAAACTATTATCCCTTATCTACTCTACAAACAAGCTGTTCTTTTTGCCAAATAATGTGCCCGTCTTTCTCATGGCAAGGTGGGTTATAACATCAAGCCCTGAGCTTTTGTGCCTTATGGCGATTTTCTATTCTGCTGCAGAAAACAGCAAAATGCTCATGGGTTAGTTCACTCATCCACGCCAGAAATAGATCCCTGCAGCACACCCTTTGATATGTCCTATACAAATGTATAGATATGAAAGGAAAAAATATAATCTATCACCCAGGTGTTTCTTTTGCTATTTGCTGCCAAATACGTGAAGGTAATTAAAACATCTATATGCTCAACACGAATGAAATATCTGGAAAAAGCCCCCCCCCCATTAAAAAAAAATTTCTACTCAAATGCTACAGCAGCATATGGACAGATTCAGGTCTTTAGAGAACTCATACCCTTGACCTTCATCTGAAGGTCATGTTGCAAACGGAGCTTGGCTACATCCACCCCAGGGCATGGGGAGTCACTGTATTTGGACTGTGTGCAGAAATAATCTCTAGCCATTCCACCCCACCTCACTCCCCCTGCAGAGAAGTGTAGGAATGTATTCACCACCAGATTGAAACCAGCATCAATTTGAATCTTCGCTCTACTTCACTCTAAGTTCTGTGAATATTAATGGAAATTGCTTTGTTGGATGGTTGGATGCTTAAATTCATCTGCCGTCCTGTGCGTGGAGTCATTCAGGCATTTAAAGTCTGCATGTGCCCGCTCAAATACGGGTCAGGTGTTGGTCACAGGCCCGCAGGCAGTGCCTGGGGCTAAAGGTCAGCCTTGTGAAATCTTAGAAAGATGGTAAAGCGCCTCCAGATCAATCATTCTGAATATATTTTAGGTGACAGGGGGCAGCTGATTGTTTTTTTTTTTTTTCATTCTTATTCTTACTTGGTAACCTTCTAGCCCCAGGTCTAACACCCACCTGCCTGTCGAGGTTCACCTATTGCCTGACGTCAGCAGCGCAGTCCTGGTCGCTCTGTGTGCGTCCGTCCACAGTGGGGTGTGAGGTGCTACTAGGAGGACCACCGGAGCAGGGACAGCTACCGAGATCTGGATGACAAACTCACTAACCTGGGCAATCACTGTGCAGCCACGGACCAGTTTCTTAACCTCTCTGGGCCTATCATTCCTCATTTGTAAGATGAGGATAGAAACAGTAACGGTGCTTACCCTGCGGGGATGTCTGAGATTTAAATGACTTCCTAGAAGTCAAAGTCTTAGAAAAAGACCTGGAACAGCAGGAACACTGAGTTCCAATGATAATTTTCAGAGGGACTTGGGCCAATGAAACCACTTCACAGAAAACATTAAGGATTTAGAAAAATGTGATTCTAAAACGTCAAGATCAGAAGGATTCAAAATATTTACTTGCTAAGTCTGACTCTCCAAATTCATTTGCCTGGTGCCAAGGGACGTTTTGTGAGAAAGATCATGGTTATAGGGCCAGGCTGGGTTTCAGTCTGAGATTCCCCCTTTGCTAGTTGATTATTTTTGGAGAAAACTGCTGAAGTTCTCTGAACCTGCTTTCCTATCTGATACGAGAATCATAGCACTTGCTCAAGACATGAGATTTCCCTAAGAATTAGTGAAAAGGAAAACTCCTGTTTAATGAATAGTACTTTAAAGACAGAACGTGGATCAAACTTTTCAACCACTTTTCTCACCCCTCCTTGAGATGCGGATCAGATGTTTTTTCATATGTAACTAATTCCCACAGAGTTGTTGTTCTTAAGCCAACAGCACTTTCACTAGAAGGTCACCTTGCTGTAAAGCTTGTCCCCTTGCTTTGTGTCTAAGGTGACCAATTGTCCTCCTTTAGGGAGGACAGTCCTTTTTTAAGTTACATCCTCCCTTGAAAAGTGTCCTCCTACATGTCCTCCTTTTTGATATTGGAAGACTAATCTGTAAATGTCCGTATTCGATCGATGCAGAGTCGATCCATTGCATGTGATGTGACGTATTTGTACCTAAATGAGTACTTTTTTCTTACAATTATTATTAAAAAATAATAGGCATGTAAGCATAATTACAATATAAAATATTACGAATGTTTTTATTATGCACTGATCATATTATAGTGTATTATTGTTGCAATGAATAAAATGTTTCTTTTATTTACGATATTGTTTTCTTCAATTTAGTTTTGTCCTCCTTTACATTGTACAAATGTTGGT
Source organism: Saccopteryx leptura (assembly GCF_036850995.1). Classification (NCBI taxonomy): domain Eukaryota; kingdom Metazoa; phylum Chordata; class Mammalia; order Chiroptera; family Emballonuridae; genus Saccopteryx; species Saccopteryx leptura. The sequence goes on along the minus strand of NC_089511.1, from coordinate 15,595,869 downwards.
CACCTTATTTGTGTCCCATGCAGCCACTTAGTACTGTAGTCTGCTTTTGAGACAAGAATGGAGGAGCAAAGCTATGAAGATCACTTTGCTCTTCAATCAGACCAAGGGGGTTACAGCCTTGAGAACAGGTGGAGTGACCAGGAAAGAAGGCTGGTGGCTGGGGGGGCGAGAAGGGGCAGGGAGTGGTGGGAGGAGCCATCGCAGGCACTGAGAAGAACTGTCTGCGGCTACACATCTCTCTGTCCAGTCTGTTCGCTCAACCGCCAACTACTGCATCGCGCCAACATCCTCTGGTGACACACACCGTCGCACCAGCTCTGGGCTTCATCAACTGGCACAGCTTTCCTGGAAAGACTTTTGACACTCTGCATGTGAAGCCTCAGTGATATCACTTCATGACATTCGATGCATAATTCCATTTATAAATACCAAGACATAAACCAATATGGATTGATAAGTAAGGACAAGGTGATGACCAAAACATGTAGAATGAGTTACAGACCCAATTTTGAAACCCAACAATATAAATTAGTTAAGTCACATCTATGAAATGTCCTACTTTCCTGGCATTAAAATTATAGTATAAGCCTGACCAGGCTGTGGCGCAGTGGCTAGAGTGTCAGACTGGGACGTGGAGGACCCAGGTTCGAAACCCCGAGGTCACTGGCTTGAGCACGGGCTCATCTGGTTTGAACAAGGCTCACCAGCTCGAGCTCAGGTCTCTGGCTTGAGCAAGCGGTCACTCGGTCTGCTGCAGCCCCGCCAGTCGAGGCACATTAGAGAAAGCAATCAATGAACAACTAAGGTGCTGCAACAAAGAATTGATGCTTCTCATCTCTCTCCCTTCCTGCCTGTCTGTTCCTATTTGTCCCTCTGTCTCTGTCAAACACACACAAAAATTACAGTATAAGAACGTTTAATGGCATGGGGTGATACTCATGATGCAATCTTAAATAAGAACCAAAAAAGAAAACTTTATATGGAATACAATCCAAATTATGTGGCAGCGTACATAATAGAAGCAAAAATACCTCAGCAATTAGCAATGACTCTGTTGTGGAATGCTCGTCTTGTTTTCCGCTTTTGTTTTATTAAATTTGTTTCCTAAAGTGAACTCAAATGAACGGGAAAAGTATTCCAAATGTTATTTTGGAATTGCTTTAACTTGGTGCCCTCCGTGGAGTGTGGGTGGCCTGAGTCACCAGAATTGCCCCAAGAAGCCCTATCCATTGCTGTCCAGTCTGGGTCTCAGCGCCCCTGCCCTGCCACCAGTGGCTGCTTCCGGATGGAGCCCAGGGTGGGTATGGACACATCCTTCCATGGAAAAGAGCCAGGCGTGACATTGGGGTGTGCTTCCGGCTGTACCACGCCTACCTGTGTTCATGTTGGTGAAACCCTCCCGTGAAGGGCATCCCTGACCAGGTGCTGTGCTGTGTGCAGTGTGGCCGGGGCTTTAGGTGTCCTGATGCATAAGATTCTGAGGTTTGGGGGGGGGGGTCACCAGGAAGTGAGGCAAGCAAGATGCCTGAGTGAAACGCTTGAGGAGAAAGAATCTCAAGGTCATGCTTTGTTTCCTTAACTTTTACTCCCGAGTCACCACCCCTTGCATCACTTTAGTCCTGGTCCTGCTCAGAGAAGCGAGATGACGTGCTCAAAGTCATGGACCTCGCAGGACCGAGTTTAGGATTAGTTCCAAATCCAAATGATTCTGAACTTCGTGTCCTTCCCATTATATTCAACTGCAGATTTTTAAAAGCCTAGTAGATTGTATGTGTAATGGGCACTTACATTAGTGTGTGTGTGTATTCCATGATGCAGGATTCTCCATATTTAAAAGCAGAAAGAGGGAAATATTCGATCAAACAGCAAGCACCATGATCAAGCACCATCATTTCGAAGTGGGGCGCTGTCAGGCTCCACCAGAAGTCGGCAGACATGGAAAAAGAGCCACATGGCCAAGGAAAGATGATCCACAAACACCTCTCCCAGCAGCGCCTGGAGTCTGTCGTCCTGTCATTGGCACTCAGGGCTAATGCAATCAGGCGGAGCATCTTCCGCAGCTGAGCTGAGTTCTGGGTTCACAGAACAGCCCTGGCCGCTGGCCAACCAGTTAGCCGTTCACTCATGGGCCAAACCACAGTGTGGCAGCAACGATGGAAAACAGGCTTCTCCTCAAGTTCATCTTACAGTGGAAATAGAATCCGCCTGTCCGAGCGGAGCCGCCCAGAGCTTTAAACAGGAGCGTAGTCCCCTCCCTGTTTGGGATGGTGTTCCGACACCTGCCAAAGAGAGCCTCCCTTTCCTGTTTACTCTCTATTCCCTGAGGCCGTGTTGCACTAATGGGTTCGGAGTCTTGCAACCAAGAAATAGGTGGGCTCTGCTTATGCAGGTCCCCAAGTAGAGAAATACCTAAATTATCTGCATGGAAATAAGAGACAATTAGCAGACAAAAAAAAAAAAAAAAAAAGAAAAAAAAGAAAAAAGAAAAAGAAAAAAACTCTTCTAAAAATGTCATTCATACAATTAGGGAACATTTACTAAGCACTTAAGTGCCAGGCGTTTGGTGCGGTATGACGTCACTTCTCCTTCCCATGCACAGTGAGGTCATTGTGGATCACCGTACTTTCACCAATGAGGAAACTGTGAGGTACGGGGGTTGTTGGATGTTTCAGCAAACATTACAGTCCGTAAGCATTAAAACCATGATGCAAAATTGCACCTGGTGTTCTTTTTCTCTTGCTGCCTTCCACACCCTCGTGAAAGTGAATTGACTTTAATTGAATTACGGAGCTGTGCGCGCAAGTGATTAATACGCGCTGGCTGGCTGAAGGGTTAGTGACTCTGTTTATACCTTGTATCCATAAAGTTGATGGATTTTGTGCTGAGGGAGATGCCTCCACGGGAAGATGACAGTTAACAAGGTCATTTTCTGATACGGAAAATACATAAATGTGTACGTGCCTCCTGCATTTAATTTCCCTGCTGCTTCTGAAACGGATCGTTGCCAGGCGGCTGAGAGCTGTCGCTTTGTTATCTGAAGGTCCCGTATCATCTCGCTTGCATACAGTGCAGGATAAAGAGGGGAGAATAATCCTCCTAGAAGTGTATTCACATCTCCCTAGAAATGGAAAAGGCTCAGGCAGCCTTAGGAATCAACCCTCCCGACTCTCCTGTGCTCTATGAATCCTGATTCACTTCCTGACCCCTGGCCGCCTCGCCTGTGGGGTACAGGGCTAGGATTCCAGCTTGTACCAGATTATCTCCACTCCTGAAGTCCCCGGCAATCTATTCTATTCCTACTACTTAGGGATTGATAATGAGGACTGTGGCCTTACCCCAACTGTCTTGTACCATGAGAGTAGGTCCTTGTAAAAAAAAACAAGAAAGGAATAACGGGTTTGATTTTTGATTTGGCATTGCTTAATTGAATGGCGCAAGTTTTAGTTGGGAATGTAGGGAGGTATCACTAGCTACCTGCAGAGGCTCCCAACTCAGTGGAGGCTTCTTGAGATTGTCAGTCTACCATGTGGTCACATGACCCTCTCTTCTCAAGCTACCAGAACCCTTCAGTTGCCTCTCCTGATTTAAGACTCAAGAAAAATTCTAATGGAGTGGATCTATTAAGGTCTATATCATCAACTTTTTAAAAATAAATTTATCTTTTCTTAAATTTATTGATTGCCTGACCTGTGGTGGCACAGTGGATAAAGTGTTGACCTGGGAATGCTGAGGTCGCCAGTTCAAAACCCTGGGCTTGCTTGGTCAAGGCATGTATGAGAGTTGATGCTTTCTGCTCCTCTCCCTTCTCTCTCTCTCTCTCTCTGTCTCTCTCTCTAAAAAAACTGAATAAAGTTAAAAATAAAAAAATATTAAAAAAAAAAAAAAAAAAAATTTATTGATTGATTTTTAGAGAGAGAGAGAGAGAGAGAGAGAGAGAGAGAGGCATTCATTTGTTGTTCCACTTAGTTGTACATTCATTGGTCACTTCGTGTATGTTTCCTGCTCAGGGATCAAACCCACAACCTTGGTGTTTTGGGACAAGGCTCTAACCGACTGAGCTGTCTGGCCAGGGCTTTCCCCCAACACTTTCATTCTTGATTCACATTACTCCCATCACAGAGCCTTTTTATCTCCTGCCTTTATGGCTTAGAACATATTCATCCATACACACTTTCTATGCATAGCCTGCCTAATGCCTGTTCATTCTCCAGATCTCCACAAAATTGTCCTTAGTACTCTTTTTTTTTTTAATTTTTATTTACTTTTTGTGACAGAGAGAGAGAGACTGAGAGAGGGACAGACAGGAAGGGAGAGAGATTGAGAAGCATCAATTCTTTGTTGTAGCACCTTAGTTGTTCATTGATTGCTTTCTCATATGTGCCTTGACCCAGGGTCTACAGTAGAGTGAGTGACCTCTTGCTCAAGCCAGTGACCTTTGGGCTCAAGCCATTGACCATGGGGTTATGTCTATGATCCCTCGCTCAAGCTGGTGAGCCTGCACTCAAGCCGGCAACCTTGGGGTTTCGAACCTGGGTCTTTTGTGTTCCAGTCTGACATTCGATCCACCGTGCCACTGCCTGGTCAGGCTGTTCTTAGTTACTCTTAATGGCTCTTACTTGTTTCTTAGACACATCCCCTCTGAACCTTTGGTCAGCTTCTCACTTGACCATCTTTGTATACCCAGGCTGTTTTGATTTGTTTTGTTTTACTTATATTTCAGGGGTTGTGTTACTTAATAGTCACCTGCCCCTTTGCACGGTGACAGCATTTGTTCAACGTAGCATCCTCATTGTCCGGCACTGTTCAGGGCATGGAGTGGGCACTTACTCATTCACTTAGTAAGTGAAGAGGCAACATACAGCACGATGACCCAGCATCCGGTGAGGCGATCAGACCACTGGGGCTTCTTCCAGACAGCTGTGGGATGAAGTTGAAGTGCAGCACTAGATTCAGTGTCAGAAGAAGAATGTGCTCTTAAGTCAGAATGCTCCCCTGACGGTCAGAGTCCAACTAGACAGTCATGGTAGGGCCCTGTTCTCCTGCTTTGTTCTCTGGAGAGGGACTGTCATGATTCCTGCCAGGGTTGTTGTGAGGACTCATGAAAAAGGGGACTCTTAAAAATATGAAGCGTTGCCTGACCAGGCAGTGGTGCAGTGGATAGAGCGTTGGACTGGGATGTGGAGGACCCAGGTTTGAGACCCCAAGGTCGCCAGCTTGAGCGCGGGCTCACCTGGTTTGAGCAAGGCTCACTAGCTTGAGCCCAAGGTCACTGGCTTGAGCAAGGGGTCACTCGGTCTGCTGTAGCCCCCTGGTCAAGGCACATATGAGAAATCAATCAATGAACAACTAAGGAACCACAACAAAGAATTGATGTTTCTCATCTCCCTCCCTTCCTGTCTGTCTGTCCCTATCTCTCCCTCTCTCTGACTCACACACACACAATATATATACATATATATACACATACATATGTATGTGTATATATATGTATGTATATATATGAAGCCTTATAGGAATATTAGGTATTGCTACCTTTTATTTATTTATTTTTAATTTCCTAAGGTTAATTGTGACCCTGACTGGCTTATAAGAGCAATTCACAAAGAGCACCCTTTTGGAGTGGAGACAATGATGATCGTATTAAAATGTTAATTGTTTGCCAGGTTACAGAACGCTCCAAAACCATTATAATCACACAATTATGTCATCCACTCTTCTAAGTCCCATAAGTACTTTGATTTTTTTTTTTGTTTGCAGTTTCATTTCTATGTTCCTAGAATGCTATGCATTTCGGCCCCAGAGAAAAATAATTTCCCTTATAAATGATGATCTTTTGCCACAGATTAGAAACTTAAAAAAAAGTTTGCATCCATAGCAATGTGAAGAGTCTCTGCATTTTGAAAGAACAGTCAGATTTAATTCTATGTCAAATCCACACAAAGAATTTACCGAGGTTACCTTGTTAACGATAACACTACTATGGACATTAATTAATAGGATGTGTGCCTGAAGGCATGAAGTTATTACTTTCTAATTCCACACTGCCATAGCTAATCTGAATGAGCATTTAAGAAGAGGAGCAAGCCCTCTTGTTTTAGAAGCAAACATAATACACACTCACATATGCATTCATGCTCACAAACCATAAATTTACTGTCAAAAAGGCAGCTATCAACTACTACCCCATACAATAAGAATTACATTAATCCAGTGGTGTATGGTGTCCTATTGAAGAAGAGAGGTGATATTTGAAAACAAATGGATCAATTAGAGCACAATGCTGGCTACACTTCAGCCTTAAAGTACAGTCATCCCTTGCTATATTGCAGTTCAGTTTGCACGGTCTCACTGTATTGCAGATTTTTAAATTGTATATAATCTAATTTTGTATTGTGGCTTTTTCATTGTATCATGGGATTTTGCGGTATATAGGTATTTTTATATATTTATTATTTAAATTATTTTTGTGTGTAAAATAAGCATAGGAAGTGTTTATAAGAGTGTAGGAAAGGTTAATAACAGTATGGGAAAGGTTTATAAGAGTCTGGGGAGAGATTAATATCTTTATTATATGCGGCTTAAGTGTCTGTTTGTCGCCAATAGCTTATTGGTTGCTTGCGTAACTGTACTAGCCAATGGGGTGAAGTTGCCATGGCATTCAAATAGTCCCGCCTTCTGGCATGCCACCTCACAAATTGAGGTTAAAGATTGGAGCAATTATTATGCTGTTAAGAAATCTTAACACCAAAAGGGGTCTTTGCAATGGTACAAGACTAGAGGTTCTCCAATTGAAAAATAATGTCATAATAGCTAAGTCTTTGACTGGCTCCTCTAAAGGTGAAATACATGTCATTCCAAGAATTGATTTGGCTCCATCTCAAACAGGGTTGCCATTTCAATTGAGACGTAGACAATTTCCTGTAAAACTTGCCTTTGCTATGACCATCAATAAGTCTCAGGGCCAAACGCTTAAGCGTGTTGGCATTTTTTTACCTGAGCCTGCATTTGGACATGGTCAACTTTATGTTGCCTGTTCAAGAGTTCATGAAAGAACGGACGTAAAATTAAAAATAATTAATGGTCCTCTGCAAGGCGAGCTTAAAAATGATGGAAAAATCTACACAAGAAAGGTTGTGTACTAAAAGATCTTTGACATGTGAATTAACATTTTATTATTTAAATCACCTTTATTTATTGAGCTAGCAGTGGTTCTTAAGAAATGTACCGCCAATGGTTTCCTTCATTGCACTCTACTTTAAGCAATTAAGCAAGTAGAAGGGGGAAACCCCGTGGGGCAGTAAGCAAAGGGGAGTCCTCGCCGCCTGCCCTGGGTAATTCAGTTTGAATTAGCAGACACCTTTGCCCAAATCATTTTAATTACAATTTATAATATCTAGAACAGCGGTCATTTCGTATGACCGCCGGGCTTTCTAGTATATAAATAATGAAATAAATATAAGGTCGCTACTTCGCGGATTTTCGCCTATCGCAGGGGGTTCTGGAACCTAACCTCCGCGGTAGACGAGGGACCACTGTGTATGGTTTCAATTTACTCTCCAGAGTTCCTTGACTTAATACATGTTGCTCCCTCACAACCTTCATTGTAGTTATGTCATTAATTTGTAATATAGTCAATACATGTGTTTAAAAGGAAAAAAAAAAAGAAAGAGGAAGAAGGGTGGAGTGATTGTGAGAGTTCATAGAAAATTGTTTAGGGATTGGATATCTCCAGATTTGGGGTGTACTTATTACTAAGGGAGGTCGTTTTGTGTGTGTGTGTGTGTGTGTGTGTGTGTGTGTGTGTGTGTGTGTGATTCACGTTCTTTTTGTCCCTTTATGAATATGGATTATGCCCGAGAAGGTGGGCGTTCCGTTTCTAAACCAAGGTTTGCGCCCTGGCTCCTCCCCTGCAGCCAGGGGTACATGGCTTCACCCCACCCCATTTAGTTCTTTCACCTGAAAACTCAGGGTCAGACTAGGGTCCAACCTCATGGAGGTCTCGAGATGGTAACGAATGATTAAATGTATCAAACACGTGGCACAGTTTGGGGGACACAATAGGCACTCCGCAAATGTTGATTTCCTCCAACTCAACATGGCATCATTCTCTAAAAGTACTCTAGGAAATTAGAGAAGAATTTAAACTTTCTCTGCCCTCATTCTCTTGATTCCACTTAAAAATTATGATTTTTTTCCTTTTCTTTCTTTTTTTTCTTTTTTGTGGCTGACCTTTCCCCAAAGTATTTTATTGCTGGCAAGAAACGATTTAATTAAAAATTAAAGTCAGAGAAGTTTCCCCTGGGACTCCCAGTGCTCCTGCCCTCCTCGGCATTAAAAATGTTGGCTTTTCGACAAGAGTATTGATGAAAAGAATCTGTTCTTACTGCTGGAACAACCCAGTCAGGGCGAATTCTTCAAGAGGAGAGCTGTAGCCTTTTATTCGCGATTAGATATTTTGGTTTGAAAGTTCCCACTTTGAAACGTACAGCTCGGACTTAAGAGATAAAAAGAGGGGAAAAAAAATCATTTAGGGATTTAGGAACATTTCCATTTCCTTGGAAGATGTGATCTGAATGCCTTTTAAGAAGGCCACTGAGTTCTAGAATTAATGTTCTGACCCTGCAGATCTTCAAAGGGCAGCAGTCACATGAGACTCCTCCTCTTCCGGGCATCTTCACGCAGACCCTGCCAGCGTGGGTCCCCGTGGCTCTCATCCTCTAGGTCTCCACGGCAGATCACATCTTCCCACCGTCATCACGCAGACCCTGCCAGCGTGGGTCCCTGTGGCTCTCATCCTCTAGGTCTCCACGGCAGATCACATCTTCCCACCGTTTCTGGTGGGCACGTTTTGCCTTTGGAGAAGTTACTCCTATCAACCAGGTTATTATGGTCAAGTCGTGGTGTCCAGGCAACTAGAGATCTCACTCTAATTCACGGGGAGGCTTTCGAGGGCTCCCTGATCCACTTCTCTCTCAAAATACTGGCTCATTTAATCCACTTGACGATTTCAGGGGGGGGGGCACTCCTCTCTGTCATCCCTAAGAACAAGTAACACACGGCATCCCCAAGCTATAAATCCTTATTATTTTGGCGTCTGCTTCCCGGCTCCTTTCATGCCCCACACCCCCTCTTCTGAGCTCAGAGGCCAGACGAGGGTGTGCTGCTGCTCTTCCTGCTTCTCCACCATGGCGCAGGGACTGGGTGAGAAGCAGCCGGCTGCAGGTCCCAGATGCTGGGCCCTGAACTCTGTCTGTTGACCCCCGAATGCACCTGATATACTGGCTTCCTTTTCTAATCTAACACCTACTGCCTCAGTAACGTTATTATGTATTCCCTGTCCTATAAATAGATCTTCAGCCTCTGAATGAGGTTTTCTCTGCAGAGAATCTTCTCGGGTCTTTATCACCAGTGTCAGGACAAAGGGTGTTGAGGCAGGTATTGCTAAACAGACAGCTGCCAAAAAGACTCAGTTCTTCTGAGCAAGTTCTTCATGGCTTGGTGTTGGCGTTCTCCTTCAATTTTGCAGAAATGTTTCTAGTTTCAGATCTACATAAGGGAGATACCTTTGTGAAAAGGTGTTTATTTCACATGAAACCAGATAGACAGTGTACACTCTGGCCGGCAAGTACGTTTCATCTTACGAGGCAACTCTACTTAGCAATGGCTACTGAAGCCCTGCGTGAAGAAGGATCCTGAGGCCCCATGGTGGTTCAGGAAGCAGAGTGCTGTACATAATCAAGGCAGTGGGAAGTGAATGCACGGGGTGGGGTTCACAAGTGACCAGCCAGTGCTAGCAAACGCAGTTTCATTAAATCATAGCATCTTAAAAAGTTCTCAAGAATATCTTGTGTAATGTTTTCATTTCTCTGATCAGACATCCAAGGTCCCAAATTCTTAAGGTTTCAAGAATTTTCAAACTGGAAGTTTGGAGGAGAAACAAAATTGACACCCATCCTTTCTCACTTTCTATCCTCTCTACCCTCCTGTCCCCTAAGGTTAGTACACTCATTTTTACTCATATCTGAAGTCTGAGCTCATAAGAGTGAATTATCCCCTGATAAGCAATTTTTTTGATGCAAGATTTTTTTTTATGTGAAATAGTTGTCTTTGTATATCATAGTAAGTCTAATAACAGTACTTACCTCACAGAATTGTTTCAGGGACTAAATATACAAACCCACATAGAGTACTATAACAGTTCTGGTGCATAGAATGTTGGCAATGTTATTACTGCTACTCAAAATTAAGTTCTGGCTTTTGGACTATGAGTGTGATATAGAGATAATGTCCACACCTCCAAGTCTAAACTGGTAGTTCTGTTTGGGTCAATAACCAACCACAAGGCAGAATCTTCCCTCTTTTTTCTTTTTTTCTTAATTTATTTAACCTGTGGTCAGGTCCTATGTTTTGGTGTTAATAAGAATGAGGTGGCCTGGTTTCCCAGGTATGTGGTGGTTTCCGCGGTCTCCTCTTTACTGGCACATTAACATGTTTCTCTGGGATCACATAGCTTTTAAGAATTCCTGGTCCTGGCTGGTTGGCTCAGTGGTAGAGCATCGGCTTGGCATGTGGATGTTCTGGGTTTGATTCCTGGTCAGGGCACACAAGAGAAGCTCCCTTCTGCTTCTCTACCTCTTCCCCTGTCACTTTTCTCTCTTCCTCTCCTGTAGCCATAGCTCGATTAGAGCAAGTTGGCCCTGGGCACTGAGGATAGCTCCACTGCCTCCACCTCAGGTGCTAAGATGAGCTCAGTTGCTGCAACAGAGAAATGCCCCAGATGGGCAGAGCATCACCCCTCCTAGTAGGTTTCCAGGGTAGATCCTGGTTGGGTGCATGCAGGAGTCTGTCTCTTTGCCTTCCCTCCTCTCACTGAATAAAAAAAAAAAAAAAAGAATTCCAGGCAGGAGACAGGAAAAGCAGATGACACAGGGGAGATTCCAGGCTCTGTCTATCCCACTGTCACTTTGGCACCCTTGAATTCCCTAGTCCCACACTCGGTTGTCTCACAAGTCCAAGAGCATTTGCCTCTTTGATGAATTTCAACCTCCCCTGTCTTCTTCATCTACACTCTAGTCTGGGCATTGAAAACATATCTCCCCGCTGATCTTCCTGCATTCATTCTTCCTGCCTTGTTGGTCATCTTGTCTAATCCATCTTGTCCACCGGCTAATCACAAGAGTGATATTTCTAAAACACACATTGATCACATCGATGCTTCGAACGCGCTGGTGTGTGCCCATGGCTAACATCACAAAGAACTGCCCTGAGAAGCTCCTGACGCTGGCCGCTGCCCATCACTCTTGCCGCAGCCATCTCCAGATACGGCTGTACGGCCAGCTACAGGGAACTGCTGGGGCTGGTTCAAACACTTCAAGCACAGGAGATACAGGATTAGTTTCAGTTCTTCCACGAACTGGGATCTCAGAAAGCTTAATTACCAGGCAAATGGGAGAGAAAGACATACACCCCAATGTACGACCCCAGGGACTGCATCATACAAGCTAAACCACACATCCATGTTTACTGGAAAAAAAAAAAAATATTTTTAATTGGTTGTAGTAAATAATGCCTGAGGAGGTGTGAAGGTTCCTTGTTGTTGTTTTTTTTTTTTTTTTTGACCGTTTGTAATGCATAGAACTTGTTTTTCAGAACGTCAATTACGTTGTTGTTTAAAGAAATTGAAAATGGCAAGCAAGAAGCAGACTTCTTGTCTGTGCAGGTTAGCACCAAAATACAGTGACGCGGGTGATATTTTTAGCTGAGGAATTTAATGGGTTATTTAAAGCAATGTGTCAGAATCTGTTGTCCTCACCAAGTGATTAGGTTTAGCACGGAGCATTAATTAATTTGAGCCAATGTTTGTTGGTGTCCCTCATAAAACAGTTTCTGTAGGCTGTATGAACGTGATCCTCGATAAAACCAACCAACACACGCGCACGCACACACACACACACACACAAACAGTCACATCAGAAAATGTCACGATCTGCTCTATAGTCAACTTCACAAGAATCTTTCCTTCCCCACAGAGCAAGAGCGCTCGCGATTTCACCTCTGTGTTGCCTGCAAAACCTGAATGCTTTGTCTGTTCACCGGGGCATTCTGAAAACGCTTGGCGAATTGATTTGTTCACTGATTACTACAAACCATAGCGCTAGGAACAATGGGAACAAAATGGTGGTGGATTCTGCCGTTGAATCGGGAAGTCTCTACGTACACAGAGTGTGTGTGATTAGGCAAGGCATTCAGAAGTGCAAATTCCAGGGCTGCACTTCTGTCCTGGCAAGGAAAAATGTCCTTTGCACCATCTTCCCAGCATCCTTTCCCAATATCTTAACCCTCCTCGTGCGCTCACGATAAGGTACTGTCATCTTCCTCCCAAAGGTAGAACTGCATTTTAATGATGGAAACAGTTACAGAAAGTAAATTAATAAATATTTATTATGGTCCCACCCTGTGGGTGCCAGTGATGCATTTTAAAAATAACATTCTCACCATAACACTTGCACTATAACCCAACTTACTTCGCATTTAATTTTTTTTAACGTATATAGGAAATTATAATTCTAGTTAAGTTTCTGCAATTCCCAAGGTGACCACAGCAGAGGGAAATAAAAAAAAACAAACCCAGCGACAGTGTCTTAGTCTTAAGGAGTCATGCTCTGTAGGGTCATGCTGATAATCAAAGAGCAGTTCAAAGTGTACCCCAGGCTTCTCCTAGCTTCATGGTGATAGTATAATCTGAGGTCCCTCAACTCCTGAGATATCCAGGGAGTTGGAGTGGGAAGCTCATATTAATTGGTTGGTGCCAGAACAATAGACAGTGGCTGATCTGAAGTCATTGAGGATTGTTAGGTGTAGGTATTCTTCTTGGTCACAGGGAGCATATTGCAGTAATGGCCGCTGCAGATAGTAGGTACTTCCATGGGATGGCTGTTGTGCCTGTCCTGCTTCAGTCAGACCGGTACCTGACTATGCCATCTAGTTCTCAAGGGACTCCCTGACACGATCCTTCTTGCAGGCACCTTGTCTTACGCCACGCCTGTCCACAGAGATGGGTGGGTGCATGATGACTTCCGGACTCAAGCAGGTTCTTTCATAAAATAAAGAACCTACCTGGGATTACAAGAGTTTCTTTTTCCTTCTGCATCACAGATTTAAGGATCGGGGCTTATGGCCGGCAACAATCATTTCTCCAGCTTTTGGAAGAAACCATATCTGAAGCAAAAGAGAGAGTCAGGTTGATGGGTAAACAGAAGAAGAGATACAGAGATTAAAGTAATGGAGGAAGGGAGTTGGGAGGGGATAAAGAGAGAGGAAGAAAGACAGAGGGAAGAACATGAAAGGAAAACGAGGAGCTTGGCTTGATTGGCAGCTGGATCTCCCCTGCATCTGAAGATGGTGAAATGGATAGCAGGGCCTGGCCTCCTGCCAAATGCTTAGAAGGCTCCCAGTCAGCTTGGCACAGTGCTCACGCTGCCTGGTCCGCTTCACATTGTGCTAACCTTAGCGTCACTGTGGCAGCTTCAAAAATGCCAGTTCTGAGGCCCAGCCACGGAAGGGTTAGAAAAGATCATGGAGAGCAAAGAGGTGTCATTAGAGACCAAGGCCGAGTACTCTCACATCCCTGATGACCGTGCGTGGACGCAAAGTGGACAGAGAAGAAGGCTGATGGGGGGGGGACATGACAGAACCCAAGCTGTCTGGTTTCAGGCAGCTCATGAGAAGGCAGGGTTCTTTGGAGAAGACAGCAATGCTGGGAAAATAACAGAAAGCTGCAGGAAAAAAAAGGAAAACTAATTGTGAGATAGGCTGACTTTATACAGAAGCCATAGGCATGAGTCTCCTGGAGCTGAGTGGTGCTCTTGGGGACCGGACATTGTGGACATCACTCACTATAAGGGCTCCAGGAGTCAGCCACCCTATGGTCCAGGCATGAAACACACACACTTCTCCTCCTTCTCCTCCTCCTCCTCCTCCTCCTCCTCCTCCTCCTCCTCCTTTCTTCTTCTTCTTCTTCTTCTTCTTCTTCTTCTTCTTCTTCTTCTTCTTCTTCTTCTTCTTTCTTTTTTTTTTAGTATATGAGACAGATGGGTGCAGACAGATAGGAAGGGAGAAAGATGAGAAGCATCAACTCATATTTGCTGCACCTTAGTTGTTCATTGGTTACTTTCTCATATGTGCCTTGACCAAGGGACTCCAGTTGAGCTAGTGACCCCTTTGCTCAAGCCAGTGACCTTGGGCTCAAATCAGAGACCACGGGGTCATATTTATGATCCCACACTCAAGCCAGAGACCTCATGCTGAATCTGGTAAACCTGTGCTCAAGCCGGTGTCCTCAGGGTTCCGAACCTGGGTCCTCTGTGTCCCAGGCCAACACTCTATCCACTGCGCCACCACCTGGTCAGATTACAGATACATTTTAAAAATTATTCAGATAGGGGAAACAGAAGTCGTACAAATAGATGGATGACTTGGTAGCTGGTGTCTGGGTAGGTGGAAGGACAAAATATTGTGATTATTGTCAGAGTGAGAAAAACCGAATAAACAGTGCCCCAAAGTGTTTGGCTTTAATATTTCTGTCTAATCATACTATGATTTACACGTTCATATCTATTATCTCATTGAAATTTAGGAGATTCACTTGCCTGCATTCTTCTCATTTTGCAGCCAAGTAACGGAGGCTCAGAGACACCCAGAGTCTAACCTAGACTATCGGCCTTTGGCAGCTGAGGTGGGCGAATCCTGGCTTTCGCTCTGCCAGGATTAGACGCGTGCACCTCTAATCTTGTGCTATGAAATACATCTTCTTCACAAATTCTGGTGACAGAAGTGTCATGCTCAATGTTTTATCCTTTTTCTCTTTTTCATTCCTTATTTTTTTCTCTGATCTTCTCCCTAAACACCTCTCATCTTTTATTTCCTCCTTGTCTACTTAATTTCAGATGAGTCACTTCTTTCTAAACTGCCTCGTGACCGTGATAGTTGTTCAAAGGCGACAGGTATGGCAGAGGAGAGAGACTTGGCTGTGTTTGTTAGTTTGTTCCATAAGCTATATAGAAACCAAGGAGTGTCTCCCAGGGGCTTGGCTGAATTTTAATCCCACTCCAAACTTTTTATTTTTATTATTTGTTCTAAACAGCCACTGGCTCCTTTCTACAAGGCCCAGCCCTGTAAGATACTTGTGTAGTTCCTGTCCCTATAGGATGAATAAACTTTCCTGCCCAGTTGAGGTCAGGTTGTTAATATGACTGACTTTGACTGATGAACTATGAGCAGATACAACACATGACACATTTATACAGATGGTTCAAGAACCATCTGGGGTTCACTTTCCCCTTCCCCTACCAGAAAACAATGCCCTAGACAGAGGAGTGCCCTGGGTCCTGCAATGAAACAGTCACCTGGAACGGGGTGGCGGAAACCCCCAGGGAACGTGTGTCACATGTGAGAGATCAAACCGTGTTTGCAGCCCCCTGAGAGCCGACGGTTCTTTGTTACTTCTGCAAAACCCAGCTCATTCATGCAAACAGCAGGAACACGTTTCCGGTTCCCACGAGTTTTTCTCACACCTTATGTCATTTGTATCTCATATCGATATTCAAAGCCAGTCAGGTTTGTGATCATTCCCATTTTAGGGATGAAGATGTTCAGGCTTGGATGGCATGCCAAAGAAAGAAAAGACTCATCCTCATCTCGGAAGTGAGAAAAATTGTCTTAGTGAGTTCCTCCCGACTCCTTCTGCAGCTCCCGCCCTTCATCATATCCTGTCTCAGAGATGAGTCAGTCCAGGCAGTTCCTGGACACTTTGGAAGCTACATTAAGCCATCCAAGATAGTAAGTGCACTTACTGTGAGAGAAGGGCGTGAATTATTAAACATTATCCCCGTGACCTGTGAAGTTCACGCAAAGGGCTTTCCTTAGACTGTGCAGAGATTTATTCACCCCAGGGACCGCGCCTCAAAGTCAAATTCAGCCCGGCCTTGACAAAGTGCATCTTACACTGCGGAGACTAGTACGGTCCCATTCGGCGGTCTGCCCAGCCACAAATAGGACCAGCTGGCTGTGTCAGACGCTGGGGACAGTGAGGGCTGGGGAGCAAATCACCGTTTCTCATTTCTCGTGAAAGAGCAGGATCCGAGAAATGACAGTGGTGGGTCCTGCATGGAGTCAGGTGCGGGGAGGGTGAGCCCGAATTGGGGCAGAGGGACACTCGAGAATTGGGTGCTGGCAATTAGTGAAACGTTGAGCTTGGGGTCTCGAATAGGAAGATCCGTTACCAAGGAAACAGGGAGGCGTCTATTCCAAATCTAGAGGAAAATGGCCATGAGTGTAATCTCTAACCCCATGGGCCATATGATGCTGCTGTAAGCTTCCATTATCTGGTAGAAAAACTGGACTGTGTATTTACAGTTTTTTATATATTTTTTACAGAGACAGAGAGAGAGTCAGAGAGAGAGATAGACAGGGACAGACAGACAGGAACAGAGAGATGAGAAGCATCAATCATTAGTTTTTCGTTGCTCATTGCAACACCTTAATTGTTCATTGATTGCCTTCTCATATGTGCCTTGACCGTGAGCCTTCAGCAGACCGAGTAACCTCTTGCTCGAGCCAGCATCCCAGTCCGATGCTCTATCCACTGCACCACCGCCCGGTCAGGCTCTATTTACAGTTTTGATGTTTCAGTTAAGCTATCATTCTGCTCTTGGCATTTTATAATTTTATTTTCTTTTTTGTCATTGTCATCTCAGAGCCATCACTTCTCCTTTTCTCCGGTGAATGAGATGCCACGACTCCTTGGCACAAATACCAAGTTAATGCCCGAGCCACTCTGTGCCCTGGTTATCTCCCACGGTGACTCCGGGGAGCAGAGCCATACATTAAGGAAAAAAACCTCCCAGGGTATTTATAACCTTGTCTTTTAAAACATTTGGCAGACATTCAGACCCTCCATATGTTCACAGTATTAAACTTTACCATAAAAGGAACTCAAGAGTTACATTTGAAGAAAGCTGGTATTGTATGGACTAAAAGTCTGGCGGTTTCAAAAAAAAAAAAAAATCAAGTCCAACTTGAAATCACAGATGTTCCGTGATCCTGCTGAAAGTTTAAATGCCATACCACAAAGTCCCCCCTCTCTCTAACACTGCAGATGTCACATTTCTGGAGCATTTTGTAGTGACTCAGAACAGACGCTTTGAGCTCCTGAGCCTATGGTTTAATAAGGAGACTTTTCCCGGTGGTGAGGCTGGAAGGGGAGGACTCCAGCCAGCCAGCCTCCCCCCACACCCCCCACACTGGGACTGCCTCCCAGCATCACTAAAGCCTGCAGAAGTCAGGAAGTCTCCTGTGGGGGCAGAATCCCTGCAGTGGGTCAGGCAAATCTATGACGGTATGGGAAGAGAATACCAGAATCTATTTTTGTATTAAACTTACGTCCATTTATCTAAAACATAAGAAAAACATTGTTTATGCTACTTACACGCTGAAGGAAGCTGATGCCGTTAGCCTCTCCGTCCTTCAGAGGGTCCCAGATCCTGAGCACTGTTTGATGTATCCTGTCAAAGGGTCAGAGTTTTGTAAGTTGAGAAGGTTGGCAATTATTCTCCAGCCATTGTGTTGTGACGTCCTGGAATTTACGGTGGCTCAGTTAAGTAGATTTACGGATTACTTAATAAGGGTTTGATTAAATTAATCCATTTAAAAAGAAGCAGGTTCCTTAAATTTCTAAAAGGAGAACACTGATTGAAGACAATACTAATAAGGCAAGCAGCAACGGACCCCAGGACCAGAGAAGAAACTGCTCTTCGGAGGTCAAGCCTCCATCAGCTGTGTTTCAAATTAGCGTCATATCAATCTAGTCAGATATCTACTTAAGAATTAGACAAACCAAATAAAAACAATAGACTAAATGCAATGTAGTGTTTGGATTCTGTAGTAATAGGATGAGGGACTATACATAACAGAAATAGTCCGATCTATCTCTGCAACTTTTCTGTTAAAGTTAAAATTGTCTCAAAATGAAAACCAGATTAAAATAATCCAAGGCGAACTGAGGATGAATAAATAGTTATAAAAGAAGTAAAAAAATCCTGGCTGTGAGATAAAATGCCAGTTAACTATAAAAACATTTGAAATTCTAACAACAACAATGACAACAACAAAAAGCCTCTATTTAAATTATTTATACTATATTTTTACCTTTTTACTCATTTCATTTTATTTCTCTTCTGTTAAAGATCTTAATTCTATATTCACGGATACCTTTGATAAAGGAGAACATTTATGTTCTCCTGCTTTATTAAGGTATAATTGACGAGTAAAACTGTAAGACATTTAAAGTGTACAACATGATGATTTGATATACGTCGGCAACGTGGAAGGATTTCCCTGTCAAATAATTAACACCTCTATCGCCTTATGTATTTACTTTATTCCCCTCCCCCCTTTGGTGAGAACATTTCAATTCTACTCTCTCAGTGAATTTCAATTATACAACGCAGTGTTATCAGCCATAGTCATGGTGTGATACATTCGCTCCTCCGACCTTCTTCATCTTAAAACTGAATGTTCTACCCTTTCACCCACCTCTTATGTCCTCCACCCTCCAGCTACCCATAAATGCTTTCCTACCTTCTGTTTCTAAGTTTAATTTTTTAAGAAAATGATTTTTTTTTTTTCTGAAGTTAGAAGCGGGGAGGCAGTCAGACAGACTCCCGCATGTGCCTGACCGGGATCCACTGGGCATGCCCACCAGGGG
Organism: Saccopteryx leptura; assembly: GCF_036850995.1. Taxonomy (NCBI): domain Eukaryota; kingdom Metazoa; phylum Chordata; class Mammalia; order Chiroptera; family Emballonuridae; genus Saccopteryx; species Saccopteryx leptura. The sequence continues at coordinate 15,577,106 of NC_089511.1, read as the reverse complement.
GCGATGCTCTGCCCATCTGGGCCATCGCTCCATTGCAACCAGAGCAATTCTAGCCCCTGAGGCAGAGGCCACAGAGCCATCCTCAGCACCCAGGCCAACTTTGCTCCAATGGAGCCTTGGCTGTGGGAGGGGAAGAGAGAGACAGAGAGGAAGGAGAGGGGGAGGGGTGGAGAAGCAAATGGACGCCTCTCCTGTGTGCCCTGGCCGGGAATCAAACCCAGGACTTCCACACGCCAGGCTGACACTCTACTGCTGCGCCAACCAGCCAGGACAAGAAAATGATTTTTAAAGACAAATCAGCATCCCTGATATCTATGATGAAACTCCTTCTAAGTATATATATATTATTTTCAATCTATGAAGAAACAGAAATGGCACGTTTGATAGTTCACACTACACGAGAATACGCTGAGAAATGTATCCATTGCTATGTGATATTCCTGCTAAAAATGACTTCCCTTACCTACAGATCTATCAAACATTTATGGCTAAAACATACTGTCAGTAAATAAAGTAGATTAATAGGGATTCAGAATTTCTTTTTTTAAAGGTGTTTGTGATAAGTCAGTGGTCACATTTAAATGGTATGGACTGCTTCTCGAATGGGACTCAGTTGTCAAAGGCAGCATTATGGTTAAGTGGTGATGGGGAAGAAAAGTCCAATTAAAGTAGTAAGAAATGTGATTAACTGTATTACCAGCTCTTTCTTCATTAGCCAGACAATTCTTCTTCCAAAACAGATTTTAAAACCATGGTCACTGACAATATCTCTAAGCTGCAACACTATTTTTAGGAAACCTTTCCAAAATTTGCAAAAAGATGTTATGACTAAGACATGTTTATACTAGTAAATTTGCTTCTAGGAATCCATTGCACAGCATAACCAGAGAGCCATTCTTTTGTAAACAAGGATGTTCATCAGAGCATTATTTATAATGCCACAAAAAATGGGAGCGACTTCAATGCTTTCAACATAAATAATGTCATATTTATCTGGCTGAATAGTATCCAATCCTTATCATTCTGCTCCAAAGGTTATATAAGGGTGTGGAAACATAGTCAGAATCTTTTTTTTTTTTTTTTACTACTAACCTAAAATAGATATGCAAGAGGATTTAAATAGAAGGAAATAAAAACAACAGAATGTGAACTTATGCTAAACCTCATATTCCTCACTGGGAATATGGAGAAAATAATATTGCCGACCTCATAGGATAATTATGAAACTGTATGAGTAATACCTGCAACATGTTTAAGAGGCCAGTCTGATCCCGCATTTTTTATGTACCAGGTGCATTATCGACTGAGAATGATGTTGATTGTCTTTTGAAAACCTCGGGGGTGCCTGGCTGTTGATGGTCTCCGGGTATGTTATATGGGTATAAGAATTGTAGCTGACCAGTGCTTGCAGGAAGGACTTCTGCTTATGGTAGATGCAGGATCTCAAAGATGTAGGTGATTCTTCCCACAAACTACTACAAAAACAATGCCTGGCACTGAAGCGTCGACCACATAGAAGTATTTTTGGGTCAAGTTCATCCAGAACCCCTTTACTTCCTGGCCCACTGATCTGCATTTGTAAGGAGTGTGAGGAAGGTAAGATGATTTCTCCCCCAGTCTTCCATTTTTAATGCTGCTATCTTCTCATATCTCGCCTTCCCTCTTACTTTCCCGCTTTTTCTTCACCTCGTGCCAATCACAGCAGCCTTAGGATCACCCTCTCACCTCTCTCTTGAGTCTATGACAGTAACACTCCTGTTTATATCACTATCTCTGGTCCTATGTCTGCCCCACTCAACCTCAGATCTCCCCTTTTACTACTGGACACATCTTCTAAAGTCGCCATCAGAGCAATTCAGCTCTAATTTTCAAGAACTCTTTCGGCTTCCTCTTTTCCACAGGTTAAACTCCATCGGTGCAGCATACAGACTTCCTCATCACGGACTCTCAATGTGCCGCTCAGAGCCTCTCCAAACTGATCTCACGGGACAGTGCTTTGCTCCCCTTGGGCGGAAACAGGTCCCATCCCTTGAACACACCATTCGTCATGCCTTGCCGAAGGAACATGCAGATCCTGTTTCCAGAATGTTCTCACCCCATTTTCATGCCCTGGGAATACTTGCTTTGATCTCTGTATCCAGAGATGTGGTTTCCTCCAAGACATTTTCCTTCTCATCCAGAACCATGACGTCTCCTTCCCTCTCGCTTCGACTTCACTTCCTATTATCCGGTCAAGTGGCCCTGTCACTAATCTCTTCGTGCTTGTCTCTGCCGCTGGGCTTCTCCAGGGACCCTCTGTGACTTACCAAGGCCCCCAGGACAGAAGCAGCATTTCCTGCAGAGTAGGCCCCCACCTCGTGCTTGGTGATTGGATTGGCAAGGGCTTATTGAATGACTAGTTGAGTACAAGAATCCCACCATGACTATGTGGGAAGGCGCCTCCAGAAAGTCCGGATAAAATGCAAATGTGTTACTTAAGTAGCTAGTGCTCATCAGATTCACGTGTGAAGTTCAATCAAGTTCAAACTGTGTAGGTTAATTTACCAATAGGACATAGAGGAGCTACTGGCTTCAGGAGCAGGTAGACACATGTGTGTCCAAAGTCAGCAAAATTCTATCAACCCACTATCTATGAGTCTGTCTCTGCTTTATCAGTTAGTTAGCGGTGGTGGGTTGGGTGGGGGTTGATGAATGCAGGGTGAGGGGGGTGCAGGGATTGAGCAAATAAAGACAAAAAAAAAGAGAAAAATTTCATGGACACGGGCAACACTGTGGTGACTGGGGTAGCCAGTGGAGGCTGGGAGGGGGAGGGGGAGGAAGAGGGGGAGGGGGAGAAGGGGGGAGGGGGAGGAGGAGGGGGAGGGGGAGAAGGAGGAGGAGGGGGAGGAGGAGGGGAGGGGAGAAGGAGGGGGAGGGGAGAAGGAGGGGGAAGGGGAGAAGGAGGGGGAGGGGGAGAAGGAGGGAGAGAAGGAGGGGGAGAGGGAGGAGGAGGGGGAGGGGGAGAAAGAGGGGGAGGAGGAGGGGGAGGGGGAGAAGGAGGGGGAGGGAGAGGGGGAGGGGAGAAGGAGGGGGAGGGGAGAAGGAGGGGGAGGGGAGGAAGATATGGGAATGAATGGAGACTTGACTTGGTGGGTGAACATACAATACAATGTACAAAAGATGTGCTGTAGAATTGTACACCTGAAACTTGTGTAATGGTGTTACCTAGTGTCACTCAGTAAATTCAATTCAAAGTAAGTAAGTAAATAAAACTCTCTCATTTGCATCTGTTTTAATTGGCTTCATTCTCAGGCAAGTCCTCCCCACAGGTCAGCACATATGAGCAGTGGCCTCTGTAGACTTCACGTTCCCAGGTGACAAGCCCTGAGAAAGTCCTTAATTTCTGATAATTAATAAATGCAAAAACTATGGATGCGATTCTTACTTGGTCACACTTAGGTTGTGCCTCGACCCCAGCAGTGTTGTTTGACAGTGCTGGGGTACAAGTGTGTCTCAAAGAATCTCAACTTGCTGAGGCTCTGAATTCCTCAGGTACCATGACATCACCCCTGTGTAAGGTGACGTTACCCCCACACGTAAGGTTACCTCACCAAGGACTCTGAGCTTTCTCATCGGCTAGTGGACATGTGTGAAGTATATCTCTCCAGCCCCCGCATGCATGCTGTGGGACTCCGGTGGAGCGGTCTGTCGTGGAGCGCTGGTGACCATGCCTGCACATCAGGACCTTTGATCCCAACCTGTTCAGTCATGCCTCTCTCTTCCTTCCCTCTTTCCTCCCTTCCTCCCTTCCTCCCTCCCTCCATTCCTCCCTCCCTTCCTTCCTTCCTTCTGCACAAGGACTGGTCCAGGAGACAGACACCAACCTAAGCAGGGATGATCCCTAAGATTATTTTCCACAGGATTTAATGTAGAAAACTGAGAGGCCAGGTGGAGACAGGGAGAGATGGGGAAAATGGGCAGAGGAAGGAAGAATGGGAAAGAAAGAGAAAAAGAGAAAGAAGGAGCTCTCATTCTGAGTTAAAAATCTGAACGAATATTGAAAGCAAGGGGCAACTGGATCCTTTTCACTGCCCGAACAGACAATCTGGATGAAAATAAAGTTAGTAAGAACAGACAGAAGATGGAGCAGAATGCAGCAGAGACACTGAGAGGTAGAGGAGAAAGAAACTGCACAGTTCTCATCACTCTGAATGTTAGATTATATTAGCTAATATGCCATTCTTTTGTCTGCTAGTCTCTAAATTTGGGATTCTGTCGTAATGCAGCAGTCCTATCCACACCGGAGCTTGCTGTCCTGCATGCATGGTGACCGAGTCCTCCCCCCGTCGGAGGCCCCTGCCCTGCCTGGGAGCCCGACGTCACTCCAGCTTACTGTGGTCACGACACTCACCGACCTCTGCTCCCAGCAAAGTGGAAGGAATGTGTTCATTATGCTTACAGGGGAGGCATGTGCAGAAGAAATGTTAGCATACCCAGGTGGAATAAATGAAAGAATAGTGTTACCATGTGTGAAATGAATCCTCCGGGTCGTGAACAAGGGAAAATAGGGATTTCAGTCAAAACGATGTCAGGAAAGGAAAATCCGGCTTTAGAGGAGGGCGGGGTTCGCCCGGGGTAGTGTCCAAAGGAAGACGGAGACGTTTGCTTCCTCTTTTATAATCTTAATAAAGACGTATTTATTTATTTATTTATTTATTTTTTAATGAGTAGACTTTATTTCCAAGCACAGTTTTGGGTTTGTGGAAAAATTCTGAATAAAATGCAGACAGTTTGCATAAGCCCCTTCGGGACTATCTTACTTACACACAGGGTGGTCCGTTTGCTGGGATTGATGAACCAATATTGGTACAACATAATGATTTAAAGTCCATAGTTTACGTTACAGTGTATCCCTTTTGTTGTATCTTCTATGGGGTTTGATAAATACATAATGGCATGTATCTTCCTGCAAAGTGTCTCAGTGACCTAAAACTCCCCTGTGATCTGTGTATTCATCCTTCTCTCCCTTCCCCAAAGTCCCTGGAAACCACCCATTTTCTTTTTTTTTTTTCTTTTTTACTGACTCCCAAGCTCTGCCTTTTCCTGAATGTCATGCTGTTTGTAGCCTTTTCAAACTGGCTTCTTTCACTCCGCAGCAACAAGCATTTATGGTCACCCTCAACCCCCATGTCTTTTCTGTGGCTTGATAGCTCATTTCCTCTTACGGCTGATGATATTCCACTGTCTGGATGGACCAGTTAGTTCATCTGGCTGATGATATTCCACTGTCTGGATGGACCAGTTAGTTCATCCGTTCTCCTGTGAAAGGACATCATGGTTGCTTCCATGGTTTGGCCATTATGAATAGCATTGTTGAAAACACTCACGCACCGGGTTTTGTGTTCACACAAGTCCTCAACTCATTTGGGAGACGACCTGGGAGCCTGATTGTTAGACTGCAGAGCGGGCTGTTTTAGTTTTCTAAGAAACTGCCAAATGTCTTCCAAAGAGGCCGTATCATTTTGCATTCCCACCAGCAACGGATGAATCCCTTTTGCTCTACGTTCTTCCAATAGGTGGTGCTGTCAGTATTTGGGGTTTTGTCATTTAATAGGTATGTAGTGGTGAGTATGGATGCTTTATTTGAAATGATCTCTGGGGTCACCCCCTGGACTCTGAATGACCACCTTATTATTTTCTTCAGTGAGCCACAGTTACGGCTGAATGTGCTCTACATCCTCGGCCTAAAACAGTGACTCCTGGCACCATAATTAAGTAGCACCGTGGGCTCCCCTCCGTTCCTACTTCCCCCAAAGCCCTGAGCGGGGCACTGGAATCTACATAGTTCACAAGCTCCCCCAACATGGTTCTTAGGAACGGAAAAGTTTGAGGCCGAGTGCTGTGGCTCTCGTTTTAAACTGACTAGCCTCGCCTCCTACCTGTGGGCTTTCCTAGCAGAGCCCCATCCTTATACTGGGCTGTGAGCCAGTGCCAACCTCACCTAGAGCAATAACTTCAAGATCCCGAGCTCATACTGGGCTGTGAGCCAGTGCCAACCTCACCTAGAGCAATAACTTCAAGATCCCGAGCTCATACTGGGCTGTGAGCCAGTGCCAACCTCACCTAGAGCAATAACTGCAAGATCCCGAGCTTCCGGTTCCGCACTGGCACCGTAGCACTGGAGCTGCCCGCCCCCAAGGGCATCTGGGAGGACTGGATGAAATAGCCAGTGTGGAGTTTCTTGGGGCAGACACCCGCAGAAGCAGCTGCTCTATGTACTGCTCCCTTCCTGCCCAGTTACTTGGTTGGCACCTATATCTCTGTGTGCAGCAGACACATCACTGCCCCGTTCTAATAAATGCGTAACCCGGGCCTGGCCCATCCTATCAAAAGCCCATCTGAGTCCTTAGTTCTTATCCAGCACGTCCAAGATTAATGGAGTCAAGTGTCATGGGGGGAAAGAGCGAGAACTCACTACAGCTGGACCTCTGTTAAACCTGCCCAGGGTGGCGACATCTCTCCCGGCTTCACAGAGAGGAATTCAGGGAGCTGAAGGGAATAATCCAAATGGAGAGCCATTATTTCTATCATACTAGTATTAACCTTTGTGTGCCATGCATACGCGAGACAAAGCTGACGCGAGACAGACTCCGACTTACACTTTCAGTTCACATGATGCTCTCAGCCCGAACCACCTGGAGGACGACCCATCCCCATCTCACCATTTTGGTGACAAGAATTAAAGTCCAGAGAGAAGAGGCAAGCTCACCCTGCCACTGAAGTGCAGAGCTTGGGGCCAGAACTCCTTGACTCAAAGAAGTCGTTAGGAAAGTAGAATTAAACAAAACCCACATGACTTCCTTTTCTGGCTTTAGCTCTAGGCTCTGCAGCTGAGGTCTCCTGTTTCCACCTGGCTGTGCTCTTTCTTGATGTCCCTCTTACCTTGTACAATCTCTTCCCAAATCCCTTTGCTTGAGGGATCAATGGGTGACGCTTCAGGGTTCCACCTCCACTCCCTGACCTCTTGTCCATCTCCCCGGACTTCCCAGGAATTGGCAGTGGGCAGCGCCACCTCCCTAGCGCTGTGACCCCAGAACATTTGTTTACCTCCCCACATCAAGACTATTGTTTCCTTGAGTCCCAGTTCAGACACACTCTCTCCTCATCAGGTCCCCCATCGGAGAGAGTGATTTTCACCCCCACTTTGCATGGAAGGATTAACTGAAAAATATATCCTTACATATATATTGCTGAGTAATAGAATTTACTATTCTGGGTGTGCAGCTCAATGTGGCTTGACGAATGCACAGAGACAAGTCATTGCCACTGCAATCGGGACAAAAACCCGATGACTGACTTTCAAATGAATGCTACTTGTTCAGTGATATTTAATTTATCCCTAGTAGTTGTCTTGCATCACAATTTCTGATCTGGATAAGGTCCAGAGTGATTAAAATGATTTGCTAAAATTTCCCAACAATAGTATGGAATTTTAATGGTCTTGGGTAGCCTGATTGGCAATAAAATACCATTCTTCTTCAGGCCATCAAAAATAGTGGACAGAGCCCTGGCCGGATAGCTCAGTCGGTTAGAGCATGGTTCCAATACGCAAAGGTTGCCGGTTCGATCCTCGGTCAGGGCCCATTCAGGAACAGATTGATGTTCCTGTCTCTCTCTTTCCCTACCTTTCCTCTGAAATTAATAAATAAAAATATTTTAAAAGTAAATAAATAAGATAATGGAAACACCACATGGATCACGTGGATTCTTAGTACTACCTTCAATAAAGGCTAGAGTCAGGCCTAATGGTTCTGAGTGGGTCTGGTCTACAACGTGGTATACATCTTTTACCAAAACCCTTTCAAGTTGTTCCAGAGGATTCCCCCTCCCCCATGGGGACACTCAGAAATGGCTGCCAAGTTTACAGCATGCACCTCAAAGACACGAGAGATTATTCCTGGCACAATATTAGAGAGTTTCTTCTATCTAGTCATTTTTGACGGCCAAGTCAGTATTGATCTCTACATTCTCAAATATCAAAACCAACTTGTCAGCGGTTAAAAAAAAAAAAAAAAAAAAAAAAAAAAGGTGCTCTGAGACCTCCCAGGAATTTCCTGTTAGAAAAAAAAAAAAAAAATCTTACTCTTTGCTGTCCAAATGCTCAGTATGTTAAACCTCACTTTGAATCAGTCTCTCAGACAGATAATGAGGTGGTAACACCATGTAGGACTGAGATAGAAATGGATTGAGTGAGAAAGAATTTCTCAGGATGTGAGCTGAGATATGTATACACAACCAGGCATCAGATCATTAATAAAATCCATTCTTGGGCCTCACTCCCCATCTGTCTTGCCTGCCTGGTTGGAAACGGGGACTTTTTTTTTTTTTTATTTTTCAAGGGATGAACACATCACACAACACATCTGCGTGGTTGATGAAGGTGTCAGACGGGAGTTGGGTTTTAAAATGGAAATCCTTTGGAGACTGCAATAAGAAGATAAGATGCTTTAAAAAAAATGTATTTCAAAGAATTTAAATACTTTGGGTTGCTTTCACAGAATGTCCTTAGGTTTTAATAATAGCTAGACTTTCTTATTTCACAGTGAATGAATAAAGAGAAAATGTGTCCTATGTTGCTAGAATTAGCGAGACTGGCTATTTTGAAAATAAAATGAAGTAATGAGATCATAGGTTGTTGTTGTGTTATAAGGTACCAAAAAGCTGAAAAATTAATATTGATATTCTGGGAGGAAAGGTCAGTCTTTCCTGTCCCATCCTTCCTTTGGGCAGGGGAGGGAGAAGAATGTAGAAGTTTCTGGCTTGCAAGAACAATGGGCCATTTACTTTTAAATCTAAAATAAAAGTTAACTGAGAAACTTCTTCTCTTTCAATCGGAGGCAGAATTTACATACCACCTTGTATTGATTGTACTTCCTCCCCCTTCTTGGAATCTTGAGAGTAAAATACCTCTAGGCAAGTGAGGGAAGATGAACCCTAAAAGATTTGTAAACATCTTTGATCCTGTGACCTTGAAAGCCTTAATGTTTTTGTGTATGCTCTCCCCGCAGCCCGTGTGTGATCAAGGCTATAAAAACCGGCCCCTGAGATATATTGGGGACTGCATGATTTGGGTCTGCTGCCCTGTGTCAGCCATATGTGGCCAGCATATTTAATAAATCTCCTCCTTTAATTAAACTCTTCAAAATTCATCTGGACTGGGTGTCTCTACGTAAACCCGATGGAGTGAGGTACAGTACCTTTCAGAATCTGGGGTACGGTAGTTTATAATAGTTGTTTTTTTTTAAGTAGATATGAAATGGAACTTGGAGCCAATCTCATTCTATTCCTTCATTTTAAAGTGAGAAAACAGAGGCAAATTTACTAGTTTTCCCTAGATAATTAAATAATAACAGAAAGGAGGATGGAACCAGGATATTTGGGGACCATGATGGACAGCCATGTTAGGAAAAGGGGGACCACATTTACCAGACATGTGGCCCATGGGTTAGGAAGCCGAGTCTTTTTTTTTCCCCACACATCTTTGTCTTGCCCTGAATGCAATCATAACTTAAAGAACAGGGAAGTTAGAGGTGGATTAGATCCAACTGGTAATCAGGAAATAAGACCTTAAATACAGCCATAAATTGGTGAGGCTGTTTTGCCTGCAGAAGTCAATGCTGAGAACTAGAACACCATATTTTTCGCTGCATAAGATGCACCTGATCATAAGACACACCTAGAGTTTTAAGGAGGAAAATAAGAAAAAAAATATTCTGAACCAGATGATGGTGTGTTAAAATATTTAATAAAACATGGTATTATTTTTCATTCCATAAGACGCACGGACATTTTCCCCTCCACTTTTGGGGGGAAAAAGTGCATCTTATGGAGTGAAAAATATGATAATCATACCTATAAAAGCAAGCAGGTAGCAGAGTAGGTTCTCGTACTATCACCAGCCTCCTCTGTGCTCGACGGGTGCTCTTGGGCAAACTTGCCCTCTCTTTAGGCTTCATTTCGTGTGTATGTATATGCACAGAGGGGGAGAGAGAGAGAGAGAGATTGCATACCATACCACAGATGTTATAAATTCCAGTCAGATAACCCACCTCAATATAAAAGATAAAATAAAAAAGCTTTTGGGGGAAAAAATGTAGAAGAATATCTTCATGACCTTGGGGTAGGCAAAGAATTCTTAAGAAAGACATAAAAACATGATAAATAATATACTGAGCTAGATTAAAATGAACAATTTCTGTCCAAAAACATAACCCTTTAGAAAGGGAAAAGGCAACCCACACAACTGGAGACTACATTTACAAGACACGTTTCTGACCACGGACCTGAGTCCTGGCAAAGAAAGGATTGCCACAATAGGCAAAAGGCAGATGTTGGGCAAATGGTTTATAAAATTTGAATTTTTGGAGTTTGCTCACTTTTATTGTTAAAAAAATGGTGCTGGGCAGCCACGTGTGTGCTTGCCCTCAGAGCAGGGCAGTTGATTGCAAATTGTGGATTGCATTCCTGCTTGAGAGGGGCCCTTGTTTTGCTAATGTTTGCTGGAGGAGGGGTCTTCGTGGGCCCAGGTAGTTTTGCAGGGAGAGCGGAGAGAATGCAGAGTGCTGAAGAAGAAGCCAGTTTTGCAGAGAGACGGTGTGCAGATGGGAACCAGAGCTGAGGAGCTCTGCGAGCTCCACTCAGCCTGGTGGGGCCTTTCATTCTAGGAGGAACCGGAGAAGATTCTCCTGGTTGTGGAACCGGAGAATGTGTCAGGGCTTCTGGAGACCTGAATAAAAGGGAAGTGTTTTCCCGTGTGTTTGCTCGTCGGCCGGTGCGAGACTTTAATAAAGGAATGGCCCACCATTTTTTGGCTCCACTCTTTCTTTACTGTCTGCCCAAATCCAATGTGATCCTGCATGTGAATGGCCACGACAGCAGTAGCCCCTGGCCCTACAGCAGATGATTCAGTTAAAAAAAAAAAAAGGTGAAAGACCCAAACAAGCACTTCATAAAAGAGGATATCCAAATAGTCAATAAACATAGGAAATAGTGCTTAACTCCTCATCGGGGGAAGGATAAGTAAAACCATGGTGTAATACTGGTACATCCCAAGCACAGTGGGTAGCAGGAAAAACACAGGTGGCTCCTAGTGAGGGGTAAAGAATACGGAAACTCATATCCTGCTAGTTGGAGTTTAAGTTTAACGGGGTGCAATCATTCTGAAATAAAAAAACAAAACAAAAAACACTGGAGCTGAACAACAACAACAACAAAAAACATGCCTTGTAATCCAGCAACTCTATCCCTAGGCATAGAGAAATGTGTACCTACGGGGGCTGGAAGCCATGTACAGAGGCGTTCAGAGAAGCACGGTTTGTAATAGCCCAAACTAAGCCACGTGTTTATGGACAATAGCAAGGATAATTCAAGTGCATATCCGGACAATAAAAAAAACAAACAACCCCCCCCACACACACAAAAACTGCACAGTAAGGATGAATAGCTAATTACACAGAAAGATAATGGTATGAATGGATCTCACCAAATAGCATTGAGTGAAAGGATCCAGTCCCCAAAATGTACACAATGTTTAATTTCATTCTATAAAGTTTAAAAATAGGCCAAAACATTGGTGATGTCACAAGTTGGGAGAGTGGGTACTCTTTCGGGACTAGTGGCTAGAAAAGGGTCCAAGGGGGCTTTTGGGGTTCCAGTCTGCCTCTGTTTTCCCCTAGAAGTGCTGGTTTAGTGGGTGGACTCACTTGGCTAAAATTCATGCATTTGCATTCTTTTCTGTGTATATAATTTCTCAATAAGGTTTGAGAATACAAAGGCAGGGACGTCAGAGCAGAGAATTTCTGGGACAGTTGTCATGAGGCTTTAGTTTACCAACAATTATAATGGGGAGTTTGCTAGAATGACAGACTTCAGGGCTGTGTCTCCAGAGAGCGTTATTATTGTATGTATAAGGAAGAGAGATGGGTTCATTTCAAAATAAGCAGTGCAGGTAATTAAAACTCAGATGGGTTCTTAGGCCACATTTTGAGAAATGTTGTAAAACAAAGGAACCTTGCAACTTGGATATTTTGAAGCTATGCAGGCAACCAACTAGCCGTTCAAGCTAACCATGAGGTTGTGAGGGTATCTTTGCTAAGATTTTTGACTTATGGAGTAAACATGGAAAAGATATTGTTGTGATGCCCACTGCAGGGTTTGGTATTCTCAAGAGCACCATCCTTCTTGGCATGTTTTCCATTTATCAACTAGCTGGATGGAGACCTGGGAAATGGAGATTACAGAAGAAGAGGAAACACTTTTTCTACTCAAGTCACCACTTCCTGTCTGGCATTGACAGGAGTGTGCCAAACTCATTACAATCTGAGCGCTCTTGTGGCATCCCTAGAAATGCATCTCGGACCCAGTGGGAAAATTGTTGGGACTGGACTCACATAGAAAGCCCCAGAAGACAGAAGTGGGGCATTTTGCAAAACTCCACTGCAGAGTCATGCTTCCTGAAACTGTTGTCCTGCGTCATCTCCACTAATATGAACCTTCTACAGCCCAGGGGTGGAGAACAGAGCATTTTATGGACTCCTTTGAGAGGACTTACAATATATTTTGCAGAAAAGCAAACCATTTAATATTGTTTATCTCATGGAACAACTTTATTATGTAACTCCTACATAGGCATGCACATCATGGAAACTGGTTAATATGCCAATGAAATACGCTGACTTTGGTTCAGGACTACCGTCACTGGCAGCAAACAATGGGGTCAGATGAAGCGAGGGAAGGTGTGAGGGCAAGTGGCTTCTTCTACCGGATGACATTGGGACTATTTCTACTTCGGCTGGAATTATATCAGATCAGTGAGATAACACTACTAATATTACTAATTTTTTATTTTTATTTTGTGTGCTAATCAAGATCTTCGAAAGGCAGTAATGTGTGTGTGTCTCGAATGAATTTTAAGAGGAAAAATGACTGGAAATGTTCGTATGCATTCAACACATTTATGTGCATCTATACTTCTACTTCTCACTGTCTGGTCTCGAGACAAGAATCAAGTTTCAAGAGATCTTGCTTCATCAATAAATCCTCCTTTTCCTCTATCTTCAAACTTTTTAATTTTTTTGTCTTGATGGATTCTTTCCTATCAGCATATAAAAATAGACAAGTATACAGGTATGATAGACTCAACCTCTGTTCTAATCTTCAGCTGGGAAACAGACCTGTTCTCTCTGTCTGTTTTCTCCTACTTTCCCACTAGATAAGTAGGTCAGATCAAGCCTGTTCAAAACAGTGAAAATGGACCCCCTTTTTTTTGTATTTTTCCAAAGTGAAAAGTGGGGAACAGCAGAAAGACTCTCACATGCAACTGACCTGGATCCTGCCACCAGGGGACAATGCTCTGCCCATCTGGGGCGTTGCTTCTCTGCAACTGGAGCCATTCTAGCGCCTGAGGCAGAGGCCACAGAGCCATCCTCAGCACCCGGGCCAACTTTGCTCCAATGGAGCCTTGGCTGCAGGAAGGGAAGAGAGAGATAGAAAGGAAGGAGAGGGGGAAGGGTGGAGAAGCAGATGGGTGCTTCTCCTATGTGCTCTGGTAGGGAATCGAACCCAGGACTTCTACATGCTGGGCTGATGCTCTACCACTGAGCCAACCAGCCAGGGCCCCCTTTTGTTATTTTAGGGTTATTCTCTGAGACAGATAATTAGTAGGAGGCCTTTATTAGTCTCCAGATATGTTTTTCAAATATTATGAGTGAATATCACATCAAGTTAAGAAACAGAGGTCACTCTAGGCCATTCGAATTTAATATGGGTTAAGAAATACAGGTCTAATGGGTTACACAAGTGATGAAAGCTGAAAAGCCAACCAGGACCTGGTGAAAAGCCAAACAACAAAAGCGATTTCAGCAACATTGGGAAGCTGCTACCATCCCTAGGGACAAAGGGGAAGGAGAGGAAGGAGATGGTATTAATAGAACCCAGGAGCTGGACCCATCTGGTGGGAGCTAGAATCAGGGAGGGAGCTGCCTCCTTCCATAGACAAAGGGGAACTCAGTTAGAAGCTAGAACTAGAAGAGATGCTCAACTATTATCATCAAATGCCCCAAATCACTGAGAAGGAGGAAGGAAATTCTGCTTTTCTTTTTTCCTCTTCCTTCAATCTTCCAGTATAATCCATTAATCCAACGCAGTCGTCCCTTCGTATTCACAGGGGACCGGTTCCTGGATCTCTCCGCAGATGCCAGCATCCTTGGGTGCTCAAGTCCCTTCTATAAAACGGTACAGTATCTGCATATCACCCGTACAACCCTCCCATATACTGTAAGTCACCTCTAGATTACTTATCATACCTCATAAAATACAAATGCTATGTAAATAGTTGTTATGCTGCATTGCTTAGGGAATCATGGCAAGGAAAAAAGTCTGTACACATTCAGGACACAGGCAATCACGGTGGGCCTGAGTACACAGTCCACTTCAGTGTAGCATTTAAAAATATATTTTCAGCCTGTGGTTGTTCAAAGCCCCACGTGCAGAAGCCAAGGATACACGGAGTCAACTGCATACCCAGAAGTCAGTGGGTATGATAACAAGAGAAACATATATGATTTCTTTAGTCGCACAGCTTTCAGATCTTACAAAAGGATGGCTCAAGTTGAAGCAGGCCAAGGGACTTCACTTAGTCACCTTCCTTCTCCTTGTTCTGGTTCCCTTGAGTCATTTTTGGGGAACCCTAGAGTTCCCACAGAGCACACTTTGGAAAATTCTGGAGAAGGTGCTCTCATGCACCCTGCCAGTCCAGTGAGTTTATGGATGGATGGTTTTAGTGGGAAGCGACTCATCAGAAAGATGTGAAACAAAAGTACATTAGTGGGCTGTATTTACTATCCCCTAAGCATTAGCATTGTCTTAATTAGTAATTCATATATTCAGCATGTGAACTGGGATATAATCATATGTTTAAATATGCAATCATTCCTTAACTTGATTGTAATGACTTGTCTATAATAAAAAGAGGTCCCCCCCCATTCATTGCTATGTTGAGTAAATGTTAAATTAATCATGGACACATGCCAAATCTGCTTTAAAAGAAAAGCAAATAAATTGCTTTTCTAAGGCTGAATCATGCTGCCTCTCTTCCAAGAGCATTTTTGTAATTACTTCTTTGATTACCCAAGTGATAATATCAAGATGGATTTTTAACCTTCATACTAGGCTTTTGTGTGCAAATACACTGGGTAAGATAGCCAGTGGTTTAATACTCTATGCCAGGGGGCAACCCCCTGAGCACTGCCCTGGTTCTATAACAGACTGAATGGAGCCCCTAATGGAAAGACAAGTTAACAAAGGGAGAAATCTTGGCAAGAAAATTACTTTGCTTTGAATCCTAATGGATATCCTGAAAACGCTAAGATTTCACATGGAGGTTGTTTCATATTCGAGGAGATTCAAAAGTAATATCAAATCCACCGTGACATGCAGCTGTAAGAATAAATGGAGTAGAGGCACACCATATGCAAGAAAGCTCATTAAAATCACACTGTTTTAGAGATTCCACAAATTTTCAAAAAATTTCTCAAGGAAGTTCTTTAACATCTTAGGGAAATAGAATGTGGGTTTTGGAGGAGGGAGGCAACTTTCACATAATTGAATCTACCTCTTCTTATAGATGAGGAAACAATTTCATGAAGAAGGGAAGTGATTTACACTAGTTCTTATATCAAGAGTAGCTACCCAGGTATTGTTATAATAAAAAAAAAACAACTAGCTTAACACATGTATTGCACTGCTTTGTTTGGGTGACAGTTGATTTAAATACATCCTTCTGAAATTAAAGACATTTTTACTTTGCCTTTTGTTTCAAAATCCTTCTTCATTTTTTCTGCTTTCTCTGGAGACTTTCAAGTTCCCACAGTTGGAGTCACTGAAGAAGGCTGCTCAGGGTGTAAAAAGAATAAGTTGGATCTGCCTGAGATGAAGACCTCCCCTTCCAGGATGAGAAATCAGACAGAAGATTCAATCCCGTGCTTTGAGAAATTGAACACACTTTTCTGAGAACACAGATGAGAAAGAAACTTTAAAAAAAAATTTGTTTGCTTGCCCCGTATCTTAAAGGAGCACTACACAGGTGCTGGAGACCGGAGATGGATCAGGAACCTTTCCATGCAGTGGGGGAGGGGGTTCTTTGAGTTTCTGACTATCAGTATCAATTCATGGTGTTTGAGCACCCATGCTTAAAATGTCTGGATGGTCCCCTGTCACCAGTCTCCAGGCACTCGAGTAAATAAATGCTCTAAGGTTTCTCTGGGGAGAATTATTATAGTACATGCTTGTCATCTTGTTACGAGGTCCTTGCCTCTGGAGTCCTGGCTGTTTTCTCTGCCAATGAGTTCAACGTCTAAAATATTTTCCAAAGAAATCAGTGAGCAAAGAATCAGCTCCTCTTTTTAAGAGTGAGTCCTTTGGGATCAAGTAATAAATCAAATCATCACAAATCTGGCTTACGGTAGGCAGTGGGTCCCCTTTTTAGTTGGTTGGAGGGACTGGAATTCTTTTAAGTTTCAGCAACCTACACATGACGGCTTTGGCCTGTGAGATAAGCACTGCCATGGTGGAGAAAGTCAAGTGGCATCCTCTGAGACAGCTCCTGATCCAGCCAAGATATCAAATCAAAACAGGCAAGGAGGGGATCTGAGAGATCGCAGAGGTTACTTTCAGTCCTCACGATCTCCAGGAAATTGACCAGTCTGACTCCTGCAGACACTGGATGAATCTTGGAGAAGGACCTTAGGCAACTCAACTAAGT
Source organism: Saccopteryx leptura (assembly GCF_036850995.1). Lineage (NCBI taxonomy): Eukaryota > Metazoa > Chordata > Mammalia > Chiroptera > Emballonuridae > Saccopteryx > Saccopteryx leptura. Next base: position 15,560,308 of record NC_089511.1, on the reverse strand, counting down.
AGATGAAGTAGTAGCCCCAACTGCCACTGCTGCGCAGGATGACGTGTCTGCTAGAGCAGAAGAATAAGCCTTCACGACCCAAGGCCATTGATTTGGTGAGTGCGTTCTTTCCAATTGGGAAAGAGTGAAAAACAGTTTTTTCTCTCATGAAATGAATAGTGATACACATTTATAATTTTGCCTCGGGGTCCAAGTCAAATGTCCTTCTCAGTATTATAGTATAATCTGAAGATACTTGGATTATCTGGCTATCCCACTGATCACATCATTGATAACATCATAGTAACTGGACAAGATGAGCAAGAGGCGGCTGCAGGGTGGCGACACACCCTAGGAACCTCCAGGAACAAGCTATCGCCACTTCAGTAAAGTTTTTAAACATCCAGTAGTCATGGGTGGGCCAACTATCCCCTCTAGGATAAGAGACAAATTGTTGTGTCTTACATCTTTTACTACAGAGAAGGAATCACAAGGCCTAGTGGTCCTGTTCTGATCATGGAGAGCATCAGTCCCATGCGTGGGAACAGCGGTGTAGTCTACATCCTGGGCGAAGGGGAAGACTTTCAACTTTGAGTAAAGTAAGGGCCAAGGGCCCTGGCAGGTGCAGACAAAGTCCAAAGCAGGCCTTCCCCTTGAGCCGTATAATCTGGCTCTGTGATATTGACTATCTAAGTGATGGGAAAGATAGAGTATGGAATCTAGAGTAAGCTCAGAGAGAGAATCACAATGCAGGCCCCTGGAATTCCAACAAAGGCCAGTCTATCTATAGTAGACAGCTAACCTCTTTTTTGTTTTTAATTTTTAAATTTTATTTAGAACATTAACTTTAACAGAATGACCTTGATCAATAAGAGTATATAGGTTTCAGGTAAACATTTCAATAGCATTTGAACTGTTGATTATATTGTATACCCATCACCCAACATCAAATCATTTTCTGTGACCTTGTATTTGTCCCTCTTTACATCCTTCCCTCCACCACCTCCCCCCTCCCCAAAGCCCCTCGTAACCACCTCTCTTATCTATGTCTATGAGTCTCAGTTTTATATCCCACCTATGTGTGAAATCATACAGTTCTTAGCTTTTACTGATTTACTTATTTCACTCAGTATAATATTCTCTAGGTCCATCCATGTTGTTGTAAATGTCACTATGTCATCATTTCTTATGGCTGAGTAGTATTCTATTGTATATATGTACCATATTTTCTGTATCCTCTGTCGAGGATACTCAATCATCTATTGAGGGACACATTGGTTGTTTCCATATCTTGACCACTGTGAATAAGGCTGCGATGAACATGGGGGTGCATGTGTCTTTACATATTAATGTTTTCGAGCTTTGGAGGTAGACACCCAGTAGAGGGATTGCTGGGTCATATGGTAGCTCTATTCTTAAGTTTTTGAGAAACCACCATACTTTCTTCCATAAAAGTTGTACTAATTTGCATTCCCATCAGCAGTGAATGAGGGTTTCTTTTTCTTGAAAAACAGCTCCTGGAATGCTAGAGAGCCCTGGTAGTAACGGCATGTTTGACCTGGGACACCAAGCACTCACAGATCAAGAATTGTCCAGCAAGAGATGAGTTATACTCATAAGGTTGCCTTGGTCCAAGAGAAATTCATTTTGACAAGAAAATATAAAAATGGCATATTGGGGACCAAACATGAGCATGAACAGAAAGCTGTATGAGCGGCAATCCAGAGTCCCATGTCACCCACCACAGTGACAACACTGACCATCCCTCCCCCTCTACATTAACTGTCACTATCATTTACAGGCTTGGCACCTATGCATGGACGGCAGCTGTGTTGTATGTTGTAGGCTTAGTCAGGGCTGGGAGCCTTGAAAGACAAGTGGAAGGGCAGATCTTCTGGATGGAGTTTTGGATGGTGACCCTGGGGATCCACGTTGTGGGAGAGGTTAAGCGGTGCGAGGTAAGACAAAACATGGATTCGCGAGCAATGGAAGGACATATGGGGGTGAGCCCAGAGGGTGAACATCTTCAAGTCACATATCAATACCCACCACTGTGCTTCCATCACTGAAATGCCCCCAAACAATAAGGAGATTGATGTCAGCCAGCTCTTTGTCAGAGACCGCTCCGTGCTCACACGAAGGGAATGTGAACGGGATGAGGTGATGCATGAGCCCAACCACATGGACTTCTCTGCTCACCAAAGTTGATCCATTGTTGCCTCTGGACGTCTAACCTGCCGACAACAGAGACCAATGTGGAGCCCTTGGCACGAGGCTCTTTCTCCAGGAGGTTAACTGGCCACTTGATGGAAAGTTGACTACACTGGGACCTTCCCAGCTGCAGGGTTTTATTCATTTGCTCCTACAGCCATATACATATCCTGGATATTAATTTGGTTTTTCTACCTGTTGGACCTCGCTCATACAACACCATTACCCTAGGGTTTAGGGAGTGTCTGATCCACAAACATGGAATCCTGCACCAGAGAGCATTTGACTCAGTGAAAGGCATTTGACAGAGAAGGGGGTGCACAAATCATCCCATGTCCTTGGAATTGACTGGTCATGTCACAGAGAGCACCTTCCTTCCAGACCAGTATACTGGTGAAGATTCAGCTGATGTGTCAGCTTAAAGAATGCTCCCTAGGTTATAAGAGTAATGATGGATGGCTTTCCTCCAGAATGTGGTGTATCGATTGAATTAAAGGCATTTCTATTATGCTGTTCTCTTTCTATATGAAGATGGCATGGATACGAGAACAGGGGTGGAAACGGAAGTAGATCTAACCACTCACTGGGGGATTCTGTGCTTTTTATCCCTGAAACTCAGAGCTCTGCAAGGCTAGATGTCCTGGCCACTGAAGGGAGTGACTTCTCTCTGGGAGGCCCGGCAACACTGCAAGCTCTGCCGATCACCTGGCAAGTTCGGGCTAATTGTGTGCAGGGACCATTCGACAATAGGGAAAGCAATCAGCATGTCAGAGGTCATTGATGCTGCTCAGCAGTGGGAGGCGAGCTGCTGATACACAGTGCGGGTCCGGGGGTGTCCGTGGGCCCCCCTGACCTGCGTGGGTGCCTCCTGGCTCTCTCATGTCTGTTTGTAAGTGAGGATGGACAGAAGCAGCGACTCTACCTGAGAAGGACAGGATCACAAGGGGCTCAGATCCCTTAGGAATAAGATGGAAGCTATCAAGTAGCCGAGGAAGAAGGGGGATTTAGGAAGGGGAGTTGAGGAGGGGCAACATGAGGGCCAGTGGCAGCCCTGAGACCAACTACAGCAGCAAGAACTGCGACTCACCCCCTATCTCCTCAGGGTCTCCTCAGGAAGAGAGGCCCCCCCCCCCCCGATCCTGCGCAGCCCCGCAGAGGAGCCTCCCCGTGTCATCAGGCTGTCCGGGGGCAGTCCCAGGGACACGCTGCTCTGCCTGCCCTTCAAGAAAGTACAGGCCCCCTTCTGGGAGGAACATGGTTAGCTGACAGCCCCAGGGGGCTCACTCCTTCAGCGTTTGAGCTGAAATGACACTCCTTTGGAAGTGTTTTCCAAGAAGCGATTGAGTATCCTTTGAATTTTGAAATACAGGAATAGGGACCATTAGACCTTTTCCAACTGCAAAACAATCTTTTTTCTCTCTCTCCAAGAGCTGTCTAAAACCACTTCTTCCCCAGACACACGATAGGACCCTCTATCTATGCTACATTCAATAAAAGTTCACCATGTTAGAATTAGGCAAATGTGGGTTTGAGGCTTGGATCTGCCAGCAAAGGTGTGGTATTTGGTGAGAGATTTATTTTCTCTAAGCCTCAGTTTTTCTCATCTTCAAAATGGAGAGAAATAAATAAAATATCTGCCTCATTGTTTGTTGTGAGTGCATAGTGAGATTGGAAAGATCATTGAAAAGCACTCATCTCAGTGCCTAACACATAGTGAATGCTAAACTGATTAATTTACTCGGCAAAGGACATCTCAGAATGGCTTACGAAATGGGTTGTCCACAGGAAAGTTGAAGGCTGGTCTCAACACAAAATAATGCCATGAAGTACTAAAAGTCATTCTTTTGCGAAGGCCAGGAGGGTGGGGGCATAGCGGTAGTTATGCAATAAACCCTAAATGTTTACATAGAAATTAAGGTTTTTCTTTGCCTCCCAGAAACATCAGCCCTCACCTACTAGAAGATTCGGGGTTGCGTCCTAATCAAATATCTCACATTACAGAGCACTTTCTCAATTAAGGCAGGTTGAACCAAGTACCGCCCATTAGCCGGAAAGGACCTCAATCAATACTAGTTTGGATTGCTTAGAGAGGTCACTGGCGGAATAAGCTAAATAAAGAAAAGAAAGGACAAGGGAATTTAACACAATTTAGCAATTATTCCTGGGACTCTTTCCCTCAACACTGCAAGCTTAGATACTATCGTCAACAATCCTCTTAAAGATCACTGTTAAAAAGAAACAGTCAGTAGTTACATGGCGGAGGTCAGAAACACAGCTAATAGGAGAAATGTTGAGGGACAGGCAGCAGACGAGCACATCATAGGAGCGGCTACTGGGACCAAGTGACATCGTGCACACAGAGGCTCCAAGTCCCTGTCGTTTAGACAACTTTGATGGGAGTGAAATTGATAGGCTCTAAAGAACCCTGTTCAATGCACCAAGACCCTGATCTTGAAAGATGAGACGAGGTTGACGTTGGATGTGAATGATAAAAGAATCTGTAACTCAAGGAACTCAATTTCTTAAGATGCTTCACGTCTCTCCCTGAGTTGGGCAAACAGAAGACCAACTTATAGTTGGGCACAGACGGTATTTGCTGACCCTACCCTCGGAGAAAGGAAAGGTATGAATACCTCGGGAGGTACAAGCCCGTGAATTAGAGACCGACCGCCGGAGTCTATCTGCGAAGGCGGCACAGGAGCGGTCTCTCCGCCGCTGTGACTTTGATCATTTGGAGCCCATGGCCGATGGAAATGAGCAATGCCAGACCGCGCGCTTTCTGGTTTAAAGAAAGGTCCATTTTGTTAGCAGCAGGGAGGAGTGGGAAATCACCCATGAACAATGTGCTTTCTTACAGCCTGGGGCAGAAGCCTCGGATAAAGTGGGGATTGAATTGCCACCAGGCCCATTTCAAACCTTCACGAATCACTTTGGTACTTTGATAAAACATTCAAAATGTAAGCCGTCTCAAATGGCAAAGGTGTACCCATCCAGCTGAGGCGGGTGTGTGCGTACTTGCATGCATGCATGCGTGCGTGTGTGTGTGTGTATTTGTATATATGTTTGCATACATATTCACGTGCATATATGTTTGACTATAGTCTTCAAGATTACAAAGAGGGAAAGAATACAATCTTGGTGTAATCTAAGGCACTTTGCTTCATTATTGCAAGCATAAGTTGAAATTGGTCTTCCCAGCTGTGGGAGTTTTTAAAAGAATAAACTATCCAAACCTGGTAAGTATTTCCCAGGTAAAAGAGGATCGTATTTTTTCTAATGCCATTAAAAAAAATATTGCCAAACATGAACGGGAGTGCCCAAAACAACTATGGTGCAATCTCACTTTGGGAACCTTAGTTTAATCTTGAAAATATTACACGCAAGGGTCATCAATCTCAGAAGGGTGACCTATTCAAGGTCACACAGTTGTGGGGCTGAAATGAAAAGTCAAAAGTGTTTGCATCTAAAACCCTGCATTTTTTTTTCAAATAGAATTACATACAAGGAGGGAGGAGGGAGAGGGAAGAGGGGGAGAGAGAAAAAAAGAGAGAGAGAAAACATTTGTTTCATTCCATTGTAGCCTAGAGGCTAGGACAGTGATGAACACACAGTGAGAGTTCAATAAATATTCTCAATAAATATTTATTCAGTGAATGGGAAAATGACACTGCCTCAAAAAAAAAAAATGTGTATCTCCCTCTGCTCCATCTCCCCTTGAGGGCGTTTCTATTTCATTAACTAGAACACAAGCACACTCATGCACACACACACATGCACACACACACATGCACACACCACACACCCAGACTTTTTGACCTTTCAAAACATTGATTAGTTGGGCTGCTTCTTTAATAATCATGATCAGTGAAGTGTCCCCTACCTGTAGAGACAATTTGATAGTGTAGGCGGCTTGATTTCAAATAAGGTATGTCTCCTGTGGAATGGTATAAAAATTCAATGAAAAATGAGTATTTGGTTCAAATAAATGCCGACCAATAATGTCTATTATTTCTGCTGGATACACATAAAATCACCTAATATAAGAGCAGAAAAAGCCCTTAGAGATCAGCTGTTAGCAGCCTTCTATTGGACTTATAGTAATAGCCTCCTCACTGGCCTCTCTGAATTCAACCTGGCCCCTTTAGTTCTTACTTGGGGTTGCGGCCAAATTGATTTTCTTAAAAAGGCAAGTAAGTTAATTTCAGTTTCCCTGTTTGAGCCCTTCAGGGACAACCCACTGCGCTTACAATAAAATCATTTCCTTAGCCTACAAGGCCCTGAAGGCAAAGGGAAGTATGGGCCAGACCACGTTCCCTGGGCTCTAGTCACACGATCAGCTTCTTTTCTACAAAGTCCAGGCTTCACCTTGCCACTGGGTCTTTGCACACGCTGCCCCTTCCCATCTTTTGGAATCTCTCACCCTCCCAATTCATTTATCCTACTTGTCTTTCGGCTCACTACATTATCACTCTCTCCATCAGGATTCCTCAGACCCCGTGAAGAAAACCAGGCTTGTCTGGTTTATAGGCTCATGAATTCCTGCTCCTTTACTTTGGATGCTCACCTCAGTTTGCTTTTGTAAATTTACTTGCATGAGTACGGCACAATGGTCTCGCCTACCGGAAGACCAGTTTCCTGAGGGCAGATGCTGGCTCTCAATATATGCTCATCAATATATGCTCAGCACAGAGCTCACCACATAGTAGGTGGTCAATATAAATACTCGGTAAGTTCATCACCTGGCCCCAACTCTCAGCCTTGTTTTCATTACAGTGTACCTCAGTAGTACTCCTTGTGGGAACACCCTGAAGTCACCACATGGGGACTCCGCACCAACACTGCCCACCTACGCTAAGGTGGCCCTGAACAACAACGGCACCGCGACGGGAACCGGCATGCGAACACATGCCCCGCGCCTGACGTGGGTCCGAGGAGGGGTTGCTCCCGAGCGGCTAGGAGAGACATAGTGAGAGAATGAGTGTGAATCTTAGACGACAAAGAAAGATATAATTGAGGTGAGAAAAGCAGTGGTAAAATTCAGGTTCTGGGGGTTGGGAGTTGCATTGGGGAAGGTTGGAGAGACTGAAAAAAAAATAAAAAAAGAGAGAGAGAGAGAAAACTCCTGGACATGGACCACAGTCTGGTGATTGCTAGGGGGAGGGAAGGGTAAGAAGGTAGATGAGAGCAAAGGGCGGATAACTAGTAATGGAAGGAGACTTGACTTGGAGTGGTGAACACACAATACAGCGTACAGATGATGTGTTGTGGAATTGTGCACCTGAAACCTGTGTGGTTTTGTTAACCAGTATCACCCCAATAAATTCAACAAAAGGGAGAAAAGTCCAAGTTCTAGAGCCAATAAAAAATAATAGTAAATGACAATAAAATAATAAATACATCATCACCATGGTCGTCGTTATCAGTAGTGTCAGCATAAACAAGGATCAGTTTCACCACCATTCAGTTTCAGGGTCCATAATCTGAGAGGGGTAGAAATGGCCAGGAATTACCTGCAGGATGAGCTGAATGTCAGGTAACTCACTGACAATATGAGTAACCTGCGGGAGATGAGGGCTCATCCATTTATTATTTTTGTAAAGGTGGATGTGTGATAAAAATGTCAGACAGACTGCCAGGTATTCATATAGTTCACTGGACTCCTTGAGTCCTGGTTTCAAATCCTGCCTCTGCCCATTACCTCTCACCTTAAACAAGTTTCTTTACATTGCCAAGCCTCAGTTATATCGTCTGGAAAATAGGGCTTTTTGGGGTCATTTAGGGAATTAAATAAAGTCATTAATGCAAAGTGTTTGACAGGGGGCTAGCCTATGATATAGGCTCAATAAATAGTAATTGCTGTTAATAAATACTAATTATTATTACCAAAATGCAAGATTAAGAGAAAGCCATCTCAAAATATATCTTAGAAGAGGTAGATATAATCGACAATTAGTGCTAAATGGTTAGAAATAAGTAAGGAGACTGACATGTAACATTGAGTGGATTATATCCATTTTTCCTCTGTGTCCTTTGGGGAAAGGCTACTCTTCTCTCTAATACTGTGCTCTGTAGAAATACAGATGAAAAATGATTGGTCTGTCTCAGCATTTTTCAATGTACAGTCCAGGGACCTCTAGCCCTTTGAGGTGATCTTGCAAAGGAAAGCCCGTGGTCATGAAAGGATTTGAGGGAAACAGTAAAGGCTCTGAGAAATCATATAACGAAAACGCTTCAGTCTGTTTGAATTACTTGATCACTGTACCCCCTGTTATCATGCCAAAGAGTGTACTTTGTGAATTGCTTATGTATTCCATTCTTTTTCATTTGATACATGAGGAAATTGGGCCAAAGAGAGGCCTAGTTATATATTTTCCCAACTGATATGTTTGAATTAGCAAGAAATGTATAGCTTTAAATATCTGAACATATGGGAGAATGAGAAAATGCATATCAGGCAGAAGCATTACTGAGTCATTGAGGACTTATTATGCTTGCTTAATCAAAATCTATCCTTTTGGTTTTTCATGTTCAAGGTTGGGCTTGCATATGACATTGATATGGGAAGCAATGAAGATATATTCCCAACCCTAGCTTTCTTCATAATTTCAGAATATAATTTTTGTCTGGGTTTTGGTTATGCTGGAATACTGGTGCAAAGTTAACGTAATGCAAAAAACACATTCCATTTGAGATTTTGAACCTAAGTCAGGTGGATGGTAACCATGGGGGTTTGGATGTCAGTGGGTATGGAAGATTAGATATTTTTAAAAATGGCCAACAATATTTGCAGTTCTGCATATTCCTCCAGAGCCTTGCCACTCTGCAGTGGGAGGTGAGGACTATTTCCCTTTCCCTGAAATGTGAGTGGGAAGGACTGCTCTGCCCAAGAGAGTACAGTGTCCACCTGTCTCCCTCTCAAGATGCTTGCCCATGGAACCCAACTGCCATATTGTGAGGAAGCTCAGGGCACATGAAGAGTCAGCGTGGAGATCGAGTTTCTGGCTGACTGTTTAGATGGCTTCATCTCAAGTCTCAGTACACAGCCAGACCTATGATATAGCACGAGGTAACATATATGACATAGATATGTCAACTAGACACATGAGTGACAAAGCCTTTAGATGTTTCCAGCACCAGCCTTCAAGATTCTAGATATTGCCGAGAAGAAGCTACCCATCCCGGCTGTCATAGGCAGGAAGCCTGTATTGATAAATGCCTGGTTTATGTCCCTAAGTAGCCATAACAACTGGAAAAGCAGATAATTTGTAAAGAAAAATAGAGAAAAGGAAGCCAATTTTTAATGCATCCTTACAATGTTCCTTTGGAGATACGCTATATTAATTAATTTGATAGATAGATAAATAGATAGATAGATAGATAGATATGTCTATATATCTCTTACTTTCTTCTTGTCAGTAATGTAGCTAAGTTTATTTTATTTAACTATCATAATTCTATGAAGACAGTCCATTACTTCTATTTTTCAGGTAACAAATTTCATACATGTAAACTTCATTTGCCAGGGTTGGCATAGATTCAGTGCCCAATATACACACAAGGGAGCCCGTGTTCCTTGGCCATTCATAAATCGGCAGATTTCTTAAAAGTTCCCATTCTGTTGGCAATAGTTGCCCTGTACCCTGTCCAGGTGTTCCTCTGTAATGTGCACACCCCACTAGTCACCAGGTTTCCAGGGAAGCTGGGTGTTCTGTTCCCACCCTCTCCCCGAGCGCGCTGCGCCCCAGCCTGAGAGATGATGGTTGTGCAGTCTGGCCAGGCTTAGCGTTTTGGGGTGACCACCCCAGCACCTGCAGCGTACACCCGCTAGCAGGCAGAAGGAGTGATTGAAGTGTCACCACGTTTCATGCCTTCAACCCGCCTTAACAATCTCCCCTTTCTCTCTGGCTCCTGTTCCAAATGCTTACTCTGACCTCCTCTCCTTCTGACTTGACAAGCCGACCAGAGGCCCGTCTCTCCCAGGCCTTCGCTCTTTCGGCTTGACTCATCTGATCATCGTTTAGGCAACGCATCCTACCTCAGGTGTGTCAAGAGAAAGCAGAACATCTCTGTCATCGGTGGGTGTTTCTCCACGAAGCATATGTTCCTCTGACTCACGCCGGTTTCAGCGTGGTCCTAAGACAGACTGTGTTTCTCCCCCGAGTCAACCTAGCACCCTAAGAACGAATAGAAATTGTCCTGTGACAGTTGGGAACAGAAAACATGGGATATGACAAATCATTTTGCATGGCAGGCTGCCTGAGTTTAAATCCAGAACCACCTTTCCTCAGCCACGATGCCTGAGACGGTCATGGATCGTCCCCTGGGGTCAGGGTCTCCATCTGTAAACCGGGGGGGGGTGGGGGGTGGGGGTGTAATTTTTGTTCTCATGAAGATGAGGTGAGCCGTAGGTATGACTTAGTTCCTGGGGTATATTAAGCACTCGACACTCTCGGGTGTTGACTTCTGCCCTTCCCGTGCAACGTCACACAGGGCGGGCGCCCGCGTTCCTAAGGGGAGTGCTGAGTCAGACACCACGCTCTGCCCCTGTGTGCCTCTCCTGGTGTCATTCCCACACTTGGCTGCGATTCCCCAAGCTTTGCTTAGCAAGATATCCATTCTTTTGTGTGTGTGTCAGCTTCAGTTTTCCCCTCTTCAGGTTTCCAGGCCATTGATTCCACAAGAGGCATATGTTCCGGCCCGCTGACCTGTAAACGAGGGTGGCCCATCTGACGGAAACTAGGCTGAAGGCCTCCTGAAATCACATTGAGCTAGTGCGGTGTCTAAGCCCAGAGGTTCTAGGGGTTGTGATCATACACTACTGGCCTCCATTCAAACCCCCCCCCCTGCTGATTACTGGTTCTATTGGCAAGCTGCCCAACCTTGCCAAGCCCTGGCCCCTCCTGGCATGAAATGGACGTGAGAATCACACCATCCACCTGATACCATTGGGCAGGTTGAGAGATGAATGTCTGCAAAGTCCTTAGCATGGTGCCTGGCACACCCTAAGCATTTGGATTGTTCATGTGCATTTGATGCCTTGCCATGCCTTGCCACCTCGGGTCCTTACCCAGTCCCACAGAGGTGTGCGGGGTGCCAGGAGCAGATAGCTGTTCAGCTGTGGGCTCGGCCGCGGCCATCTGGCAGGCAGAGTCTGGGAGTGCTGGGGACCGAGGTGGCTTCCGTGTGGGGACCAGCAGCATCTGCTTCTGGGAGAGAAGCTCGCCATGCTCCCTGGCACATCCCCCGGTCATCAATTCTCCCAGAAACGGGACGCAGCTGAGCCCCGGCATCTGTGGAAGCAGCCATGCTCCCCTCCTCTCTGCTCTCTGCCTTTGGAGCTGGGGCCACGGCACCACTTGGCTTGACATGCAGCTGCTGGCTTATAATGGCTTTCCCAACAGAGTCCCTGCAGGACCCACTGTCACAGTTCCTGGAGGGGAAGGAAGCCCAGTGCTAAGAGACAGCCACAGAGAAAGAAATGCTTATTTAAACGAGTCTCGGTAATTTAATTTGCCTCTTTAAAAAAACATCCAGAGACTCCCGTGGTAGTCAGGATGGCTTATCAAAGGGGCCATGCCCTGAGCCCTGGAACCTGTGAACATTCGCACATTAGATAGCATGAGGGACTTTGGCTGATCTAGTTAAAGTTACTGACTTTAAAACAGTGAGGGTAAACCAAGATCATCCAAGGGGCCCCAGTCTACTGACATAAATCGTTAAAAGTAAAGAATTTTCTCCAACTGACGCTGACGGTCTTATTGGAAGGAGAAGTCAGAGTGACTCAAAGCACGCGAGGGACTCCACCCTCTGGCGCTGGCGGCGGTCACTTGGAAAGCAGGAGAACAGACATTGGCAGGACTGAGCAACAAAGACAGTCCCCGGGTGAGAGCACCAAGGAGACGGGGACCTCAGTACGACAACCACAAAGAACTGGATCCAGCCGGCAACCCAGATGAGTTGGGACACAGGTCTCTCTCCAGAGCCTCCAGGGAAGAGCTCAGGCCAGGTGCCGTCTTGCTTTGTCCTTGAGAATCTCAAATCAGAGACCCAATGGAACCCACCCGCACTTTTCTGACCTACAGAACTCTGAGATAATAAATGTGGGTTGTCCAAAGCCACTGTGTTGGTGGCAATTTGCTATGGCATCTATGGACAATCAATACAACCTCTAAGAGTTCATTTCCGATTCTTTAAGATGGTGTGAGACGGTCTGTCCAGGCCTGATGCTGATTCTCCTCAGCGCGTCCTTCTGTCCTCCTCCCTGCCATGCCACATGTCCCTCGCCATCACCACCCCTGACTGCCATTCTCCAGCTCTGGCATTTTCAGTGGGGACATTACTAGAATTTGGGACAGGAAATATTTCACCGGATTGGGACACTGTCCCAAGCATTATAAGACATTTGGCATTGTGAACCCCTAGGGTCATGAATGCCAGTGGTGTTGGCCAGTCATTGTGACAACAAAAATTAAATCGCCTAGGGGTGTTCAGTTTGAACATCACTGTCGGGGACATGTCGATGTTCAGCCGACATTTCTTGGACTACTTCTGAGCACCAGGACATCTTATAACACTGGGTGATCTGAGTCGGCAAAAAGAGCTTCTGCCTTGGGGGGAGTGACAGTGTAATGTGACAGATTTAAAAATGTGTAGACACACAGAGGAACACAGGTAGGCATGCAGGGAATGTTTGTCAACTGACCGTAGTTGAGTATTTTATATATTGTCATCATCATTTTACTTTTGTGCATGCATGCACATACACACACCTAACTCCTACAGTGAAAAAATTTCAGCCTAAATCTTAGTCTGGTTTTTCATTTTTTTCTAAGTTAATTTATTAAAAGTGTTTTGTTTTTAAAAAAATCATAGGCCAAAGTAAACTTGCAATCCTTTGATACATGTTGCCAAACCTGCATTGCATTGAGGCTGTAGACCAGGGGTCGTCAGCCTTTTAATTCCTACTGCCCACTTCTGTATCTCTGTCAGCAGTAACATTTTCTAACCGCCCACCGGTTCCACAGAAATGGTGATTTATAAAGTAGGGAAGTAACTTTATAAAATTTATAAAGCAGAGTTACAGCAAGTTAAAGCATATAATAATAATTACTTACCAAGTACTTTATGTCGGATTTTCGCTAAGTTTGGCAGAACAAATCTTTATAAAACAACTTACTATAGTTAAATCTATCTTTTTATTTATACTTTGGTTGCTCCACTACCACCAACCATGAAAGCTGGAACGCCCACTAGTGGGTGGTAGGGACCAGGCTGACTACCCCTGCTGTAAACATTCTTTGCTCTTGCCACTCTTGCAGGACAAAGTCATTTTCCTGAGCTCCTGGAAACAGCAGGTATTTTTTTTTAATTCTTGCTAATTAGAGAGGGAGGAAATGGTATCTTATTTCATTAACAAGTAATAAGGCTGAATAGTTCTTTATGAGTTTATAGTCATTTGTAGATACTCTGTGAATTTTCTTCTCTTTTTTTCAAGTGTGACTTTGAGTTCTAGATTATGAATACTAATGTGAACAGAACTGTGCCTAATATAAAATAAGTTATACACACATACACATATATAGTTATATATGTATACATATATATGTGTGTGTGTGTAAGCATATATGTAGCTATATATTAGTATTAGCTATCAGGAAAAGCTAAGTTTGTGAATCATTACATGTGTGTATATGTTTTAAATAAGGATACCATGAAATAATGTATAGAAGTAAAATAATCCCTGAACTTTTTATTTTCAATTGTGAGAGATAATATACAATGTCCTGGGGGACATTCAGGATTGCAATGAGGAGCATAGACTCTGGATAAAGACTCCCTTGAGTTCAAATCCTGGCCTCACTCCTTACTGGTTATTGGGTAAGCAAGCCAACTTTATTAAATCTCAGTTTCTCAGCCTAAAAAAAGAAGGGTGAACTGTGCCACCTACTTCATGTTGGCGTAATGAAGATCAAAGGTTTTAACATTTGCATATACCTAGAAATTGGCTGACATATAATATGTTCGATTAATTTTAGCCAGTTTATAAAGTAAGCAGACAGATAATGTAAGCACACCTAGTGGTAATTGTACAGAGGAGGGGCCCAGGGCTGTGTGACAGAGGACAACTATCAGTGAGGTAGGGTGAAGATAAAGGCGGTGGCTTAGAGAGAATGGCTAAGGAAGGTGCTCTTGAGGCAGTGGCTGGGTGACGAGAAAGCCAGGCAGACGATGGGGAGAGGAACGTTCAGACACAGGGCACGGCATGTGTGAAGGGAAGAGGCAAAAGGAGCTCAGTATTGCCGAGGGGCAGTAAGTGCGCAGGATGACGAGGCAACGTTAGGTAGAAAAGGCGGGCTGAGGCCAGACTACTCCGGGCCTAATGGACCATTAGAGGTTTTCCATTCGATTTAATCTAGTAACACAGTAGATTCACCCTTTAAACAAGAAAGTGAAGATTTTTAGGGGGAACACATAGGAGATGCTTTGAATTGAATGTATTATACATATCTGTAGCAAGATCAAAGGTTGCATTTTTAATACTGACACCCATGAATGTCTTTCAAGTCCTAATGGAGCTACAATCTTGGTTATAAACTCTCTGCAGAGAAAAAAAATAGCCATTTTTAAGCAGGAGCCAAGCAGGAAGCCCCCAAACCCCTGGCCTCACAGGACAGTGGTCATACTCTGCTTCCAGCCCCCTCCACTCCCCGGGTTACAGCTGGCTTCTTCATGCTGCCCTGTGGCACTAAGAGATTTGCAAGTTCTTATACTTTCCAGAAAGTGACCCAGCTTACTCCCCTCTCTTTCTCACCATTTTTAGCCATTGGGGTCACATCTATTCTGTGGTGGTTGCTTTACATCTTTACAACCCAAAAGGCAGCAGAAAGAATGTTGGTTAACCGTCAAGGTTGATAATAACAGAAAGAAGACAGAATAAAACAAAACAAACAAACAAAAAAACCCCCACATTGTTTGGTAGCAGATGTCGGGATGACGAGGCTCATCTCAAAACAACTTCCTCCAATAAACCCAAATTTCATTAAGCTTGGAGGGATGGCTTCTCATCCCTTCTTTGATCTAATTTATTGCTCTGCCCTGTGAGTGGATAATATCATGCTTTCATCTGCAGCCCAGGATTGGAGGGAGGTATTAATCAATATATCTCTTTCTCAATCCTGGAACACCTGGGTAACAAAGATGTTAATGGCCCATTTCCTGACCGAGTTGCCATTGCAATAATAGATAATAACACATCCATCAAGGTAATCGTGTCTTATCGCTAATGCTTCCTTTCAAGTTAAAAAATGATGCTCATAGATACAGAGAGCAGAATGACAGCTGTCAGAGGAGGGGGGTGGGGGTTGGGGACTGGGTGAAAAAGGTGAAGGGATTAAGCAAAAAGAAAAAAAATCCCTCAAAGACACACAGACAACAGTACGATGATTACCAGAGGAAAAGGGGGGAGGGAGGAGAAGGGAGGAGAGAAAATGGGGGGAAATAAGTGGTGATGGCAGGAGACGTGACTTGGGTCACGTCTTGGTGAATACACGCTAGAGCATACAGATGATGTAAAGGTATCATTTTTTTTATTTATTCTTTTTTTTTTTTTTTTTTTTAGAGAGGAGAGAGAGGGAGAGAGAGAGACAGAGAGGGAGAGAGAGGAGAGAGAGAAGGGGGGAGGAGCTGGAAGCATCAACTCCCATATATAAGAGTGTGGTAGTTACTGGGGGAGGGGGGAGAGGGAGAGGGAAAGGGGAGGGGGAGGGGCACAAAGAAAACTAGATAGAAGGTGACGGAGGACAATCTGACTTTGGGTGATGGGTATGCAATGTAATTGAACGACAGGATAACCTGGACATGTTTTCTTTGAACATATGTATCCTGATTTATTGATGTCACCCCATTAAAAAAATAAAATTAAAAAAAAACCCCAAAAACATACAGATGATGGTTTAGAGAATTGTACACCTGCATCTTATATAATTATATTAACCAGTGTCTCCCCTAAAATTCAATAAACATCTAAAAATTAAAATTGAAAAGAAAGAATATGATCAGGCCTGTCTCTTACTGCACTGCCTACGTTGAAAATTGAAACTTCCGCTTCCTTATCTCTACATACCGAAACAAGATTACCATCTGGCTTGCCCATCTCATTGTCTCTTGTAAAGAATACGTTCAGAATAACTGTACATAAAATATATATAAAATTGTCTGTAAAAATGCAATCCAAGTGTGGATTGACAATACAGATAGGCAAACGGCAAAGCCAAAATAGCACGGGATTTGTAGGCTGATTAACTTGACCCCTTCCTATTACAACTGCCTCTTTTTTCTTGTGGATTCTGAGGAATTCATTAAACTCTGACTTCTAATGTCTTTACCTATAAAGTGGTAGAAACAAAACAAAGTTGAGTGGCCTAAGAGGTATGTAGAATACTTAATTCACTGACCACAACACTGCTATTATATTAATTTCTTAAGTGGCAATTTACGGTCAGTTGTAAAACGTTTGGGTATAAAGTTTAAGAAGTCAATACGCCAAGAGCAACAGAAAGAGCTTCGTCTTCTTGCTCAGACCCGCGTGGGTTTGAAGCCTCAGTTTGTCACTTGCAAGCTGCAAAGAATTTGCACGTCCCATTTTCTTTTGTTCTCACTCTCTCTCCCCAGTCTCTGTGTATAGCATAAAATGCAGGCGCTGTCAGTGCCACATTTGGGTTTTGCTCCAAGAATGAAATAATACCGAGCCAATAGATCTGAGTGGGAATTGCTTACGCATTTCTCATTCACACCTCACAATAATCCCAAGGTGTTGGTTTTAGGAGACCCGTTTTCAGGGAAGGACACTGAGCTTGGATGACTGGCCTAAAAGAAGTGGGATTCAGCTCCGGTCTGACTCACTCCAGATGTCACGACCCTTCTAATCCGAAGCATGGCCTTGCATGCGGAACAGCCCTCCTGTGACACCTGAGCATCCCCTCTGGCCTTTGCAAGACCGGAAATCAACCTCAAACAACCAGGAACTCTGGTCATAGGAGGAAACGTTCACGCCCATGCCTTCCTCTTGAGAGGGTACCACTCAGAGGACCATGCTTTTTGCAATCATCAGAGATGGAGACTGAAGCCAAATTTTACCTCTTTATTTCCCCGTGCTGCCCAGGCCTAAGGGACTGCTAGCTCTTGTCATCTCTGACTCTGATGTCATGTATGTGATCGTGTCCCCTTTTATGTGTGCCACAGCTGTTAAATTCATGCTCACATAGTCTCTACTATGGATTAATAGTCCCTCCTACTCTCAAATGTTCTCCCCTCAAACCCACCACTGTCACACTATGATCAGGGTGAGTTCACTGCTGGTATGTCTCCTCTTGTAAAGACGGACTTACTGCACAAGGATTCTAAAACCTGGACACTGAGGTCTGACATTCAGTTCTCTGTCTCCTCCCTTATCAGGTTTTCCTCCTTCCTCACACTGCCCCCTGCAGGTACCAAGTGTCACAGCCCCACTTGACAACCCTGTGGATAGATCCTCCCATAACATCTAAATTCTAGATGTGCTCAAGGGCTTGGCTTGAACTTGTTAAGGTCTGCCTTTCATAGTTTCCCCAGATAGAAGAATAAATGGTACTTTAACTTTTTTTTTCCAATAAATTTAAGTTACTAATGATGTATGCAAATTTTTCCTTTGATGTTAAGACTACAAATTCCCTTAAGAAGAACTCATGCCATTTTTCTAGATCTCTCATGGTGCTCAGTACCTTAACCTGAATATAGAGAGAAAATACACGCACACACACAAACATACACACACACACACACACACACACACACACACATACATGGTAATACTGAATGACTGAACCCACGAATATAAGCTCTTCATAGCCAGAGCTACCTGGTCCAGAGTTCCTAGCACCAGGCCTGAATTCTTACCACTGAGGGTACATTTAGCTTGGTAACTGCTTCATAATAGGGTGAGACTTGGAATTCACCTCTGAGTCACTCTAATATCTTCATGCAGAGCCCCTTCAATCAGTTGTCCACCTTGCATAATCATGGTGATTGTGACTGGCTCAGAAACAGGCAGTCACTTAACCAACCTCAAAGAGTCTGACGCTTTCCCAGGGGATGTAATGGTAAGCCTCTTGTAACCCTTAGGGGGCGTCCTTTCCTGGAGTGGATTCAAGAAGCTGAGCTGAAACATGGAGGGGGAGGAATCCCATCCTGGTTATATCATCGGTTCCCAGTCAGACCCTAACATGAATCTAGCCAGCTCACCCCCTCTTGCTTAATGCACTTGGGGGAAAAATAATTAGAGTTCTTTCTGCTTAAACCAGTTTGAGTGTCGTTTTTTCTGTCACTTGCGACCACCCGAGTCTTATGTGTTAAGTAGGTATCGGTTAATTCTTTGAAGAGATTCTTAAGACAGTAAACAAAGCTGCCATTGATGGCCCGAGGAAGAACCCTTAACAAGGAGCCTTTGATATTGGAGAGAGGGTCTGAATATTAATGCCAGTTCTCCAGTGAGGGCAGTGAATCTTGGTTCTGACCTTCGGTAAAAGCTAAACAAACAAGACTCTATCAACTCCTCACAAGTTCCTGTCAAACAGCATTAAAAGCACAACACTGCATAGCAATTAGTGTGCAGATCTTTTACAGGGTAGAACTGCTGATCAGGGAGAGATTTCAGACACCACCACGGGGTAAAGGCCAGGGTGAGAAGTACAAGGTTAGAGGGTCAGGGTATTTAAACGATATAGCGAAAGGTTGAGTAAGGATCGAGGTGGAACCATGACAATGAGAATTCATTTTCTCCCTGGTCCTCTGGTTTTAGCCAACTGGGCTCTAGGGTTCCCGTACTTTTCAATCCTGACTTGACTACCGTCTCTCAACTTCAGTATCCCCACCTGTAAAATCAGTAAAAATGATACCAAGAAATAAAGAAACTCTAAGCAAATTGTCCGGCACTCTGGGCTCCCTAGTTCAAAGATTCACAAACCTTTTTTTTTTTTTTTAAATTACAGCCCATGGTAAGAAATATGTGAAACCAGTCACCCCAGGGCACACCCACCCACACCTCCACTTCTAACAGACAAGGGAGAAAATTGTTACTCTTACGATCCAAAATGTATTTTTATATTTTTAATTTAAAACGTGATATTCTGTTATTGTATAAATATTCCAGATAAAATATCCTATTATGACGTTGTCATTTTAAGGCGTCCATGATCCACTAGACGGATATCATGCCCATCAATGGGTCTCGACCTCCAAATTGAAAAACGTTACCCCAGGTAAACTTACTGCACCGAATGCATTCCAGGTAAGTGCCATCACGTCTAAGCAGAACTTTCTTCCTAAATTTCAGTAGTGTCTCCCCTCTGAATGAGGAAGACTGTTTCACAACTGACTTTGCAGTTCTCCGATGGTCCCAAGCTTAGACCGAGAGTCAACGGAAGCGGTTTCCTCCACCCCCCCACCCCCGAGACACCTCTCATTCTCACTCCGCTTCCCAGGCTGTTTCTTCCCACCTGATTGGCTATAGGAGAGAACTCAACCAAAAGGAAGAAATTGCCAGAGACTGAGAGGCTGAGGTTCTCACAGTTTAGTTTGGGTAAGAATCTCTCAGGGATCCCTGGCTGCGTAGCTCAGTGGGTTTTAGAGCATCTCCCAAGGTTTTTGCATTTACTAAGATTGCAGTTTCAATCCGTGATCAGGGCACATGCAAGAATCAACCAGGGAATGTACAAATAAGTAGAACAACAAAGCTCTCTCTTTCTCTCTCTCTCTCCCCGTCTCTCCTTTCCTTCTTCTCTCTCTAAAATTAATAAACATTTTAAAAATTGCAACATCAACTTTGTTTTTAAAAAGTAAAATCAATCAATAAAAATAGTCACTCAGGAAGCTCTAAAGTATTTTTAGATGCTCAAAGATTGTCATTCGCTAGGTTTGGTAGGGGCTCTGGAGTCAGAATGTTTAAAAAGCACCCAGGGGTTTTTGATCACAGCCATTAACAGAGAACACGAGGTTACCCTAAATTCTATTTGAAACTGGAGAAGTGGGATCCCGTCACTCCTAGTCAGCAGGCAAAAGTGTGACGATTTGCTTTAAAACTGAGGGTGGAGGGCAGGAAGGGAGAAGAAGCAGGTAGCCTCTGTCTTCAGAATAAGCCAAAAGCAGAATGGGAGAGAGACCACACGCAGAGCCGTTCCCAGTCTGCGCACGCCCCGCCCCCTCCTCCCCTTCAGCCCAGCTGGCTCACTTCCTGAGACCCAACAGGTGGCTGTCTTTATTGGATGACAAGGATGTGGAGAGATGGCTGGGACGGGGGCAGCGAAAGCAATATGGCAGTCTTGTTATTTTTAAATGTGGGTGTTCCATATGGCGGATCCTGGTGGGTGGTAGCTTCACGGTACCAGAGAGAGGGTGTTCCTGGATTTGCCTCCCAGGGGGAGAGGTGTCGCGTTCCTTTATTTCTCGGAACTCCTCCTCTATCTTTTCAAGGCAGAGCCTGTTGAGCATTTGTGAGAGTCACGTTTAGGGAAACCACGCGAGTAGTCAGAGCAGTCACCGGACCACAGAGAAGAGAGGACCCTGCTCCCACTCCTCCTTCTCTGATGGGACCAGTCACTTCACTGTAGTTTACTGTAGGATGTCCTTTGGACTAGATGGCTTCCAAGGTCCTCTCCAACACTAAAATGTCTAAAGGCCTGTGAGTTCCAGGGTTACAGATACAACTTAGTTCATAGTCTTCTGTAAGGGGTAGAGGGACAGGAGAAATATGTTGGCAATAAAACTTGGCCAGCGAGTCCAAGGGTTCAGGTTTCTGTGAGTCAGCCTGGAAAAGAGCAACAGTTTGGAGAAGAGAAAGTTGAGGGAGGGTGACCCGCAAGCTCAGCGTGGAGCCGGGGTTAACCGGGGTAGAAATCAAACTCTCTAGCCTCTTAGCTCCACGGCCTTGAGCAAGCCACTGAGCTCCACCGAGTCAGTGTCTGTATTGATAAAATGGGAATAACACAATTGTAAGTTGCAACGTGTACACAGTCCTTCGGCCATCTATCCTTTTGGTTGTCCACTTATTGAACAAAATTAAGTGTTTGCTATGGCTGGCTTCTGAGAATGTCTAGTAATAGCAAATTATTGGCTGAGGTCTATTGGCCAAGATTTTTTTTTCCTCAATAGCTTTCCTTATAATGTTCATTAATCCATCCTCCTGTGATGACGTCAGAGTAATGGCGGGGTAGGAAGCGATACCGATAAATCTCCCCCAAAATCCATCCTCCTGAACCCAGAGCTCTATGTGTCCTATAGTATCCTCTGCAAGAGAATTCTATCAGTTAGTGTTGCTCATTTTATGCTTTCCCCTCCTCCTCCTCCTCCTCCTCCTCCTCCCTCTCCTTCTTTTTCTTCTTTCCCCAAACCCACATTCCTTTGGGAAACTGTTCAGTCATTATCCCAGGTGGCTCTGAAGAGGCTGTCCATCACAGCATAACCCCTCAGCATAGAGCTGAGAATGACCCCCATTGTCCAGTCAGAGCATTCTATCTATCCTGGCCGTAGCTATAGGTCCAGGGAGGACACTGGGCCCCAAAGAGGCCAATAATAGTCTTCTCTAAGTTTTACTATGTGAATTCTGCAAGGGAACGGCCCTCTTTTCTTTTGGATATTAAGTTATAAAGTTTAAGGTTTGAGTATACCACGGTTTTCCTGACACATGGAAGGATTTCAAACTCAGACACAAAGATGTCAATGCCCTTAAAACTTTATTTGAGCACCTGGATTCAACTGTGCCTGAAGCGGGCCCTAGATTCCCCAGATAGGTGAGCTAATACGTTCCCTTTCTGGCTTAACTTAGTCAAAGTTCAGTTTCTCTCACTTACAAAACAGAGAGCTCTGAATACTCCACCCTTCAAAGTCTGTCTCAGTCTGTACTTCCTCGTCACCTCTCCTTTGATCTTCTCAGCCGGAGGTCACCAGCAGAATACATTTCCTTCCCTCTTATTGAGATTCTTCTCTGTTACCAACTAGTTTTCTGGTTAATTGCATGCATATCTGTGCCCTCCTCTCATCCAGGATTAGATCATCTCTTTTCAAAGGCAGTCGTTTTAAATATTCATCATTAGTATGTTATAATTAATAATAATTTAATATTATTAACTAAGAGGAGCTATTGTGTGCCAGAACTTGTGCTAACTGATTTATATGTGCTACCTTATTTAATTATTAAAACTTTGCTATGAGGCAAGATTAATTATTCCCTTTTATAGATGAGACACAAAGAAGATTCAGAGAAGCTAAGTGACTTAACCAAATTTTTTCAGCAAGTAAGCAGAAAGCAGGGTTAGAATACAGGTCTTTCTTAATAAGTTGTGTGGTTAATCGTGTGTGTGTGTGTGTGTATTGATTTTTTTGTTACTTTTATAGTTATCAATATTCTGCCATGTTATCCTGTACACTACGCCCTCTCCCAGTCTAGAGAGCCTATAGATATGCCTAATGCAATTAAATCAGTGAGAGAACAGATCGATGACATAAAACTGATAACCAGAGAGCCTAAATTACATACAAAGGGTACCATGTGAGCCCTGTCCTGGGAGTTCAGTTGGCTAGAGCATCATTCCAATATGTCAAGGTTGCGAGTTCAATCCCCAGTCAGAGCACATACAAGAATCAACCAATGAATACATAAATAAGTGGAACAAGTCCATTTCCCTCTCTTCCTTCCTCCCTTTCTCTCTAAAAAAAGTTAATAAAAAAAGAAACAAAGGAGATCATGTGAGCCATTCATGGCAAAATATGGAGACAAAGTAGATGGCATCGTGATCTTTCTGGTCTCACGACTTAGCACTTGGCAAAACCCTATAAGGCTACCAAGTTCTGAGAGACAGAGCCGCTTAGGGAGAAACAAGCCATGATGAATGGGCAATCCCAGCAAATGCACGATGAAGGGTCGAAACATTGTTATGCATGATTTTTTAATAAGTACAAAAATCCCATGTATGGAATTCCTGTGTGTGAAAATTGATAGCATTGCTGACGCTGCTCATCTCTTTAAACAAGCAAACTCATCTTCCCTGGTGCTGTTATATCAGTAATAAATTGGCTCCTCGACAGATTTGCTCGCTGGTTAGAACTGAGATTGAATAGATAATAATTTTTTGGGTAGCAATTCCAGTCATGGCAAATAATAAAAAAAATCATGACCTACAAAGTGCAGGGTGATTGTCTTCCCCAAAATGTATGTCAACTGGCCTCCCAGTAGGTCTGTTAGGTGCCCAGAACGCTGCAAGAGACATTCAGCACACAGAGAAGCAGGCGACTCAGACAGAATGATTGCAAATGCGGAAGAGCCAGTTGGTATAAACACACGTAAGTCAATGAGGAACTTATTGCTAAGTGGCTTTTAAAATCAAGCAGTGGGCAGAGTGTCGGGCTGGGATGTGGAGGACCCAGGACTGAGACTCCGAGGTTGCCAGCTTGAGCGCGGGCTCATCTGACTTGAGCAAAAGAGCTCACCAGCTTGGACCCAAGGTTGCTGGCTTGAGCAAGGGGTTGCTCAGTCTGCTGAAGGTCCATGGTCAAGGCACATATGAGAAAGCAATCAATGAAAAACTAAGGTCTCGCAACAAAAAACTGATGATTGACGCTTCTCATCTCGCTCCGTTCCTGTTTGTCTGTCCCTATCTATCCCTCTCTCTGACTCTTTCTCTGTCCCTGTAAAAAAATTAAAAAGACCCCAGGGCTGGGCGTTTGGCTGGGGGCATGCCTATCTCGACAAGGGCAGTTAGGCTGGATTTGTCAGGTGACCTGACATAGTGGGACAGCATTTGCAAACATCACTCTGGGTGCAGATCACTGGGATGGGGCTTCAGGAGCATCATTCCTTATTCTGGATGACCTATTTCTCTCTCTTAGAAGAAGAATTAGGTGTCAACAGTGAACTGAGTCTCCCAACACTGCAAGCGTCATTTGTCTGAATGAGGGAGGCGGCCGACTGAAGAGGTTCCACAGACAGGTGACAATGGAGAGTAGGGAAGATTACCTGGAGAGCTGAGGTCTGAGTTCAAGTGTTGGGTTTAGCATCACGGGCTGTCGGGACAAGATCGTGCCACTTGACTGCTCTGGACTTGGTTATTTATTGTTTAACATTAGGAAGCTACGGCACCCAGTGCCTTGGATTCTCTGCAAAGTGGTGATGAAGACCTTGCGAGTCGGGGAGGATGGTGACCTGGGAGGGGACTGGGTGCCCCACTGTGGCGATGCTGCATTGAGTTTTATTTTTCTTACCAGCTTGGCTGTGGGCCTTCTTAGTGACTATAAAAAGTACTAAGGCAATAGCAGGTATTATATCTCTACAAGAAATATGATATGCATCCCCAAGACTGGTAGTCAATTCTCCCTTTGAGTGGCCACTCTGGGACCCGCCAGCAGCCTTGTCCCATGCCAGCTATTAGAATATTCATAACCCATGCAGGAGGGACGTGAACAACTTCTGTCCCATCGCTGCATGGACCTTGGTTTCAGCACTTTTTGTATCTTTGACTCCGCCCCCCATGAATCTGACATAAGCTGGATTATGGTGAGCCTAGACCACTGCTGTGGCTCCCGAGATGCTGACGCCTATGCTCTACTGGCCCCTTCTGGACAGCCCTGTTCAGTAACGGGTCTTGTCCTCTGCCTTTGTTTTGCCAGAACCTGGACCCTTTATTCATTTCCTGTCAGCTCCTCTGCCCTAGTCTAGACCTGGGTTCTTACACAACTTAATCAGAACTCTGCTCTTCCCAGGGGGCCTTGGGAGTGGCCCCGAATATCTGTAGTGTGCTTCCCGAGGGGCCCCTTCTTCCACGTGGTGCACTGTGCTACGTGTCCTTGACCTCTGCACATGGGATGCTGGACGTCTCAGTGGCTCCATCCAGGCTCCATTCTTGGGGAGGAGTGTGTCTCTCTCCCCAGCACTGACACCTAGATTCCACATCTCCTCCCCTGAATCCCATCAGCCATGTTGCTGAGTCATAGGAAGGCTTGGGTTTGAATCTCCTTGATTATGCACAGAAATATCATTAAAGTAAACTATTAAAAAATTTTTAATAAATGAGTTAAAAACAATACTAAAATATAAACAAAGAGATCTCTTGACACAACTATCTAACTCCCTTAACTCCTTTTCTACGTATAGAGGATGCGATTTTAAAAGCCTGATGTCCCCATGCACATAGGGCTTTTTTGTTTTGTTTTGGGGTTTTATTGTGTGTGTTTTTCCGAAGTTAGAAGCAGGGAGGCAGTCAGACCGACTCCCGCATGTGCCCGACTGGAATCCACCCAGCATGTCCACCAGGGGGTGATGCTCTGCCCATCTGGGGTGATGTTCCATTGCAGCCAGAGCCATTCTAGCACCTGAGGCAGAGGCCATGGAGCCATCCTCACCACCTGGTCCAACTTTGCTCCAATGGATCCTTGGCTGCGGGAGGGGAAGAGAGAGACAGAGAGGAAGGAGAGGGGGAGGGGTGGAGAAGCACATGGACGCTTCTCCTGTGTGCCCTGACTGGGAATCAAGCACAGGACTTCCACACGCCGGGCTGACACTTTACCACTGAGCCAATCGGCCAGGACCCACATAGGGTTTTATATAAGAACAAACTTACTTAAATTGTTAAATTTAACATCTTGCAGTATTGGCAAATTCTAGATACAGGATTTCTTATTTGCTAAGCAAAATATGTTGATATTTTTATCCATGTGATGACTGTGGTACATACACATACTCTTTCATCAAATATACATAGTGTGTAACAAAATATATTTAATACTTTCATTATATTTTAAGAGTTATTAAAAAATATTTAAAAGTCAATATTAACACCTTATGGGTCATTGTGCTAAATGACATGAAAAACATCCTGCAATTGGCATTATTTTGATGAAAAACTTAAATGCTCAAGCTTCAGGATTTATTTTTATTCATGTCCATATTCTTGAATTAAAAAAAAAAAATGTGGCCTGACCTGTGGTGGCGCAGTGGATAAAGCATCGACCTGGAAATGCTGAGGTCACCAGTTCGAAACCCTGGGCTTGCCTGGTCAAGGCACATATGGGAGTTGATGCTTCTAGCTCCTCCCTTTTCTCTCTCTGTCTCTCCCTCTCCTCTCTAAAATGAATAAATAAAAAATTAAAAAAAAATGCCCTGGCCAATTGGCTCAGTGGCAGAGCATCAGCTCAGTGTGTGGATGTCCTGGGTTTGATTCCTGGTCAAGGAAAACAAGAGAAACAACCATCTGCTTTTCCATCCTTCCCCTTCTCCTTTCTCTCTCTCTCTCTTCTCTTGCTGCAGCCATGGTTCGATTGGAGTGAGTTGGCCCCAGGTGCTGAGGATGGCTCCATGGCCTCTGCCTTAGGTGTTAAAATAGCTTGCTTGGCAAGCAATGGAGCAGCGGTCTCAGATGAGGAGAGCATTGCCCCCTAGTGGACTTTCTGGGTGAATCCTTGTTTGGGGGGCATGCAAGAGTCTGTGTCTTTGTTCCCTACTTTTTACTTAAGAAAAAATATTATGTCAGCAGACACAGAATTGAGAGTAACTTAACATTCTTCTTTTCTTCCCTTATTTTAGAATACTGAGGTGAGACCTCACCATAAAGTGACCTCATTCACAGTGTGACTAGGAGCAGGAAAAACAAACACAATGAAACAAAACACAAAACAGGTAATTACGGTTCACTTCCTTGCTTTTCTTTTAAAATCATTTTTAGATTCACTTTAACTACTAAAAAGAACCTAAGAAAGAAAGAAATATACAGGTCACCCTCTAAGCCTTTCGCTATAATCCTAACCCTCTCCCAAGAGGTGACTTCTATTTTCTATCTGATATGTGACCTTCCAGTCTACATATGCACTTTGTAAATATAAACATGTATTTATAAAGTTTGTTTTGTGTGTGTACTGAAATTTTTTTGTTTTATTTAACACATACACACATGATCACATACATGTGTTGTAATATTTATATTTTTATGGAATATGATACATACTAAATTGTATGCATTTATATATTTATACAAATATACCCCAAACTAGCTATGTGCATTTATATATCACTGCATATAGAACATACACTTATATATTAATACATACACATGTAATTCCTACAGGATACAAATACTACAGTAGTAAAAGAGAATATGGTAGAAGCTATATGGAAAATTCCACACTTTCATTTACGGCTATATTATATTCAATAGAAAGTAAATACCGGAATTCATATGAGCAGCCCACTAATGAGGGACATTTAAACTGTTTCCAAACAATGTTACAAATAGTGCTGCAATCTGCATATGAGTAGTTAAGTTAGCAGGTTATTTTGCTTATAAGAAACTGAAATTCAAATCAGAAACATACACATTGGGAACTCAATAAGAACTGAACCATCAGAACCCAGGAAATATAGAGACTCCCCTCTAGGACAATTAATTCTGGAATGAAATCTGCTCACGGCACCAGGGAAGCTTGGAGGTGCGGGCTTTCCCCTTGGGCTCCGCCTTCAGCTGAACCTCTTCTCCGCCTACCCCATGCCCATCCGGCTTCCTGTCCACATAGCTGCTCCTCACGCCTGGGGCCTCTCTGGCCTCAGAGTCCATAGCCTGGCCTTTCGGGGTCAGCTCTCACTGGCAACTACTTTCCTGCATTTCTTTCCTTCTTTTTAAAGAATCTAATAGGAGCAATCAGGACGTTGCAAGTCTTGATTACACAGAGAGGCCAATCAGGAGTCATGGAAACTCCGATCATCACGTTCCAAGCTACCCTCCAAAAGGAGGGACAGCTCAGGATGATCCTACTCCACGATTTTCCTGCATTTCCTAGGTCGGAGTTCCTCAGGCAGTAGTTGACTGAGTGTCCTGCTGTGTGTGTGTGTGTGTGTGTGTGTGTGTGTGTGTGTGTGTGCGCGCGCGCGCGCACCTGCGCATCCCTCTTTAGTCATGTCACGTGCCTCCAGCACCGGCGGCCCTTGCATTAAGCTGTCCACCTAAAAGGAGAGGAAGGGCGGACGAAGGAACGTGGCCTACATAGGCTTGTTCTAATTTAGGGAGGCAGTCAGGGGACATTTCCCTGTGAAAGCAGAAATTTGTCTCTCCTGCCACTTCGCTCCCGGTGCCCGGGGCAGTGTCTGGCTCTGCAAGGCTCCCTGACCAGTATCTGCTCACTTAGACTCCAGAGGTTGGAAGGGAAACATAAACCCTCTCAGCAGGGTCCTCTTTGACAGGAGGTTTATTTTCAGAAACTGTAGACTGTCCAGGCAGGAGAAGTTCTAAAAACAAGAGTGAAAGTTACCCTTCTGTAAGAGAAATTTACATTAAAAGGGGGGCCCCCCGCACCAGGAAGAGAGCTATTACCAGAGATACATTTTTCTCTAGACTCATCTGCATGGCAGGGAAACCACTGTTTACCAAACATTCCCTCCTCTCACCTCTCCAGGAAATCCCTCCCCTTCGGTGTTCCCAGACCATTAGCTCTGTCCTTAGCTCAGAATGGTATACAGTCCCCACTCATCTGGCTGCCTTTTGGGTCTCATATAGTTGTGGGGCCCCTCTCTATATATATACATATGTATGCAATTAAAATAGTTTTTCTTTCTCACCTTAATCTGTCTTTTATTATGAGGGGGTGGGAGGGTGGTCCCAGCCAAGAACCTAGAAGGGTAGATGAAAAGTTGCTTTTTCTCCCCTACAGGTTCATAGCATCATCCTCCCCCGCAGACATGGAATACAAAGTTATCACTGCTGCTGGCCTATGAGTCAGAGACTTGCTCCAGCTGTTGTATATACACTTGGGAATTTCCATTATATAATGTATAAAATGACTCCAATAACACACATGACACAAAGTGGTGATTCAATGAAATAATGTCTGAAACAGTCTTTGTAAACCACACGGCACTATTTTACCAATATGTGAAGCTAGCTCTAAGAAAAAAAAAAACCCAAACAATAAATCAATAACCAAGAGAACGTTTCCCTGTCCCCAGAACCAGGGCTGTAGCAGGTCTTTACCAAACATGGTCATTTGGTCATTGTTCTTCTGAGGGAGGCCCTGAGTTCAAGGAGGTGGGTTGGACAGGCTCACTTTCTGTCTGGCAGCCATTGTTGTTGGACGGTCTGATATGATAATTGGTGACACATAAGTGGTTTTTATCACAATGATCGCAAATGCCAAGAAGGATAAAGTCGGGGTGACAAAAATGTTCTCTGTCTCAAGTATGCCATAGCACAATCTCCCCTCTGCTTGTCGAAGTCCGGCCCTGCCTTTGAAACTTAGAATTAAGCTTGCCCCATTGAGTGACTGGCCTGATCTCTGTCAGGAGACGCCTGAGCCTAAGAAAAACTTCCTCTTCGTGTACGCCATCTTCTGAAGGCTGGCCCCCTAGAAAAATCTTAACACCTGTGTGAAGCCTATTAACTTAATATTAGCTTTATGTTATAGTTTAAGGGGTTATAGTGTGTTTATTAACCAATTTAACTTTTGTCAAAAGTTTTACTGAATGCATTAGATATCCTCAGGAAAGACAGGAAACGCGGCCAATGCCATAAATAAATAAGTAGCTGCAAAAATTCTTTTAACCTTACCCACAGTCCTTACTTCATGATTGCTTCCTATGAGAACCAAGGATTAATATTTCCACTTGGTAGTCGTAGAATTAAGCTGTGGAGAGGCTGACTGGTTACCTGGACTCCAAGCCTGGTGCCTTCAACCCCCTCCAACACACATTTCTTCATAGGTGGAGTTCCGGGCCTTGATGAATGGTCCCTGCATTAGCTGAGCTGAAATACTGCAAGCATCAGCTTCCAGGTAGCGCCTGCGCTTGTAGAAACCTGGCCGTCACTAAGTAGTGCCATTTATAACCTTCCATTGGAGGGGACCAGGACAAAGCCGTTTAAGTGGCATTCTATAAGTAACACAGGGGCACTCACCTAGCTAAGCCTCCTTTGTAGGCAAAATTAAGAAGTCCAGGTCATCAGAGTGAGGATCTGGGAACAACTTAACTGTCCACCAATAGGGGGTTGATGATATAAATCATGGAATATTCTGTAATCAATTAAAGTGACAGAATAAACAGCTATCAACTGGCTGAGAAAATTATAGTTGATATTAATTATATGCAAAAGGTACCTTATAGAATATACTCTCCCCACGTACCTTATAGAATATACTCTCATATTCATGGATAAAAATGCATATTTGCCTATTAAATGTTAATTAAGCATGATTATACATTGTTGGGTGGTAAAGCTATATGTACTTTTTTTTGTTTACAAAAATGAACTGCTTTTAAAGGAAAAAGCTAAGACTAAAATCATTTTGCCTATTCCAAGCACAAAGAAAGGTCTTACTGAGCTTGAATTCAGCACGTACTCTTTCTTTTAGATATATTAGTTGCACAAAGGATCATCCTAATTAACTTTCATAGCACCTGTTAACAAAAGAGGCTTGCATGCTTGCTGGTCATGAGTATCACATATTTTGATGACTGATGTTAATTAATACACTTTGTCCTTGCTGAGCCCCAGAACAAACCTATGAAAGGTTTATTTGATCATTCCCATGCTTCTACCCATCTGGTTCCATGCCTCTGTTCCTGTTCACCTCCCTACTCTCCCCCCCCCCCCGCCCTCAGATCCTTACCACATCATTATTTCTGTGCCTCTCCCAACATGGTTTTCTCTAGGAATAATCATGTGTGATTTCCTTCCGTCCCCTGACACCACGCTTAGGGATGCGGCATCCAGTTAGAGCCCAGTATACGCTGTGAAATATT
Organism: Saccopteryx leptura; assembly: GCF_036850995.1. Taxonomy (NCBI): domain Eukaryota; kingdom Metazoa; phylum Chordata; class Mammalia; order Chiroptera; family Emballonuridae; genus Saccopteryx; species Saccopteryx leptura. The sequence goes on along the minus strand of NC_089511.1, from coordinate 15,529,317 downwards.
GATCGTTGTCACCTGGTTGGTGCCCAGGACAGAGAAGAAGAAGGAGCCTCTAAAAACGCCGCCTGGACATTAGCGTGCGTGTGTCAGGTCAGCGAATGAAAGGTGCTGAGTCAACGTTTGAGACGCGAATGGGAGACAGACAGATGGTGGAGCATGTGCCAGTGTTGCCCGCAAGGTTTCAGATGGGTTTCTTTCTAGGGACGGAGAGGTAGGCTCACCCCAGAGAGTCTCCACCCCAGAACAGGAAGCCTCGGATCCTGTCCTGTTATTTAGGTCTTCATTTGCTCTTTCTACAGTTGTTGAGCGCTGTCATCCAGAATCAAGGAAGGCGGGTCAAAAGCAGGAAGGCAGCTCTGGTTTTCATGCATCTGAACCAAGACCAGTCTGCCCAAAGCAGGGAAGGGGTCTTTCAAAGTCAAATTCTGTTTTGTTTTCTTTTTTAATTCATTCATTCATTTATTACCATGGGTTAGTTTTTCCTGCTCACAAACTTCAACTAAATGGAATTGTGTATCTCTTGTGTCTGGCTTCTTTTATAAGGAAAATATACTTGAGATTTACCCATGTGATTTAATAGTATGTTGCTTTTCAATAAAAGGAGCATACCATTTCATAAGCATACCGTGTTTTAGTTTATTGATGGGGAAGTGGGATGTTTCTAGTTTGGGATATTATCAGTAAAGCTGCTAGAGTTTCTTGAACAACTTGTGTCTTTTTGCAGCCTTGTTTCTCTTTCTTTTGGGTGCATACCTAGCTTTGGAACTACTGCATCACAGGTTGTTTCTAAAAGTGGGTGGGGAAACTCACGCGGCTCAATAGCAAAAAACAAATAACCCAGCGGAAACACAGGCAAAGGGCCAGAATCGATAGTCTCCACAGGAAACATACAAACGGCCAACAGGTACGTGGGAAGGCGCTCCACATCACTAGTCCTCAGGGAAACACAAATCAAAACCACAATGAGGTATTCCTTCACACCCGTCAGGATGGTTATTATCACAAAGATTCAGGACTCACGTTGCGAGGATGCAGACAAAGGGGAGTGCTCTTCCACTGTTGGTGGGAATGGAAACTGATATATCAACTATGAAAAACAGCATAGAGGTTCCTCAAGAAATTAAAAATAGAACTACGATATGATCCAGTAATCCTATGTCTGGGTCTGCATCCAAAGAAAACCAAATCATTTTCTCAAAGATGTATCTACTCCTGTGTTCATAGCAGCATTATTCACAATAGCCAACGTATAAAACAAACTAATTTTTTACTGATGGATGAATGAATCAAGACAGTATGATACACACACACGCACACACACACACATACACACATACACATGCACAATAGAATATTATTCAGCCTTTTAAAAAAAAGAAAATCTTGCTATTTGTGACAACATGGATGAACCTGGAAGGCATTATGTGAAGTAAAACATACCATTAAAAGAAAGATAAATACCACATGGTGTGTTACTTATATGTGGAATCTTAAAAAGAAAATGGCTATGTGATAGAAACTAGAAAAGTGGCCGCCGGAAGTTGATGGGCGGGTTAACTAGAAAGAGGTTGGTAAAAGGGCACTAATTTTTCAGTTATAAGATGAATAAGATCGAGGATCCAATGTAATATAATGATGATGCTGTGTTTTCTCACTGAAATTCGCCAACAGAGTAGAAATGTTCTCAGCAACAACAAAAAAGAAAAGGTAAACATGTGAGGTGATGGATGTGTTAATTAACTTGATGGGAGCAATCCATTCACAGTGTATCTGTGTACCCTATCATCACATTGTATACTTTAAATACCTTATGAATTTATTTGTCGGATGAGAATGGCCTGGGAAGAGGCCTGAGAAAGTTTTTGAGGTGATGTAATATCCCATACAGTATCTTAAAAGGCGTTTTATTACTCAAGTGTATACATTGGTCAAAGCTCACGGAATGGACACATTCAAGGTTTGTACATTTCAATACATGCAAAATTTCCCCCAGATATAAAGAATCATAAATAAATATTAAACTTTAGGCTATGCTATTATGCTGACGAGTTTGGCAGAAATTATACGAATGTCTGAAACTTAATTTGACATGCAAGAGAAAAATAAGATTGATTGATGGAAGAATAGACAGATAGATCTGTGCTAAAACAACTGTAGCAAAACCATTGTAGAATCTAAGTGATGGGTACATGTGTATTCACTATAAAACTGATTCAAATTTTTGATATGATTGACACTTTTTTATAGTAAAATGCTGGGGAATGAAAACATTTCTCTCTCCTGCACGAATCCTCCAGAGGTTTCCCAGCGTACTTAGAATAAAATCCAAAGTAATCACTTTGGACTAGAAGGCCCTGCACAGTGCGGCTCCTGGTGACCGCTCTGACATCATCTGCTCGCACTCTGACCCCCTCCGACTTTTCCCAGTGATGGTGGGATCCTCACTGTTCCTGGTTCTCTCCTGGTCCATCCTGGTCTCAGAGCTCTCACACCACACTTCTTGTTACCTCTGTAGAGGATGCTCTCATCCCAGGGTCCCTACCTCTCTTCACCCAGTTAGTCCTGTCTGCTCAGTGGCTCCTCCTCCAAGAAGTCTCCCTTGATTATCTTGTCATTGTTCACCCCTGTCACTCTCATACTGTCTCTTTTTCATAGCACAAGAACCACAGCATATAATTTTTTATTTTTATTTTTGTATTTTTCTGAAGCTGGAAATGGGGAGAGACAGTCAGACAGACTCCCGCATGTGCCCGACCGGGATCCACCCGGCACGCCCACCAGGGGGCGATGCTCTGCCCCTCCGGGGCGTCTCTCTGTTGCGACCAGAGCCACTCTAGCGCCTGGGGCAGAGGCCAAGGAGCCATCCCCAGTGCCTGGGCCATCTTTGCTCCAATGGAGCCTTGGCTGCGGGAGGGGAAGAGAGAGACAGAGAGGAAGGAGAGGGGGAGGGGTGGAGAAGCAAATGGGCGCTTTTCCTATGTGCCCTGGCCGGAAATCGAACCCAGGTCCCCCGGCACGCCAGGCCGACGCTCTACCGCTGAGCCAACCGGCCAGGGCCTAATTTTCAATATATTTACATTTAATTTTTTCCTCTTCCCCACTGATGTCCCAACTCTTTGAGAGAGGCCTAGGATTTTATTTTCCTCATCACTGTCTCTCCATCTCCTAGAATCCTGTGCTGGGCATGTGAGCTGACCAACACATATTTGTTAGCTAAATCAATGAACGGGATTTTCCAGAATGCTATTTTAAAAATTAAATAAACTCTTTTACTTTAGAGGAGTTTTAGATTTACAGAAAAACTGTGAAGATATACTCCACAACCAGCTTCCCTTTTTACTAAATTCTTATGTAGGTAGACGCTAAAATGGATAAACCCACATCGATATGTTATTATTAACTGAAATCCACGCTTACTTAGCCTTACTTTTCACCCCACGGTTTTTTGTTTTTTCCATTTTAGGGTCCCATCACATAACAATAGGCTCCTCATGACTGAGACAGTTTGTCACTTTTCTTGTTTTTGATGAACTTGACGATTTTAAGGAGTACTGGTTAGGCAGTTTGCAGAATGGCTTCAGTTGGGATTTGTTCCTGTTGCCAATTTATAGGACAATGAGTTAGCTTGAAGAATCCGGCTCCTCCAGGATCTTTGACTTGCACCTGATGGTCCCAGAGGTTTTTATTTCCTTTACAGCATGTATACATTTCACAGAGCTTGTCTTGTTTGGTATCTACCCTGTGTGACAAGGAAGGTCTTTCTGTGTCCCTCATACACCTAAGAAAACAGAGCTTCCGTAATGGTAACTATGCAAGACCCTGTAGGACACGTGGCCAAGAAGAATCCAAGCCCGAGCGTCCTGACCGCAGCTCCCTTTCTAGCGCCCCCACATCTGCCTGTCGACACCGTTCCCCCCACTGCCGTTTGCTGCCCAAACCTGAAGCCCTGCGGAGGCGCACGGTGTGGGCATCCCTTTCTCGGCTGCGTTCAGTTCAAACAGTAGCACTGAGTCTAACCAGTGCTTCGCTGGGAAAACGAGTGTCCTGAGATGGTATTTAATTTAAGTAGTAACATCTTATTGAAATCTCCTGTTCTGGGCTTGTCAGCGTGTACAATGTTAAGAGGCTCATTTTTTAGAAGCACCGCCCGTCCTGAGGCTGACAGCCCCCTGCACCTGCGCTGTGCATGGAACTCCTTCCGCGGACTGTCTCCATCACCATTTACCTGGAGCTCCGTGTGACCCGAGGACCAGGGACCCAGCCTCTGCCCTTCTCACCGCCCCCTCCCGGAGCCCGGAGCACGGCCCCTAACCCCATCCCGCTACATCAGTCTCCACAATCCTGTTTCACTTATGAATAGAGACTCTCCATTGATTTGTTTCACTCCATCAGTAAATGCTTCATTCTGAAATCTAAGGGTAATTATTATGCTGAGTCCAGAAGAAAGAAAGATATATTCACTTGATTAAGTCTGATTTCACTCTTCAGAGAGCCTTCCTGTAATCTGCTATTCGGTGTCTCACAGCCCTGGGCTTTGGCTCCCACGTCCTTTATAAGAAGCTAGTATTGCCCACGTCCTTAAACTGTCTGTCTTAAGGGTGGGGTGTGTCCGTCTTGCTCATCACCACATCCCCAGGGCAGAGGCCCTCCATTGTACATGCCCTGCAGGCTCATTTAAATAAACTGGATTTGTATGAATCATGGGTACCATTTATAACTTTTTTCTTCTTTGTTGACAGTTAAATATTTCATAATTTCAAATTGTTGGAAACAACTCTTACAAATTCTCTTAGTGCACAGGATTAGAAATCACAGGAATCGGTGACAGGTCAGCAATTCTGAGTGAACGGACGGATATGGCACTGTGGTGATGGCAGGAGTTTCCAGCCTCGATGAAGACGCAGCTACCTCTGGAGTCAACTCAGTTGGTGAACAAGCTCTCAGAAGTCTGGGAGACAAAGCTGGAGGCCCTTTGCCAACACTCGCCTTTATTAGAGAAGAAACAGAACCATGTGCTTTGACTAATAATGGGGACCCTTGTTAACAGTCATTCCTATTTCTGAGTAGGAAATAGAGCCAATTTTATGTGAATAGAACACGCATGCCCATGATGAGCCTGGTCGGAGGCCAGGAGTCAGGGGCTTTGCATCTTTCAGTCTTTTCTTCCCAGAAGAACATCTTTGGATTTATTTGTAAAGTGGGACCTAGAAAAGCCATAAGGAATTGACCTAAAGGGGGTACCTGCCAAGGTCATGATGGACAGAAATTGGGGCTTTCTTTTTAATGATATATAGGTTGATCCTGACATTCATGTGTCCCTTCGGTTAAAAATCACGTTTCCTTTTTCTTTTTTCTTTTTTATGTAAATGGCAGGCTGTTGGGGGCATGCACTGGCATCCGCTCACCTAGGAAACCATTTCTTAGTGGTGGGGTCGTGACCCGAATGGACCTGTGATCTCCGGGAGGCGCAAACAGACTCAAAGGAGATGCATTTGCAAAGTTGTTTTCCACATCTAATGCATTGTCCAAGCTTTCTCTGAGCTGGAACCTTTCCCTCTCTAAATCTGTAACATTCATGGAAACTCACCTGTTTGTACATTGTCCTGAGATGGATCTGACTGTGATATTCCATCCCGATCTCTGTTTTCCTATAGCGTCTCTGCCAGCTGGGACACTATCTTGTGCGATATTTATCAAATTTCAATTCCATTTTCTTCCTGTTTGAGATGGTTTGTTGTTTCCTCTACTTAACTCTTTCTTCCATCTGGATCATAAGCACATCAGGATTTCACTATCCCTGAATGCAATAGATTATACGTTAATAGGATAGTTATAGCTGGGGAGAAGGGGTTATTTGTGATTTGCACTTAGAGAGATTTTAATCAAGTTTACCATTCTCCAAAAGTCTGTTTTGCATATAAATAAGAACCCCTAAAAATTGATCTGTTTTTCTCAATTATAAAATGCTTTATTTAGAAGCCTACGGGTAATTTATTATACTGAACCGGGTGGAAAGGAAGATGTATTGCATTATGCTTAATCTTATCAAATGGCTGCTATATTTAATGACAATGTCTGTTTATCATAATTATTATAAGTTGTCTAGGTTAATCGGAGGACCGATGCAAGATTTTCGAATGCTAAATTTATTATTTATGGACCGTCTCAGATACCAGCTGTTCCCCGTGGATGTGCCGTCGTCCCGGGTATTTGATTTCTGCCGAGACCGCCTGACAACTTGGTGTCTGTTACACAGAGGCTATAAAATCAAGTCCTCAGAAACTTCTACACTGAAGTATGTAGGAGATAGAAAGTACGGAAGCGGCAGTTTTCAAGTGTTGGGTAAGTGTTTCGCAAATTTATTTCCTCCACCCCGGAAGACGTCATATCTAGACAAAGCCGATTCCACAGGCATCAAAGCAAAATCTGTGCTCTCTCACCATTTTGTGAGAGAGGGAGTGTCTGTGGGAGGGGACGGGAGGGTCTAGCAGCGGGTGTCTCGTCCCATCTCGGAAGGTGTCCCGCGACATGTGGATCTCCCTCCAAACATAAAAGTGAGGAAACTGAGGTGTAGAGAACTCATGGTCACGCTAGGGGAGGAGTTCTGTTTTTGTTTTTTGTTTTTTTCCTTAAGTTGGAAACGGGGAGACAGTCAGACAGACTCCTGCATGCGCCCGACCGGGATCCACCCGGCACACCCACCAGGGGCGACACTCTGCCCATCTGGGGCGTCGCTTTGTTGTAACCAGAGCCACTCTAGCGCCTGGGGCAGAGGCCAAGGAGCCATCCTCAGCGCCCGGGCCATCTTTGCTCCAATGGAGCCTTGGCTGTAGGAGGGGAAGAGAGAGACAGAGAGGAAGGAGAGGGGGAGGGGTGGAGAAGCAAATGGGCGCTTCTCCTGTGTGCCCTGGCCCGGAATCGAACCTGGGACTCCTGCACGCCAGGCCAATGCTCTACCACTGAGCCAACCAGCCAGGGCCAGGCGTTCTGTTTTAAACTCATCTCTATGGTCTGAGTGTTCGTGTCTCCCAAAATTCAGGTGAGGAATCCTAACGCCCAAGGTGACGACGGTATTAAAAGGTAGGGCTGTGGGATGTGATCAGACCATGAGTGTGGAGACCTCAGGAATGAGATGAGGGCTCTTATAAAAGGACCCAAAAGAGCATCCTCGACAGTTGAAGAATCAACAAAGGTGCGGGGAGTCGTGTGTGAGAGAGAGAGAGAGTAAGAGAGAGAGAAGGGAGAAGCAGGAAGCATCAACTCCCATATGTGCCTTGACCAGGTAAGCCCGGGGTTTTGAACCGGTGACCTCAGCGTCCCAGGCCTATGCTTTATCCACTGCGCCACCACAGGATGACTCGGCACGGCAAGAACTGCACTGCTAGGGCTGTCTACACCTACCATGAGAAGAAGAAGGACACAGCGGCCTCAGGCTACGGGACCCAGAATATTCGACTAAGCCGGGATGCTGTCAAGGACTTTGACTGCTGCTGTCTCTCTCTGCAGCCCTGCCATGACCCTGTCGTCACGCCTGATGGCTACCTGTATGAGCGCGAGGCCATTCTGGAGTACATTTTGCACCAGAAGAAGGAGATTGCCTGACAGATGAAGGCCTATGAGAAGCAATGGGGAGCGCGGCGAGAGGAACAAAAAGAGCTACAGTGGGCAGCAGCACAGGACCAGGTTCGGTGCTTCCTGGAGAAGGAGGCAGCCATTGTGAGTCGGCCCCTCAACCCATTCACGCCCAAGACCACCTCAGGGAGTGGCCCAGAGGATGACCAACCCGGTCTCAGCGCTGGACCCTCAGGCAAGGACAAGGACAAAACCCTGCCCAGTTTCTGGATCCCGTCACTGACCCCCGAGGCCAAAGCCACCAAGTTGGAGAAGCCGTCACGCACTGTGACCTGCCCCATGTCCGGGAAGCCTCTGCGCATGTCCGACTTGACGCCCGTACGGTTCACGCCTCTTGACGGCTCCGTGGACCGCGTGGGACTGATCACACGCAGTGAGCGCTATGTATGCGCTGTGACCCGCGACAGCCTGAGCAACGCCACCCCTTGCGCGGTGCTGCGGCCCTCTGGGTCCGTGGCCACCCTGGAGTGCGTGGAGAAGTTGATTCGGAAGGACATGGTGGACCCTGTGAATGGGGAGAAGCTCACAGACCGTGACATAATCCTGCGGCAGAGGGTGAGCAGCGCCCCTGCCGCGGTTCCTGGTTCCTGCCTCCCTATCCCTCTCCAATGCCCGCCCCCGCCATCCATACGCCACGCCCACCTGGAGACTCCGCCCTGTTCTCAGAAGACCCTCCCCGCTGTCTCACCTGGCCAGTTTAGGATTCCTCCTTCTGCAGCCCGGCCGGCCCAGCCCGGCCCGCAACCTGCCTTCACTTCTGCCTTTCCCCTCCCCTAGGGCGGCACGGGCTTTGCTGGCTCCAGAGTGAAGCTGCAGGCAGAGAAGTCGCGGCCTGTGATGCAGGCCTGAAAGCTCAGGGGACCAAACAAATGGCCATGCTGCGCCTTCACTCGCCCTGGAGCCCTAGGGGCCTGCCCATTGGCAAGGAAGCGTTCCGGTGGTGGCGGGATGACTCGAGTTTGAGAGCTTCGGCAGAGAGTGTTTAACATGGTCACACGTTCAAAGTAAAATCAGAGTAGAATATATAAAAAAAAAAAAAAAAAAAAAAAAAGAGCATCCTTGTCCCTTCCACCATGTGAATATAGGATGAGAAGTATGTCACCCAGAAAAGGACCCTCACCTGACCATGTGGGCACCTTGATCTCACCCTCCACAAGGATGGGGAATAAACGTCTATTGTTTATAAGCCACACGGTCCGGTGTTTTCTTACAGCAGTCTGCACCGGCTAAGACAGGCCACTGATTGCTACTGGGCGGGGTGGAGGGGCAGGTGAACAGCGTGTCTAGGACTTGGGATCTGAAACCGGTGGATTGGTTCTTGGCTGCTCAGCCGTGTGATGCTGGATAAGCCAAAGCTTTTTTCACAAACACAAAATGGTTCGGATCCCTTCGGTGTGTATCTAACGTGTTTGTTGTTCTAAGGGTGAAAGTTCACAGTAGTAATACAAGCTCAGATTTAAACCCATGTGTTTATCCAAACTCTTTGCTTTGGGTAGTGGTAGGAGGGCATGAAAAGCATTATCCATAAAAAATGGGAAAGTCCCCCATTTCTGCAACACCATAGTTGTAATTACAAGAAAATAGCGCCCACCCTGTTTTTTTCCGTGCCTTTCCTTTGACACATGTCACTTTACGATTTATGCCAACGTGTGCACCCTAGAATATACAGACTCCCTGTAGAGACACCGTCTTGAGTAGGTGGGCCTCCCCTCCCACTCCCTAGAAACAACCTTGACCTGCGCTGGGGGTTTGGCAGCTGACATTGTGAAAAATGGAGGTATTAAACCATGTGTGAAATTTCAGTAAGAACTTTATCTGCCATTTTTTCCCCAGATGTAGTTTAAAATAGAAAAGAAAAAATATCAGAGTAGCTTCACATTCATGTGAATGTGCTCTATGCCAAAAGTATTTGGTTATTTGCTATAAATATACTGGTTTGAATGTGGAAGACACATTCCATGATGTGTCTGTCACCTAGGGCCTTGGTATTGTGATGACTGCCCGGGGCGGTGACCAGGCCTAGAGTACAGAAAGGTGATGTCTGACCCAATCTGTATCTGGTTCATAGAACTTGTTTAGGCAAACTAGAAAACTTAAAAAGGAAAAAGCTAAATGAGTATGGCGTGGCAGGGACTTAGGGATTCTGTCGGTCTCCGCCTAGTCCCTGGTCCAACACTTTCAATCCGAAATGTCGGTCTAGGAACCTGACCTCTTTGACATCTCTTTCCGAGTTCATTCTACTGTGATTCCACCGACTCCACCAAGGTCAGTGCTGAGCCCCTTTCCAGGACTCCTGCAAAAACCTGCTAACTGCCCTCCCTGCTTTCGGTTTCAGGTTAATCCACCCTAGAGCCTGGAGGCCGGACCACCTTGACTAACAGCAAGTAAGAGGCTATAATGTGTCAATTCTCACACATGGCTAAATATCAGAATCACCAGGAAAGCTTTTTTTTTTTTTTTAAATATAATGACCAGGGCAAATCTCCAGAAATTCCAATTCCATTCATTTCAATGGGCCTAGGTGCTGAAATTGTTACAGCTCACCAGTTGACTGTGACATTAGGGCTAAGCACCACCAACATCACTCCCTATAAGGGTCTGCCTGGCCCCCCTGCATGGCCCACAAGAACCTCCACGGCTCCTGCCTAGCTCCTCCTCACACCCTTCCTCCTCACTGGGAGAGCATCAGTCCTCTCTGCTTGACCAAACGTTTGTCTTCATTCTGTGACTTTCTTTCTGCTGCTACCTCCTCTGGGGCTGTTCCCTTCATCTGACCTAGGCAGTCACAAAGCTGTAAGTACTCAAGTATATGCCAGTTTCTCTGCCCTGACCCCACCCCTCACATCTCTCCATCTTATTGCTCACTTTTACGTATGGTTTTATTTATTGATTTTTAGAGAGAGGAGAGAGAGGGGGGAGAAGCAGGAAGCATCAACCCATAGTAGTTGCTTCCCGTACGTGTCTTGACTGGGCAAGCCCGGGGTTTCGAACCAGCGACCTCAGCATTCCAGGTCGACGCTTTATCCACTGCGCCACCACAGGTCAGGCTGCCCATTCTTTTACCTACACTACATTGTACTGGTATATAAACATATGTGCATACTGCCTACTGCCCAAGTGTGTATTTATACTATTGAAATCCCCCTGGAAACCAAACCTTTCTCTTTTTCTTTGTATTTTTCTGAAGTAAGAAGTGGGGAAGCAGAGAGACAGACTGCCGAATGCGCCCAACCTGGATCCACCCAGCATGCCCACCAGGGGACGATGCTCTGCCCATCTGCACCATTGCTCGGTTGCAACCAGGGCCATTTTAGCACCTGAGGCGGAGGCCATGGAGCCATCTTCAGTGCCTGGGCCAACTTGGCTTCAATGGAGCCTTGGCTGTGGGAGGGGAAGTAAGAGATAGAGAGAAAGAAGAGGGGTGCTTCTCCTGTGTACCCTGGCCGGGAATGGGACATAGGACTTCCACACACAGGGCGGACATTCTACCACTGAGCCAACCACCAAATCTTTCATTTTTATGTTTGATCCCTCAGTGCCCATAAAAGTGCATTATCAACATTTACAACATTTTTATAAATGAATAATAATGATGTATGACGAATTATATTTCCAATTTTGTGATTTAGGAGAATTTAATGAATGTTACTGAGATAGTGAGAGAAACCCCTGACGGCGCTCTGCGAAGAGATGGTATAACCACGGATGCCCCGAAAGCACTGGTTATCGCTTAGAAAGATGTAGGATTGTACATGGTTATTGCTTAGAAAGATGTAGGATTGTACATGATGTACACGAGAAAAGAACATTCTTTTCTCATCCGAAAGAAATGTTCCAAGTACTATTAGCCACACCAACCCCATGAGACCAACTTGAGCCACACCAGCCCCGAAGACTGGGCTCAGCAGCGCCTCCCACGGTGCAGTACCACGGTGCTTGGAACGTTCAGAAGCTGTTTGTTTTCACTGACCCTGCCTCCTCCCATCCTCCGCCACAGAGCGCTCTCACTGCTTCCTGCTAGAACCGCTGTCTGAACCCGACCCAAGCAGCCTTTCCAAGTCCCGGTCCATGGTGGTACGTGTTCCTCTCTTACATGATTCTCCAAACGTGGTGCCTGGCCCAGCAGCACCAACATCTCCGGGTACTCACACGTTCCCAGGTCGCAACCCAGACCTGCGGCATCAGGTCCCCAACAGCGGGACAAGCCCTCCAGGTCACTGTCATGCAGGCTCAAAGCTAGGAACCCCCGGCCTGGAATGGTCAGCCAAGGACCTGGTCCTCTCAATTAGAGGTCCAGTAAAGGGGTGTTCAGATGAGGACAATCAGAAGAGTCCAAAAAATTCAAGTTCCAGGGAACCCCTCTGACTAGTCACTCATTCACAGGCTTGGCACGGGGCTTTGCAATCTGGGTTTTGGAGCAGGTTCCCTTGGTTAATCCAACCTGCACTCGAGAGTAGGCAGAAAGAGGCTGGACGGCTCTGGGTGCTTTGTCAATTAAGAAATGTCCTGTTTCGCCTGACCAGGAGGTGATGCAATGGATACAGTGTCAGACTGGGATGCAGAAGACCCAGGTTCGAAACCCCGAGGTTGCCAGCTTGAGCGCAGGCTCATCTGGTTTGAGCAAGGCTCAGCAGCTTGAACCCAAGGTCACTGGCTTGAGCAAGGGGTCACTCGGTCTGCTGTAGCCCCCAGCCAAGGCACATATGAGAAAGCAATCAATGGACAACTAAAGTGTCGCAATAAAGAACTGATGCTTCTCAACTCTCTCCCTTCCTGTCTGTCTGTTTGTATCTGTCCCTCTCTCTGTCTCTGTCACACACACAGACACAAAAAATGTCCTGTTTCAATCATGGCTCCCCCTAACATCTGCTGGGGGCAGCATCCTCTCAAATGAATGACGGGTGCCTAGCTCTATGCAGAGTAAGAAAGTCAGTGTCCAGGGGTAGCACTTACGTGTGAGGGTTACATGCCCTTGGTCCTCGCTGACTCCTGTGGACCCTATGAATGAGTGATGTCAACAATGTTTTGTCCTCAACACCCTGCTTGGCTCCTACAGACTCATGGCTGTGGCTGCTTTTATGGAGTCAGGCCATCTCATGGGCGGTCCCCTCTGTCCCTGCTGCCTTCTACTTTTCCCAGCGTTATTGTCTTTCCCAAACAACGCTGCCTTCTCTGGATGAGCGTGAGTAGGACAGCTTCAGTTTTGTTGTTTTTGCCTCCAGCAATGTTTCAGGCTTCATTTGCTCTGAGACCCACCTGTTGCTCTTCCTCTTCCTGGTGGCCCAGGGTGAACACAGAGCTCTCCTCCACACCGTGTTTCAAATGACTCCTTTTTGTTTTTCCTATCAGCCTCCTTCCCATACATAGTAATTGGGAATATGAGGGTGTGAATGATCTTAGCCTTGGTCTCTAATGACACGTCTTAAACGCATGTTTCCTAGTTCTCCCATTGCTGAACATAAGAGCTGTTTCTTTCTTTAAAAGTTTTTCAGCCTGACCTGTGGTGGCGCAGTGGATAAAGTGTCAACCTGGAAACGCTGAGGTTGCCGGTTCAAAACCCTGGGCTTGCCTGGTCAAGGCACATATGGGAGTTGATGCTTTCTGCTCCTCCCCCCTTCTCTCTCTCTCTCTCTCTCCCCTCTCTATAATAAATAAATAAAATCTTTAAAAAAAATAAAAAATTAAAAAAAAGTTTTTCAGGTGTCACTAAGATCAGCAAAAACAATGTAGGTAGTTACGCTAGGCAATGTGGACACTGTATCCCTCCCATGTGACCAACAGTGGAGTAATAATTAAAGAGTTTGGTAATAGGGTTCTGCACATTGCACACCCTAGTCCCGTGATGGCAAACCCTTTTATAAAAACCGCCCACTTTTGCAGTGCTGGTCAACCTGGTCCAGGCCCACTAGTAGACGTTCAGCTTTCATGGTGGGCCAATCGTGGTGCCATTTGGTTGCTCCACCACTGCCCACCATGAAAGCTGGAACACCCACTAGTGGGTGGGAGGGAACAGGTTGACCAGCAGTTTTTATAAAAAGGTTCGCCATCACGGCCCTAGTCTTTGGATGAAGGGGTAGGTATACCTGCCAATCAAGTCAAGCTCAGCCAATCAGAATTTCCCCTGTGGGAATTAGGAACTTGAGCAAAGAGTCTCCTTATAGTCAAGCTCTGAAGGGGAAGTCTGACACCTGCTGCTCCTGCAGCGACACTGAGTTCTTCTCACCTGAGGTTTTGTTTGTTTGTTTGTTTTACAGAGACAGAGAGAGAGTCAGAGAAAGGGATAGATAGGGACAGACAGACAGGAACGGAGAGAGATGAGAAGCATCAATCATTAGTTTTTCGTTGCGACACCTTAGTTGTTCATTGATTGCTCTCTCACATGTGCCTTGACTGTAGGCCTTCAGCAGACCGAGTAACCCCTTCCTTGAACCAGCGACCTTGGGTCCAAGCTGGTGAGCTTTTGCTCAAACCAGACGAGCCCGCACTCAAGCTGGCGACCTTGGGGTCTCAAACCTGGGTCTTCCGCATCCCATTCCGATGCTCTATCCACTGCGCCACCACCTGGTCAGGTTCACCTGAGTTTTGATCGTTAAATTTTACCTTTTTTCTGTGGTCTACGTGAGCACCTTCCAACGAGTCATCATTTTTTTTTCTTGAATAAGTTAAAGTCGGTTTCTTTAGCTTGCAGTCTCAAGAACTTTAATTAACACATCACATCTGCCACTGATTGATATGAAACCCTAGGCAAGTCATTTCACATCTTGAGGCCTCAGTGTTCCTTGTCTGTAAAATGGGGGTAGGGGTGCAGATCCATCATTTTAAATCACTTATGAAATGACTCTTTCTTTAAAAAAAACACGAGTTGCAGGAAACTGCAGAGGCCTTATTTTACTCTGACTGGAGTCTCAGCAAACCTCCGAGAAGGGCTCGGTTGCCCTGTGGCACAGAGGATCTTAAAGTGCTCTCTTTCTCCAGAGTTTGTGATTCTAGGTTCAGCCCAGGAACAACTGGGGATTGGGTTTCGGAGCCGTGTATCGCTCGATGTAAAAGGCCATGTAATGATGCTTAATGGGACACGCGAAGAGGTAAATGTCAAGCGAGCTCCAATGTAAAGTCTGCTTCCCCACGAAGGCCTTTGAAAAGAGGGCTGGTTGAATAATCTGTTTTTTAGTTATATAAAATTCTACCTAAAAATAGGAATCCTATTATTCTGGATGTTTGGTCACCTGTAGAGTGTTGCCTCTGAAGTCTTTAGGAAACAGAGTTAAAACCCATGAAAAGGTCAAGACAGCTCTCAATTTCCAAATTTAATTGCTTGGAAACACACTTCAGTAGGAAGTTGGGTTTCGGGAGGCCCGCTGTGAGAGTTAGCAAATGAAATGTAAAATGTGTGAAGTTTTCAGTTTTAGGAAAAATACCGATTTCAAAAGATGGTGGCATTTTTTGCTTTATCAGATGAAGGTCTTTTTGATGGACTTATTAAACATTCTGAGATTTATGTAAAAAATAATCGATGCATGATTCCATTAAAATCTGACCCCACTGCTAAAAAAGTGTACAGGTCACAGTCAAGGTTATTTCTAGCCGCATCTGCACATGAAATTTCTATGTGATTGTCTAGGCACAGGTTCCTTCACAAAAAAAGAACACGTAGCAACAAAATAATGCTTCTGGTGATCACACTATAACATGGTGTAAAAGGCATCTTTCTAGTCTTAGCCCATGGAAACACCACTATCCTTCCCTGCACCTACTGCAGTATTATCTTCCCTTTCTGGTCTATGGAACTGCTCTTGGTAAAGGTTGGAAATGATCCTTTGAGAGTCCTTGCCCAATGGCCATGATGTGCCTTTCTTTTCTTTTTTGTGTGACAGAGACAGAGAGACAGGGAGAGAGACAGATGAGAAGCATCAATTCTTTGTTGCAGCTTTTTTTTGTCTCCTTTGTTGTTCATTGATTGTTTTCTCATATGTGCCTTGACCAGAGGGCTACAGCAAAACAAGTGACCTCTTGCTCAAGCCAGTGACCTTGGGCTCAAGACAGTGACCCTGTGCTCAAGCTGGTGAACCCACGCTCAAGCCAGATGAGCCCGCACTCAAGCTGGCGACCTCGGGGTTTCTAAGCTGGGTCCTCTGCATCCCAGTTTGATGCTCTATCCACTTCGCCACCATCTGGTTAGACCATGATGTTCCTTTCTTACAGCTGACATCTCTGTTCTGTGCTGCTGCATGCGTTGAAGTTGGCCATTATCTATTTCTTAAAACTCTCTACCACCCTTGACATTGGTAAGTCTGCGTCCTCTGACTCCCATTTCCCTTCAGTGAAGGTTATTTCTTGGTCACATTATTGTGTTCTCTCTCTCCAACCCTTCCTGTCAATGCTGGTCATTCCCAGCATTCTATCTGTGGATCGCAGCTTCCAACATGCTCTTGTCCCCTGCTCCCCACCTTGGGTAACTCTAGCAAATACCAACGCCCATCCCTCTAGAATTTCAGAATCCCACATCCAACATATTGTTGGACATCTCTACCTAGATGGATATAGCATCTCAAACTCAGCATGGCAAAAGGTGAAGTTCATTGCCAGAGTGGTCTCTGGAATCAGAATGTCTGGCCAAGAATCCCCTCTCTGCGCTTACCCTACATACAACCTTTAGCAAGTCTCTTACCCTCCCCGCATCTAAGATTCCTTACCTCTAGACAGTTCTGAGGATTAGATGGAACAGCACGTAAGAAGGAGTTTTGCACAGTAAATGGCAAATACTAATCCTTAAATAAAACTTAGCTATATTTAACCCTTTTTCCTTTGAATTTGCTACATCATATATGAATCATTGATTTCTCACACGTGCTCACCTCCATAACAAGCAATCAGTCAATGCCATTCATTGTAAATTTAAAAATGTTTTCAATTCTGTTCTCTTTACTGCGTCACTATTAACATTGCCCTTGTTCATGTCTTTTTATGGTTCCATCTATCTTATCTATCCTCTCTCTCTCTCTCTGCATATGATTTATTCTCAGAAAACAGGAGGGTAAGGTAAGAAATGGAATAAAGAGACAGGAGAGAGAGAAAGAGAGAGAGAGAGAGAGAGAGAGAGAGAGAGAGAGAAGAACTAACCTTGAAAAATCTCAGACATTTTCTCACCAGAGCTTCATGGTATTGGATAAAATGTAGAAACATAAAAATCTATTAATAAGCACACCTGGACAGGGTACCAGCACTTAAGGAGGTTGGCAAGCCAATGCTAACTCAATACAGGCATAGAACCATACTGCTGATGTGACTGCTACAATCACCTTTTCTTCCTCTGGGGCTGTTTAACAAAACTGCAGTGTTTTCTCTGTACACCCTCAATGTTACTTTATCGAGGAATTTAAAAGCAAGCTAATAGCAGTATTCTTAGGGGTTAGGTAGTGGAAGGCTACAATAATGGCATATTTGAAAAGAAAAATTATATAGTAAACCCAGTCGCTCACTGGAAGCGCTGTCACAGTTCAGATTTGGAATTCTAAGCGATCAAATGCAGGGAGCGCTCAAGGGTTCCCCATCTAGTCAAGTTTAACGCACACGAAAGGAAGCAATCAGAGCAGAGAATAGCTTCTATATTTTAACTGTCATGGGCTACTTTCTTGTGTTTTCCTGATACACATGCAAATCAAAAATAAATAACATTCTTTTAAAGATTAAAAAGGTTTAAAATCATACATTTATTCTCACATTTTGCAGCTTATTCACACTTTCTTGTTTTTACATAACCAATCAAATCAGAGTTGGGAAAGGTATTTCTTGGTTTCTAATCTGGTATCTTTACCCTAGTTGTACTAGTATTAGTATATTAGAATCAAATCATTTTGGCAACTGTCAGTAATGCTACCCAGTTGTTCCTTAGAAATATTATTAATTGTGCTTTAAAAATGTAAATATCTTGCCTGACCAGGTGGTGGCACAGTGAATAGAGCATCGGACTGGGATGCAGGGGACCCAGATTTGAAACCCTGAGGTTGCCAGCTTGAGTGCAGCTCACGAGCTTGAGTGCAGGGTCGCTGGCTTGAAACCCAAGGTCACTGGCTTGAGCCCAAGGTCGCTGGCTTTAGCAGGGGGTCACTCACTCTGCTGTAGCCCCTGGGTCAAGGCGCACATGAGAAAGCAATCATTTTAATATATAGTTCAATGTAATGTTGCTTTACATTTTAAGAAAGGCAAAATTAAGTAGGGTGGGTATTATAAAATTTTATGTTTTATCTTTCTTGATTTATTTTTAAATTTTTTATTGGGGTGAAATTGGTTAATAAAATTATACAGGTAAAATTCTATAGTACATCATCTGTATATTGTATTGTGAGCTCACCACCCAAGCCAAGTCCCTTTCCATCACCATCTATACCCCTTACCCTCCTCTTTCTGCCTCTATCTGCCGCCACCCACCCTTCCCTCTGATAATCACCATGCTGTTGTCTGTATCAATGCATTTGTTGTTTGTTTGTTTGTTTTTACTTAATCCCTTCACGTTTTTCACCCAGCCCTCCAATCCCTTTCCCCTCTGTCTCTTCTCTGTCTCTATGTATCTATTTCTACTTTATTTACTAGTTTAATTTGTTCATCAGATTCCACATGTGAGTGAGATCACACGGTACTTGTCTTTCTCTGACCGGCTTATTTAACTTAGCATAATACTCTTCCGGTCCATCCACGCTGTCGCAAAGGGTAAGAGTTCCTTCATATTTTAGCCTTCTTGTCAAAAAATGAACAGAACTAACAAAATAAAACAGAAAACAATTCCGAAAGCCAAGAATTAATGCAACCAAGTGATAAAGAAAAATGTGGCATGCACCACTTCCAGCCTGAATTTTAATTGGATGAGGAAAAATACCCTCTACCAACACAGAGGCGTTTCTTTCCAAGTGTGTAACAGGTACAGTTATATAGTCACCTGTGGCTGAAAATAGACCCTTGAAAGACAAGCAGTAAATTCAATTTGAAATATGTTCCATGGATGAGCATAATTACCCCATGTAAAATCATTATGAAAATTGAAACGTGGTCAGGAATAGGAAGCTTTCCAGATGAGGTCAGACACAAGGCCAGGTGTCCTCTCTCAGCACACGTTTTCATCTTCTTACTGCAAGTCTTCACTAATGCAGTTTTGAAAAGAAATGTATAAAGATTGGGAAGGAATAAACAACTGTCTTTGTTTAGCAGTGGCATAAGTGTCTATGTAGAAAATCCAAAAGAATCAACAGCAGCAGCAGCAGCAACAACAAGAAAAACCCTACAATTAATAAGCCATAAAAAGATTGCCAGCTACAAGGTTAATATACAAAAATCAATTGCTTCTCTATGTACCAGCAATGAACAAATACAATTTGAAATAAAAAACACAATATCATTCATATTACCACCCTACCAAATGAAATGCTTACGTACAAATTTAACAAAATATGTTTAATATCCGTATGAGGAAAATTATGGAATTCTGATGAAGGAAGTCAAAGGAGAAGTAAATGAATGAAAAGATATTCCATATACATGAAGGAGATTCAGTACTATCAGATGTTGGTTGTTTTCAGCTTGATCTATAGATTCAATACAAATTCAACCAAAATCCCAGCAAGTTATTTTGTGGATATTATTAAACTGATTCTAATGTGTAAAGGGACAGAGAGAAAAGACCCAAAGTAGGCAACACAATACTGACGGAAGACTGACATTACTCAACTCTAAGGCTTGCTTGAAAGCCACAGAAGTCAACACAGTGTGGTATTGGCAGTAGAAGACACATAAAGATCAGTGGAGCAGAAGAGAGAGCTCAGAAATAGACCCACATGAACATAGTCAACCGACCTTTAAGGAGTAAAGGTAACAGAATGAAGAAAAGTCAGCCTTTTTAACAAATGGTGCTGGAACAACTAGACATCCACAGGCAACCAAACAAATCTAGACATAGACCTTACCACTCCCATTAGTCAGATAGGGCTGCCATAACTGAATGAGGCAGACTAGGTCGCTGCAAGTTCAAGGTCAAGGTGTTGGCAAATTTAAAGTCTTTGGACAAAGACTTGGTTCCCTATTGTCCTACTAAATAATCTGACCAGGGATACCAGTTCCCAATAAAATAAACTCTCGCAGCACAGGGGAAACAGTATCCTAAGTGAAAACTATTCATCAGAGATGTCTGCAATTGTTGAGAAATGCACAGAAGTATTAGGAAATGGTTACCTATGTGGCACAACCATAGACTTAATGTTATACCAAGTTGTGACTGGATGTCAATAACTGGCTAAAGGACAAAGAGTAAATGTTATTGCATCTCATAGTTTAATACTTTGCACACTTCTATTTCCCTTTTAAATGAAATGGTATTGGGGGTGAGACTACCGGCAAATGATGTGATGTCTTTATCACAAAACTGGTTGTGAAGTGGGCCTCCCTTTTCAGACAGAACTATGAGAACAAGCAGCACCTCCGTTTCTCCAGTAGCAGGAAAACAGACCAAACCCTCCAGGTTCACACAGGAAGCACCAGTTGAACTTGTGAAGATAATTGTCTTGCAGTGATTGATTTAGCAGTGTCAAGGATAATGTGGTTTTTATGGCCACAAGAAGGCTGTAATCTAATTTTGCAGAAATTCTTATCTCATTGGCACTGTGTTATCACTTTTAATCTCAGCGTTTTCATTTGAATTGGTTTAGAAAAAGTCAATGGGGCTGCGTTACTGACAGCTCACCCCTCAGATTGGTCTCCAGCACTGAATTTTCTGGTGCTCACATTGTGTTTTAAATCTTGTTATCATTACTTTCAATGGTCAATTAAGGAGTTATTTTTACAGACTGATATAGGCTGGAATTGCTGGGTATAATTTCTTCCACACAGTGAGAACTATTCCTTTTAACAATAGACATTGTAAACTTAATTAGAATGGCATGGCTAGTTCCATGATGAATTTCAGTAAGGGACAGTTTTCAAATATCTAGGTCTTTGAAAAAGAAGACATAACATTTCTTGCTCTCTCTTGCATAGGTCACATGACCAAGCAGGGTCCAAACTGCAAACGGATTTCCCCAAATCCTGCAATTTACGAGTCTCTTTAGTTTTGAGATCTGAAATACCTTTAATACAACTGAAACCAACAGAAGGCTGTGTAGTTTAGCGGTAGAGGAATAGACAGAAAGTGAGATCTAGATAATAATGCATCATGCACCTCCCTCCCCTTTCAAAACTATGACTAGCTTTTGCAGACACTTCCACCAGTACGCGAACAAGGCCATGGCCAGTAGCCCTCGTCATTCTTGATGCCACTCTGACTACTTTGCAGACCGGACCACGCTGGCAGCAGTTTAGAAAAGGAAGTAAGGAGTCAGGCTGTCTTCTAAGAATTCCACTGAATTTTAGCTACCCACCTTTTCCCCGAGGGCTCGTCCACATGTTGCTTTCCTCCAGCCCTTGGTGATTCAGGGAATGGACTGCCCACCAGCACACAGGTTCTTGAAATTAACCTGTGAGCACCTGCTGGTAAGTTTCTGTGAGATGGACCTTGGGATGCTATTGTGTCCTGCCTGCTCAATGCACAATTCCAGCAAACTGAAGGACCATCAGTTCTGATTCTGCATCTTGAGGTCAAATTCTGCATCTTACACAGATGTATACCATGGACAAACCTTAGTCAAAAGAGCACGACTCCTATAACCACCCTCTGATGAATGGGTTCAGTTGTTTGTAGAAAATGCCGTAAACAGGATACACTGACTGAACTCTAGCCTAATGGGTTTCATTCACAGCTAAGGAATGTGACAAGAGAAGAGAGATTGTCAGTGCAGAAAATGTAGAAATACATGCTTACTAAACACAGAATAGGAATGTTCTTTCTCGTCCAGGTAAGAGGAGGACATCTCTATGAAGACGGAGACAGGAGAGCAGGATGCGTTTGCAGTGGAGAAGCCACTGCTGAGTGCCCAGCACACGGTACACTAGCGCGTGTACCACTTCGGGCCCATCGGCACGTATTCAATTTCACAATCATTTGTGTCATTTTCAATGCCCATCTCTTTCTTCCACTAGTCTGTGAACCTCAGAAGAGCAAAAACTAATGGTACCTTATTTTGCTAAAATTGCATCCCAAGTATGTATCTCACTGTTGAATGTATGGCTAAATATACAAATTTGCATACCTGTTATTTGGAAGAATGACCATAATTAGAATTTTCTGACCCCAAACTTGTATTTAAGACTTCTTGGCAGTTATAATTTTCACTTTTAGTTAAGACGATGGAATATTTTTGGTTGTCAGTATTTCAGGGGCGTGGTTAATGAGAGACAGTCCTCGTGAGTCTGACTATAGTCGAGTGCGCTGCTAAGATGAGGTTCTGTGAAATCAGAATGAGAAACCGCCACTGGACTGATGTTGACTTCACCATAATCCCTCTCCGAGGCCCAGCCTTAGTGGCCACCTTGCCTCAGACGGTTTTTTTATCAATTCCTCTTTTAATGAAAACATCATGAATACTGCCTACCTTTCAGAATGACAGTTAATACTATTCAAATCAGATGCATAGATCTAGAAATATCTCCCATGGATTTCCCGTGGTGAATATAAAATTAAATATACAATACTTTCAATATTTTCCTGTGTAAGTGAATCAATGCTGACTTCTATCCAGTATTCTTATATAACCCAATAAGAAATACTTTCCCACATGGGACGTAATACTTTAGTACATATCTCTCTATCTATTAAATGATCACTGGTAAAAAATAAAGCTATTACAAAAGCATAATATAAAATATCTCAAGAAACACACATAAGGAAAATGTATTTAGATTTAGTTAGAAATAAAAGACACAAACCAAAGACTCTGAACATCTCCTTTCCTTTCTCGTCAAATCCAATTTCAGATTCAGATTAACGAACATTTACTCCAGTCCTGCGATGGGTTATGGCTCTAAGTGAGAAAGAACACTGTACAGATACTTCTCAAAGGTAGCAACGGAGGCCAGGGACATTGACTGGTGAAGGTCAGAAAAAATAAGTGGAAGGGACGGGATTTGAAACCAGGAACTTAATTCAGGTTAAGTTATACGATCCCTTAGTTTCCTTATCGTTATGTGAGTTGATGTCGGGATCAATTCCATTGATGCTACAGTGGAGTTTGGAGGATTAAGCCGCAGTTAATAAACACGCGCAAAGCACTAGAACAGTGCCTTTGCACATCTCATACTAACTCACTCGAAGCTACTTATCTATTTATTTATATTATTAAAGCCCCCATATAATAAATGTATTGTTTTCCTTGTGGGGCCCCATTAGGAACTTACAAACCTCTGGGAGAGTGCGTGCATCAGGCTTATTGTAAGCCTGCTCATCTCCCTTTAATTTTATGGAGCATTTCAATCTCTTTCCCGAACCCAAATCCTACTTGGACTAGGTTTGACATTATGTTTTCATTTGAGTTTAGGATCCTTAATCCTATTACTTCCTGTTTTCCTAAAACTGGAGTGAATAAGCTACTTACAAGAGCATAAGCCAAAGCTGTTCAAAGCTGTTTAACTGTATTTACTCTGCTCTCTGGTTGATCCTGCTTTCCCAGTACCTCCTGTTGTAGAAATTCCGGGGACATTACAAAGTTCAAACACACGGTCTGATTGGGGCATGACTTTGCTGGGCCACCGTCCTCGCTGACACTCAACTTCATTGATCTCCTCTGCATGTCAGAGTCAGACAGGGACACACACACACACATACATGGACACGGACACATGCCCAGGCAGTCCTCAGTTAGTGATTCCCCCAGCTGGGTGCTTTGTCACTGTTTTTGTTGACAGTGGCAAAGAGAGAGAATGCACCATTGTTGCACCCATTTTATAGATAAGATGCCACAGGTAAAAGCGAGTGAGACTCTGTCCAAAAGCACGGAGCTAAGAAGTGGAAGAGAGGGGATTGGAATCCAGATGTGGTTGAGTCCAGCGGTCACACTGCCCCATGCTTGCACAGGCTCACCCCTGGCCTGACTGCTCCAGATGTCCACAGAATCTAAGCACAGAAAGTTCTGGGCTCAGTCCAGGCGGTGCTACCCTTGCTAAGCCACCAGGTTCAGGGGAAACGTTCTGGGAATCACACAGCCCTGGGGGTGGAGTGTGAAGATGAGTTGTGCCCTAGGGATGCTGTAGCACCCCGGACAGTGCTCTGAGGGCATGGGCATGGCCTCTCTGCTTTCTCAGCACCCAGCCCGAAATGCCAACGTTCTTCATTGCAAAGGCAATCAAGCTGATGCATTACTCTCTGTTTCTAAAGACACTACACTAATGTAATCTCTGCATTTCGCAATTGCTCATTCACTAAGCCATTGTTCATTAGACTCCTGGGGGTTTATAAGCCCGGAACAATGGTTTCTCTGCTGATCTGGAACCATTTGTCATTTTGCAGACAGGCGAGTTTATTTGCTTATAGTACAGCCAGAATAATTAGCTGTTTACCTGGCAGGTAGGCCATGATTATGTACGACTAATGACCATGAATGAATAAATTCAGGTCTTGTTGAAAGAAAAAGACTGGGCCATTAGGCATGGCTTTGATCAGCGAGTGATTTTTTTTGCCTGTGACTGACAGTCTTCATCTAAGCGTATCTATCTCTGATTATGGGGTACAGGCCTGGTTTCTCAGGCAGGGCCTTGGCAGAATCAGACAAACAAGGATTTGATTCTTCTGCCACTGATGACTTTGGTTTTGGGGCAAGTTACTCAAACTTGATGGAAGTCAACTTCCTAATGCATGAAATGGGTGTGATGCTGATTAAATCGTGGGTTGGTCTGATGATCGTATGAAACCATGCATACGAATAACATAGTCCCCTCTCAGTACGTATACACTGCGTACAAGTAAGCTGCAGACCTCCCACAGTTCAACTGCCAGCACTCGGAAATGAGCCCTCACTTCTGAGACTCATTTATCTCCAGCCTGTGAATAACGTCTACTGTACCAGGTTCCTGGGAAGATTAAATAGAGGTGCTAGCAGCGTCTAACATGCAGGAAGCACTTGCTAATTGTTATCTGAGTGGTTTGATATATTTGGGGGAAAAAATCAGTCAACGATTCATGCTGATGCTGACAATGATAACAGCAGTGTTGATGATTAACTAGTCCCTGAGATTGCCCGTTAACCTTTCCACAGTCTGTTTCCGGGAACTTTCTGTAACTTCCTTTCCTCTTTCCCATATTACATTATCCTGCGGAAGTCACCACAGAACTGGTTCCCTCTTCTCTCTCCTCTCTTCCAACTGTTTGGGCTCTGATCCCAAAGTTCTCCTCGCTCAGCCTTTCAGGACAACTGTGTTGTCATTCGTCATCTCTGAGTGGTGGTTACAGTCAATTCTTAATATCCGTAATTATCTTGTTTTCTGCTCTGCTGCAAACACACCAATGTTTGGAGCTCATTTCCAAACTAGAGTTTTCAAAAATTAAATACAGTGTTCAACAGCATGGCCTACCTTGTTTCTATTCTCTGCTAACGACTACAATGATTATCACTCGCTTCCACAGAGAAGGAGAAGAACGCTTACAAAGCTCCTCCGGCAGGCCAGGCACTTTGCCACGGTCTTTCCTGCATTATTCCCATAGCCGGCCTGGGAGGTATAGAGCATCATCCCTTCTGTTTGTTCTATTTCTATGTCAACTTCCAGGATTCCCAAGTTCACTCGAGTGATAGCTGTGCCCCACCACCTCTCAGAAGATGATCTGACAGAGAAAAGACCATTTAATCACACGGAAGACATCTGAAAATAACAGAGTCACACTTGGTATGCCAGGACACGGACGGCTGTCCCTTCAATGCCGACAGATGAAAAATTCTGCCCAAACCAAATGAAAAGTTCTGCCTTCCCTGCCTTCCCAGCGAATGTGAGAAAGACAAACTGGAAGCTGCAGCTCCAGGGAACACTAAAGTGCACCGGGGGGTACTGTCACAGAAGGGACGTGCGGGTCTGGACCCATTTCCGTCTGGGATTTCCAAGTCGGTTCTCATCAGCCCTGAAGCCCGACAACCTTCCAGTGAATCTGAGTCAACTGGGAACAACACCGTGATGACTGGAAATGTGACTTGCAGACTCCAGGGACCTGACTATGAGTGCTGTCTGTGTCCTCTACTCTCTGTGTCATCTTGGACAAGTTACTTCCCCAGTGTGTGCCCTCGTTTCTACGTCTGAAGAGCAGGGAGAAGTAGACCCGCCTCACCTGGGATGAGCACGGAGGGAACAAAACACACGTGCTCGGCACACGCGTGCTCGGCACACGCGTGCTCGGCACACGCGTGCTCAGCACACGTGCGCTCGGCACGGTGCTGTGTGCTGTAAGCACCGCACACCTGGTATTTCTTACCCAAAGCAGTTGAGTACGTCCGTGTTATTTCTCAGAAGTAAACTTTTCGCCTCCTTTGTCCATCCCTTATCACTCCCTTCCCTGTGGCCTCTCCCTCTCTCGTTAAAACAAAGGCAGTCCAGAGGATGATGGTTCATAACTGGAAACTGTATTATTTCTTTGTCTTTTTTAAAAAAAAATTTTATTAAATTTATTGGGGTGACATTGGCTAATAAAATGATATAGGTTTCAGATGTACAAATCTATAATATTTCCAAATGTCAGTCAGTGACATTTTCTCGGGAGAAACACTTCTTCCAAACACTCCCAAAAGAATATTGTTTGAGAGCAAAATCAACTGAAAGATGAGTTCCGAGTTGGGAGCTGAAATTCCTGATAATTAGACCTGTCTCCTCTCCCCATCTGTAACTCTGGGCGAGCTTGGCAGTCAGGCCAGGCTCCGTGTGAGCAGGAGAACGTCCTCTCACTCATCCGGGGTGCCCTAGGTTACATGCACGTTTTAATTTTAATTTTTAGGAAGGGGATTTCTGAGCACTTATGAAAACATTGCCAAGATATCTGAAGCCTTTTTGGATCTTTACTGAAGACAGTTTCTGCCATGGACTGTGTTTCCACTCGACTCTGCCTAGAGTTATCGGGGTGCACTGACGAAGCTTCGACAGCACAGCTGTGTTGAAGGTTATGTCTGCCGTTTTATTTTATTTATTTATTTATTTTTATTTTTATTTTTTTGTATTTTTCTGAAGCTGGAAACGGGGAGAGACAGTCCGACAGACTCCCGCATGCGCCCGACTGGGATCCACCCGGCACGCCCACCAGGGGGCGATGCTCTGCCCCTCTGGGGCGTCGCTCTGTTGCGACCAGAGCCACTTCAGCACCTGGGGCAGAGGCCATGGAGCCATCCCCAGCGCCCAGGCCATCTTTGCTCCAATGGAGCCTCGCTGCGGGAGGGGAAGAGAGAGACAGAGAGGAAGGAGAGGGGGAGGGGTGGAGAAGCAGATGGGCGCTTCTCCTGTGTGCCCTGGCCGGAAATCGAACCTGGGACTTCTGCACACCAGGCCGACGCTCTACCACTGAGCTAACCGGCCAGGGCTACCATTTTATTTTTATCTTTTAATTTTTTTCCATTGATTTGAGAGAGAGAGAATGTGTGTGAGGGGAGGGAGAGAGAAAGTGAAAGAGAGAGGAGCAACAACTCATTGTTTCACTTAGTTGTTCCATTTAGTTGTGTACTCACTGATTGCTTCTGGCACGTGCCCTGACCGGGAATCAAACCAGCGACTGCTGACACTCTGGGAGGGTGCTCTATTCACTAAGCCACACAGCCAGGGGTTGTCATGCCTGTGTTGAAGGTGAAAATTTCCCTGAGCACTAGGTGGGAAATCCCCATCATGGAGGGGACTTTAAATGCATCCCTATCATGGAGGGAACTTGCTAAATGAAAAAGCAGCATTCTTTTTATCATTCTTAAGAAGAAAAAACAAGGTACTTATTAACACAATTTTTCAAATTTTGGTATCATAAAATAGAACACAAAAATAGAGCTAAAAAGGACAATGTCATGCATAACAGATGTCATGTCTTACATATATATTGTTTGTACAAAGTCCAAATAATTAAATAGAGACTACTGAAAGATATCAATTCTAGGTCTCATTTTAAAAAAAAAAATCTAAAATTGAAATGAGTTTTACAATCACGTGCCAATTTAATAGGGTTATATTTTAAGTTGCTATTAAATCATTGGTGTATCTTATAAAAAACTACCTTAGGTTTTGGTAAAATGTCATTCGAATCAGTAACCGTTTATTATTTTGGCTGACTGCAATATTAATAAAACCAGTTGCCTTTCTGTAAAGAGCAGCAATTTGTTAGATGATGAAAACAAAAAGTTAAATCTCATTTTCAATACCGACGACAAGGTACTCGTACGGTGAACATAACGCACAGTATTCGTGAGCTGTATATGTGAACGAAACACAGAAAAGGAGCCTGGCAGAAAAGAGGAATGAGCTACGTTTCTGCATGAGAAACCTCAACAGTAGCAAGAGTGCGTTTCCAGTTTAACTGTGAGATGCAGATGTGGTTTACTAAAAAGTATTGATTCATTTGTTCATTCGTAAAATATTTTTGAGCCTTGGTAGGGTCCATATTCTCTGCTAAGTGCTGCGGAGCCAGTGGGAGACATCCAGGTGAGTACCCACAGAGTTTAAAATCTGCAACCCTTTATAATATAAAATTCAGGAAATAAATGCACCTATATAATTTTCAAAGACCTATACATTTAACTAAATAATAGCCAAAAATACAAGCAGCTTGTTCTCCTGGAAGATTCCGCAAGTATGTCTACCAAATGTGATTTTGATACAAATCTCCGGCAGGCAGACCAGCTTAGCTGAGAGCAGTAAAGACTAATGCTATGCTCCCCCCCACCCTGGACCAAATACAAGATTCTAGATCAAAAGAACAGAAATCCAAGGAAAATATCTGAGGACATCTGTGAAACTTAATATATAGGGGAGCAGGATTTCATAGTAATGGGGAAGAGTATAATCATTTAGCAAATGATGCAGGGAAAAGTGGTTAGCTTTGAAGTGTAAGAACTAATTTATATTCACAGCTCACAACAAACCATCACTGGACTCGTTAAGCATATGTATGTGAGTGCATACGCATATAATAATATAAAAGAACTAGTCAGGCTAGTCAGGTGTTCCGAAGCATAACAACTTCATGAGCTTTACATCCACAGAGAAAATCAGAGAGGAAGACACGAGTTCAATACTGTACATACGTTAAATATAAGTATTACAGACACAAAGCAATGAAAAACTTTTGACACCCAAAATAACTGACATAATATGACTTTTATACCTGAGGAGGAGCTAACTTACACAACTTGATGAAGAAAAAAAAATCAAATCCCTAATAGAAATAGAAATATAGAAATAGAAATAAAAATAAAAAGTAAAAGTAAAATTCACATGAGAGATACACTGTTTTAAAAGATATAATCTCTTTAGATACTCGTAGAATTGTATAACAAAGCTATTACATTCATAATTTATATATATTAAAGCTGTTAAATGAATTATCTATCTATCATCTATCTATCTATCTAAACAATGACAACATTATTGTGAATACCTATACTGTACTTAAAATGTGGCAGTTTCAGAGTCATTGAAAAGCCATATGATGAGACCCATTAACCATTATCCTACTTCGCCTGACCTGCGGCTTCCATTCTTAAGGTACTATTCATTCTGCTTCCAAAACACATCATGGATCCAGCCAACTCTCTCCATTTCTACTTCCATCACCTTAGTTAAAGCCGTATCAATTCTTGTTGGGAAGACCATTGTTGCATCCTCTCTCACCGCTCCCTTTTTGATTCTTCCTCATTCTCTACCCTGAAGAACACGAGGTTCTTATAAACACAAACTGTACTATTCTTCTTCTAAGTAATGGGCTCTCCCGGCTTCTCATTATATCTTGAATGAATTCCCGACTCTAATCATGACCCAGAGCTGCAGCCCTCCCTGGTCTTCAGCCTTATTTCATGCTACGCCCCCTCCCTCATTATGCCCTGGCCACTCTGTCCTCTTTCTAATCTCTTTGCAGCTTGAAGACCTCCTCCGAGTGTGCTTCTCTCTCTCTCTCTCTCTCTCTCTCTCTCTCTCTCTCATGCTATTTCCTCTTTCTTTCACAGACTGGCTACTTCTCACCTTGAGATCTCGCCATACCAGTCCACACTTCAGCAAGGACTTCCCAGCACCTCGCCCTCTGCAAACAACTACTTCCCACTCCCGCCCCAGCCCCACCCTTCATCATCCCTTTTCTTGCTACCACACAATATGCAATCATTCACTGCTCGTTTCCCCTGTCGATCCTTTCACTAAATTCCAGGTTTCACAAGTGCCGAATCAGTTTTGTTTTCTACTCTTACAACCATGAAGAGTGCCATGTACATGGTTAATTAGCAGGTGGTCGCTCTTTGGAGAAGATGTGAATGAATGCAATAAGTCCCTCTGCCCTCAGGACTGTCATCTTCTCGCTGCCACACACGCTTTCCACCCAGAGTAACCTTTCTCGTGTGACCATGTTCTGTCTTATTTTAAGCATGTCGGTGGTCGCTTATAGCACTCAAGGTCAAGGGCAAGCCCCTTAACAGGTTTATTAGTCTCCTATGGCTGTCATTGCAAAGTACATAGCTGGGCTGAAAATATTGAGAACATATTTTAGGGCAAAAGAAAAAAATATCAAAATGATACCCACGTTATGGAATCAACTACGCAAAATGTTCATGGTTACGGAGAAGGGCTCAGATGAAATATGGAAAGACAGAAATTGTCCTCATGCCAAAGAGAGAAAGTTAGGGGGATACTATGTGGGTTTTTTCCTCCTTTTTTTTTTTTTTTTTTTTGTGTGTGTGTGTGTGTTGTCCAAAGGCTATTTGCAGAATAGAAGCATTTCGTGGCAAAACCCGCGTGAGAGGACGCTTTACCCCTTTGGCTTTCATCAAAATTCCAAACAGCAGCTCTTCTATGTTTCTTGGTTATGAGACATGGAAATGCCTGTTTTCGGCTTTGACCTGATGATGATGATTTGTGAGAGAAAAGAGTACAGAGAAAAAAATCCAGGTGATTTTAAGAGGACCTTGTCCAAGTTCATTTACTCTACCTTGTCCTGAATCGCATCTTCCTTACGATACAAAAACTTGGACAAGGAAATTGTTTTTTTATTATCTCCTCACAGAACCCCCTCAACATATCTGTTATTCCATAGACACCTTGGTGCTTGTAGATGTCTTTACCATCACCTGGGTCCCACTGGCAGGTGAATTGCTACAGGAGTGCTTCTCAGTCCTCTGTGCCCATTGGCTTTATCGGGAGGACTCTGAAAGATGCTGATGGACTGCCCCTTCCCACCCCCAGGTTTTCTGATATAATTGGTGAGAGGGTGAGACCAGATGGTGAAATGTTAAAGCTTCGTGGCTGTCAGGGTTGAGACCCACTCTCCTGGAAGGCAGGACCTGCCTTCTGAGCCACAACTTCTGATACACTTTTCTAGGGTGTACGGGACATGTTCAGGTCTGTGTTTGTTTGGCTGAAACAGGTAAGTGTTGAAGAGGCATGTTCTTGGCATGGTTGTTAAGAGTCTGCATGTTGAGTCTGAGTCACCTTCCAGGTCTTGGTTATTTATCATTTACAACCTGAAAGGTAAGCTTCTCTGACCACCTTATCTATGGTCAATCCCCATTTCTTATTTATTTATTTTAAAAATATTTTCTTCTTTTCTAGGTTGAAAGGAGGGGAGATAGAAAGACAGACTTCTGCATGTGCCCTGACCAGGATCCACCCAAAAACCCCTGCTTGGGGCTGATGCTTTGCCCATCTGGGGCCATGCTCAAAACTGAGCTAGTTTTAGCACCTGAGGGTGAGGCTCCACAAAGCTATCCTCAGTGCCAGGGGCCAAAGTGTTCACACCACTTGAGCCATGATTGTGGGAAGGGAAGAGAGAGAGAGAGAGAGAGAGAGAGAGTGTGTGTGTGTGTGTGTGTGTGTGTGTGTGTGAGAGAGAGAGAGAGAGAGAGAGAGAAGGGAGGAGGAGTGGTAGAGAAGCAGATGGTTGCTTCTCCTGTGTGCCCTGACCAGCAATCAAACCTGGGACATCCACATACTGGACCGACACTCTACCACTGAGCCAACCCATCAGGGCCGTCAATCCCCATTTGTCTCTCACACATGGCATTGTCTATGTCACACACCCAACAGCATTCTGTAAGGAGTACCAGCCACAGAAGTGGAGTCAACAGGGTGAGGAACCACTCGGACTCTTGCCTCTTGAGAGATGAAATAACTCAGTCTCCCCACTTTAACCATCTAAATAACCCTTGAGTAACTCAGGAAGGGTGGTATTAGCATGACACTGCACTTTCCACTGCATTGTTCGATTTTTTCCTCCATAAATTAAATTTTATAACTAGCAGAGAGGTCTAATGTAGCCAAGTTTCAGACATATAAGAGAAACATGTCAGAGATAGCGATGTTGCTTCTAACTAAAGAGGGGCTCTGTCCCTTCTTCATAGCTTTTAGGCATTTTCTCAGTTTCCTCTACTGAGTACGTGCTACTGTCACAAACAGTGAAGTGATGTTAGTAATAATAATATGTTTTCCCTCAGAAATAAAAAAAATGGATTCAGTTTCAAAGCGACTGTGAAGGTTGTCTTGAAGGAGCCTTTTCACTGAAGTTCAAAATCCAACATCCACAGTCTAACACTCCTAAATATTTGCACTTGGCGACTCTATCGCTTTTACCCAATAAACCATTTCTACGATTTCTTCATTCTGCCGAATTCAAAATCTGTTTCCCTCTTTTTGCCAAAATCAGATCAATTTTATTGTCTCTTAGAAATAGGGAGTTGGCTGGTTAGCAAGACCGTGAAAAGGTATCAAATGACTCCATGTTTATGGAAGTCGCTTCAAATAGATTCCAAGTTTATGGAAAGACTGAACCTCAACCGTGCTGACTGCAGCACAAAGTGGAAATCCAGTCTTCCCCGAGGATGGTTGATAGTTTAATATATTTTTTTCTTTTTTTGTATTTTTCTGAAGTGAGAAGCAGGGAGGCAGACAGTCTCCCACATGTGCCCAACCGGGATCCACCCTGCATGCCTGCCAGGGGGTGATGCTCTGCCCATCTGGGGTGTTGCTCTGTTGCAACCAGAGCCATCCTAGTGCCTGAGGCAGAGGCCATGGAGCCATCCTCAGCGCCTGGGCAAACTTTGCTCCAATGGAGCCTTGGCTGCGGGAGGGGAAGAGAGAGACAGAGAGGAAGGAGAGGGAGGGGTGGAGAAGCAGATGGGCGCGACTCCTGTGTACCCTGGCCGGGAATTGAACCCGGGACTTCCACACATCAGGACAATGCTCTACCACTGAGCCAATCAGCCAGGGCAGGTTTAACATCATTTTTAATGATCTTTCTGTGAGGAGGACTGCTGCTATTTTGACCACAGAGAGAAAATACAGAATGGAAACTCCTGGAAGAAGGAAGAATGAAAGGGAACCGAACAAGGAAAGATGAGAGAAGCAAAGCAGCGTCTCAAAGCCTGCGATGATAAAAGCCTATCCTCCGGGTACCCATTTTCAAAAGTGTCCTCTGCAGTAACCCCCTTCCCCAGACAGCAGTGCTGTTTGCAAACAGGCTCCAATTACATGGCCTGATTACAGATTGGACGCCGCGCGGCTGCACCAGCGAGCCTGGGCGCCCTTCCTCCTGCCTCTCTGCCCTTGCAGCGGTGGAGAAAGGGCAGCTTCACAGAGCTGCGGATGCATTGCTCTTGGGCAGGAACATAGGAGAAAACACAGCTGCAAAGTGATCCGTGTTATAGAAAGTGTCCTGAGGCGTGAGGTTTGCTGCTTTCTCATCTGGCTTGGGTGACACGGAGGTTGACCATTAGGAATGTGAGCGTGTGTGCGTGCACGAGCGTGTTCGCTTTAGTTTTTGCAGCTTCATCTGAATTCACTGACATCCGCGCAGCCTCAGATGCACGTGATGTGAAGCCCACAGGTTAGGCCAGGACTTGCTTCTGTTCTTTCCGATCCTATCTGACCTTGGCAGCAACAGATGAAAACTTACTCCTTTTAGAGAAGGGGAAACGGAACCAGGACAGGTAGAGCCCCTCCTTGTTGGTAGGAAAAGCAAGCCAGATGTCCAGTCTGCAAACTCCTCAGCCCGTTGCTGTGTCCGATACCGAGTGCTTCCCCCACAGCAACACGCGGAGGAATCACGCGGGGGGGGGGGGGGGGGGGGGGGCTCGTTTAAACCCCGACTCTGGGGAAGCCAGTCTGGAGTCAGGCCTGAGTTCTGTTATTCCTAATTCTCTCCAGGGCTGCTGGCCCAGCCGCCTCCCTCAGAGAGGCTAAGCATTAAATCACAATAGCCAAGCACAGCACATTACTTAATCATACTTTGGCCTGAACGTGCTGATGTGAACGAGTTTTTTTTCCAGGATAATTTTTCTTTCTTCTGGTGAGAGGGCCCCAATTAAAGTTCAGGAGCAAAGGAGGGTGTGGGAGAAAGGTGAGGTCTCTGAAGTGCTGATGTGTGCCAAGCGTGGTGCGAGGGTCCCCGGCTTGGCGCCCGCTCATCCGTTACACCATTTAATTCTCCCGGAAACAACGCATTGTTTCCTCTTGCCTATCGATTGTTGACATATCCTCAGAGAGATTAGGGGGCTTCCCCAGGGTCACCGAGAAAAATAAAGGGGGTCCAACCCAGTTCTTCTGACTTAGACTCCGACCTCTGGTTTACAACGACAGCACAGTCACGGTGGCGGCTTTGAACTTAGTGCAAAAAGACGCCTTTGTGTCCTTGTTTATTTTTTAATGGATTTTAATGTGTTCCCGAGGCGGAAGGTGTGCGAAGCTCAGACCAGCTGCTTCGCTGGTGGCTACTGATCCTGACCCAGGAGTCGTTGGCCTTTGGGAGGCACAGAGAGTTTGCAATGCTCTCCTAAGATGCAACTTTGGCTGGGTACTAAAATAGCTTTCACTTTCATCCCTCCTAGGTGGAAGATGAAAATCCTTTAAAAGCTGGAGCCCAAAGAAATGTAAATACAGCTCAAGCAGCCCTGACATTTAAAAAGAGGTCACCCCCACCAGCTGTAGCAGCCCTGGGCGATCATGAGGTTCCCTGTCACTCACGTTGATTAAGGCCGATAAACAGCACGAAGCACAAGTGGAGTGGGGTAAGCCAGAGGGCACAGGAGAGACGCGGCCGACTTGAAAGGGATCGTTTTCTGCGAGTGCAGAGGCCCATCCTCTGTCCGCACCTTTGCTTCCAAAGAGGAAGCATCGTTCTTTCAGTAGCAGAATGAGTGTTTGGCACAGCAGTGCTAGAATGTCATCTAGGGGGACAGCTCCCCGAGCCAGGACCCGACTTGGTGGAAGAGTAGCCACCAGAACCAGCTGTCTTCCGTGCCACGCCCCCAGGTTGGCTGCAGCCAGGCTTTGCGGTCAGTGCAGAAGGAGGCCCACCTGCATGAAAGCTTTGGTGGGAAGAAGGGGGCGAGCTTGACAGGGACGTCTCAGCTCTCTTCCTACCAGGTCCCTGTCCCATCCCAGGGTGATTCCGACACCCACTCCAACATCTGGGGCTTTTCCGCCAACAGCAAGCGATTCTTAGACACCGGCTGGGTGTCCTAGAATCCAAAACAAGCTGGACACTATGTACCTTAAGATAAGAGTCTGACCCCACAGGGTAAGGGCTCGGTCCGACAAGACTGAAAGTTCCAACCATCTAATCACAGGGTTGGCTTTACTGGCCACCCAGCTCCATTGTCAGGTGGGGCCAAAATTCACCTCATTATTCTTGTGGTCATGGAGTAGGAAATTCCAAGGTTTTTGGAGCCCTGGGCAGGAAATGAAGGTGAAGACCAAATATATATTTCTGATAACAGACCCAGTATTGCTCTGCGCATTGGAGTGAAGCCCCTGTCTAAAAGGACAGGGTGGTTGCTTCAGGCCTAGTGTTCTGTGGCCTACTTATCCAACAGGAGGAAAGTGTGTCTCCTATGCCCAGAGCCCTGCGTGTCCAGGGCCCTGCGTGTCCGGGGCCCTGCGTGTCTGGGCCACAGCATGTCCGGGGCCCAGCATGTCTGAGGCCCTATGTGTCTGGGGCCCAGTGATTCCGGGGCCCTGCGTGTCTGGGGCCCTGCGTGTCCAGGCCACAGCATGTCTGGGGCCCAGCATGTCCAGGGCCCAGCGTGTCCGGGGCCCTGCATGTCTGGGACCCTGCGTGTCCGGGGCCCTGCGTGTCCGGGGCCCAGCGTGTCCGGGGCCCGGCATGATGGGGACAGTCCTGCCTACTCCGATTTTGGCAGTCTCTGCTCTCCTTCCGCCCTGCTTTCCTATGACAACCAGAGTGTTTTCTTTTTAGTATTTAGAAATAGACTTTGCATTCAAGCCACTGTTTTCTGTTTCACAAAATCTCCAAGGTAAGATATGAAAATAAAAACGGGAAGACAGTCAACAGAAAGAATATAGTCAAATTTATGTCTCAATAAATTATAAAAGTTATTAAATTTCCTTTAGTTTCCTTGTTTACCCCCAAGAGGCAACCTTTTGAAATATGATAAAGCCGTCAGACAAAAACAGGTTGAGATTCAAAGCCTCAAAAAGTGAATTTGGGCAAAACTTAGCTACTGCACAATAAGGCTAATAATACTCCATCAGGTTGGCGTAAGAGTTTTATCAAAGGTTCTAACACTGTACTTAGTGCATCATGGTGTCCAGAAGATTGGATCTTCATTGCCTAGGTTGTATTTAATCAAACCAGAGGCATGATATATTCCAGAGAAATAATAATATTCATACCTACCACATTCAGAGAGGTTTGAAAAAAAATTTTTATACCAGTTTGCAATAATCCTCAAACTATTACTCCCTAAAATAAGATTAACCCTCACACTGATACCCTTTAATTGTAGTGGTTGAAAAAAAGAAAGAATAAACATTCTAGTACAGAACTCATAGTTAAATTAATTTTTGAATTGATTCTCTTAAATATAAAAGTTCAACTCCATTACAGAAACTACAGACAGTATTGTCCTGACATTTTTGTATTAAGATAAATAGAGAATATAATCATGTTGGCACAATACTCTGAATGAAATGGATGAGGTTGCTTGCGACAAGAAGCAATGGTCTTGAGGGCCCAATGGCCCATGTCCCCTCTGACAGCCCCTAACTCTGACAGACTCCAGCCCTTAGCCTGTCTGCCACACTTGCAGGAATCCAGAGGCCTGAAGTTGGGAACTCTGAGCTGGGACACAGAAAATGTTTTTCACATATGTGTGGAAACTGCAGTTTTACAGCTCTGTTTTGGAGCAGAATGTAAATTGGAACACATAACACATTAATTAATCAATATATCCATGGATTCATTTCATAACCAACCATAAGCATCTCCTGATCTACTCCCTGGTTGTTATTTATTTATTTATTTATTTATTTTTTATTAAATGAGAGGTGGGGAGGCAGAGAGACTGACTCCCACATGTGTCCCTACCGGGATCTACCTAGCAAGCCCTCTAACAGGCAATGCTCTGCCCATTTGGAGCTGTTACTCCATTGCTTGGCAACCGAGCTATTTTAGTGCCTGAGGCGAGGCCATGGAATCATCCTTAGCCCCCTGGGCCAACTTGCTCTTACCCATTAAGCCATGGCTGCAGGAAGAGAAGGAAGAGAGAAAGAAAGAGAGAAAGGGGAAGGGGAAGGGGAGAGGTGAAGAAGCAGATGATCATTCTTCTGTGTGCCCTGACTTGGAATTGAACCTGGGACATCTATAAGCCAAGCCAACGCTCAACCACTGAGCCAACCAGCCAGGCTACTCCCTGGCTATAATGGGAAGGAATAAGACCCAATTCCTGCTGGTGAGGGGCTCCCAGTCGAGAGTAGTAGTATCCAATAGAAAGAACATGCATGCTTTAAATGAGAGCTGCATATGTAATTTAAAAAGTACTAGGAAGGTACAGAGAAACAGATGAGATTAATTCTAATATAAATAGTATCACTTCAACATGTCATATTCGTCATTAAGATACTTTGCATCCTGTTTTTTTGTTTGATTTTTTAAATTTTTGTCCTAAGTCTTTGAAATCCACGATCTATCTCTCAGTGTGGGCTAGCCATAGTTCTAATGCTCAACTGCCTTATGTAGCTAATAGCTACCTTATTAAATAGTTCAGGTCTGGAATATAAGACAGGCCTATAAGTAGATAAAAGCAATAGAAAGGTGGACAAAGCTGAGAGGAAAAGAAAAAAAAGAAGAGCCAGCTCACCTTTCAGGTGTAATTAGATGCAAACTATGTGGATTTTTATCTCCTGTGATTCTGAAGGATAGGCCCACTTTCCTTACAGTTTTACATGTGAAGATATTGAGCCAAAGTGTTCTTGTAATTGTCTTAGAAATTATATATATATTGAGTATAACAGGGGTCCCCAACCCCTGGGCCGCAGACCGGTACCGGTCCATGGGCCATTTGGTACCAGTACACAGAGAAAGAAAAAATAACTTATATTATTTCCGTTTTATTTATATTTAAGTCTGAACGATGTTTTATTTTTAAAAAATGACCAGATTCCCTCTGTTACATCCGTCTAAGACTCACTCTTGACGCTTGTCTCGGTCACGTGATACATTTATCTGTCCCACCCTAAAGGCCGGTCCGTAAAAATATTTTCTGACATTAAACCGGTCTATGGCCCAAAAAAGGTTGGGGACCACTGGAGTATAATGTATCACCTTATCTTTATTTGTTTGGTCATTGATAGATTGCCAAGGACATTTTAATAATTCTCTATGTAGTAAAGGTAGAGTGTGTTTCACCAAGGAGACTTCTGTGCCCACCACTTTGCCTACCTCTGCTCAGGCAATGGGGCTGTAGACCCACTGTGTGAAATCAGGCCACAAAGATATGGGTCCCTGGTGAGCAGGAGACAAGATGGGAGGGAGAGGCGGAGAGACTGAGAGGGAGAAAGAGAGAGAAAGGAAGGAAGAAATGTACTTTGACAAGATCTTCCATTTTAATAAATACAATTGAGATGGCTTTAAAAGCATTAAGCCCCAAACACCACAGTCATTTAACTTTCACATGATTTAAGGCT
This sequence comes from Saccopteryx leptura, assembly GCF_036850995.1. NCBI lineage: Eukaryota > Metazoa > Chordata > Mammalia > Chiroptera > Emballonuridae > Saccopteryx > Saccopteryx leptura. Next base: position 15,490,650 of record NC_089511.1, on the reverse strand, counting down.
GGTGCCTGGTCTGGGAACAGTGACTTACTTGTGGTCTTTAAGAAAGGACACCCTCTAGAACCAGACTAGGCAGTAAAACGAGTGTAATTGACTAAGTGGCTCAAAGGAAGGGGGGAAATGTAATTCAATAAGTACTGAAGAGATATGCAAAATTCATGGCTTCCTTATGCCTGGCATTTCAGGATAAGATGATTCCTTATTTTAAAATTAGACTCTTTTGCAGGATTATTAAATATCAGCCGCATGAAGGTTGTCTTTGGAAACATAATATAAGGTTCAAATTAAGGTGACCTCAACTAGGATGGAATACCTTTAAAGAAACTGAGATATAAAATGAGCCATTTTCAGGAAATGGAAGACAATTGGGAGTTAATAAAAATGAACCAACAGAAGCAAAAAGCAGAAATAAACAGATTACAGGACAGAAGCCTAAGCACCTAATTTAAAACAAAATGGTTTCGCATGGTTTATGATGAGTGATAAACAGAGTCCACGGTGTCACTATAAAAATATATCTTTAACTCAGAAAATATGAGTCTCACTGTCAGCTTAATGTAGTGATTTAAGTTTCTGCCTTTCCTCTTGAAGCAGTTACAAGGCTGGAGTTACCAATCATTCTAAATGATGTGCCTTTGGAAATTATGAACTATGACCAAGAGGCATTAGTTTTTAGTACAACTTAATCATGAATTTGCCTAGTTTAAGTTACTGTTTAGTTACATATTTCTTAGAGCAGCTAGAGCGGTGGAGTATTAATAGCTATAAAACTTCATTAAACCAGCATTAGACTTCTGAGAAAAACTCATAAAACTCGAAGAAAGCCCAGCTCCAGAATCCTGCCTTTTCTGGCTCTGAGTCAACTTTGTCATAATGAAGTCGTTCAAAAGACTCAACAAAGAGCCAAAAGGGTCTACTGGGAAACCTTGTCGTGTTATTGGAAGAAATCTCCGATTCACCTAGAAGAATAATGAGCATAATAATTGGAGGAAATTCTGAGATAAAGCCTCATAAGAAACATTAAAATGGCAAATGAGGATGTTGACTACATTAGCTTATTAAGACAGAACAAAGAAGCAAAGCAAGAAGAAAGAAAGAAAGAAAGAAAGAAAGAAAGAAAGAAAGAAAGAAAGAAAGAAAGAAAGAAAATAAGGAAAGGAAAGGAATTAGAAGGAAAAGAAAGGGAAGGGAAGGGAAGGGAAGGGAAGGGAAGGGAAGGGAAGGAAAGGGAAGGGAAAGAAAAGGAAGGGAAGGGGAGGGAAGGGAAGGGAAGGGAAGGGAAGGGAAGGGAAGGGAAGGGAAGGGAAGGGAAAGAAAGGGAAGTGAAGGGAAGGGAAAGGGAAGGGAAGGGAAGGGAGGGAAAGAAAGGAAAGGGAAGGGAAGGGAGGGAAAGAAAGGGAAGGGAAGGGAAGGGAAGGGAAGGGAAAGGAAAGCAAAGGGAAGGAAAGGGAAGGAAAGGGAAGGAAAGGGAAGGAAAGGGAAGGGAAGGGAAGGAAAGGAAAGGAAAGGAAAGGAAAGGAAAGGAAAGGAAAGGAAAGGAAAGGAAAGGAAAGGAAAGGAAAGGAAAGGAAAGGAAAGGAAAGGAAAGGAAAGGAAGACAGGAGGGTAAAACGGCTGTGCACAGTTCTCGCATAGAAAGTCTGCTCCCTGTGTCTGGGCAGCAGACTCTGAGCCCAAGGTCATCATCTTATAAACACGCTCAGGAAAGAGGAGAATCACAAATCACTGACTGTCAAACAGAGTTAAACAAAGTGCAGGAGCCACCATATTTTAAACGGGGAGCACAACTGAGATCCATCACACTGGAGACTGGGAACAAATACAAAAATCCATTCCTGTCTCCTGGAAATTTCTCAGGGGAAGATGGAGGGAGTAGAGATCCGGAACCAACGCTTCTGAGTGCGCGTTGATGTGAGAGGTTCTGCTGCCCTGTTATTCAAGCCGTGGCCCATGGGCTGTGGGATCTGCCTCTCCCGGGAGCTTGGTAAAAAGGCAGAACCCCAGGCCCTTCTCCTTTGGACCACAGTCCCACTCTACAAGAACGCAGTGGGTTTTAAGCTTCGCATCACTTTTGCCACTTAACAGTGCTACCTATTGTTACTCTCACCTCAGAGACAGGGGAAATAGATGCTCTAATAATTGCCCAACTGTTGAAATGCAATTCCAGCTTCAGTCACTCAAATTCTTCTAAGAACGAGAATAACTTCTTTCTTTCCTTTTTTTTTTTTGTGTTGCTTTGCAGTCTATTTACATATATATTATATATACTTTTTGCATTTATCAGTAAACTACCACAAACAACAAAAGAGCCTTGAGTGTTTCATTTGTTCTCATTTGCTTTTCTCATTCACACTGAGTGCCTAAGAGTTGCTTTATAAAGTGTCGACAGATGAAAAGTTTAGTTTTGGAATACCTGTTCTGTGGCCAGCACTCTATAAAATATATCCCAGTGTCCTTGAAATCTAAAATCAAAGGGAGACTAACACTTTGAACAAAAGACTGCCTTCAAAATTAGTAAAAAAAAAAAAAAAATCACCAAAATCGTTTTCTGTTTACAGAAATGTGGAAGAAAAAAATAGTCCTTTTCCAAAGCAGTCTCTCAGTCTAAAAATGGAGGAGCAGATGTCAAGGGGGGAGAACCATGATAAAGTCCCTCTCAAAAGTTTCTAGTCTCTTTTTTAGGTCAGAAAAGTACTTGTTGATTTTCCCCAAAGCAGCGCGATTGCTGAGTGCTAAGCAAATGCACATTTATTTCCACTGTTAGTTATCAGAAGAAGAGCTATCAGCCCTAGCCAGTGGCTCAGTGGATAGAATGTCAGCCCAGCGTATGGATGTCCTGGGTTCTTTTCCCAGTCAGGGTACACAGGAGAGTTGACCATCTGCTTCTCTTCCCCTCCTGCTTTCCCTTCTGTCCCTCTTTGCCACCCACAGCCAGTGGCTCGATTGGTTCAAGCATGGCCCTGGAGGCTGAGGATAGCTTGGTTGGTCTGAACGCATCAGCCTCAGGTGCTGAAAATATCTCAGTGCTTGAGCATTGGCCCAAGATGGGGTTTCCAGGTGGATACTGGTCAGGGCACATGCAGAAGTCTGCCTCACTAAACTATCTCCTCTACTCTCACCAAAAAGAAAAAAAAAAGAAGAAGTAGAAGAATTAGAGCTATCAAATCACTCACCTCTCTTCTCTCCTCACCACCCGTCTTGTTGAAAACCCTAGCACATATTGTAGAATAAAAGCTTGAGTTGAGGCCAGTACACAATGTGTTAATGGGGCTTGTAAAGAATCACAATGTGCTGGTGTACTGGATTGAGGAGGGTGTAGACAGTGTTCCTCATCCCTCTATGAGGTGAAGCCTAGTTGTTCTCACCTGGAGTTTGAATTGATGACTTTAGCTGTTTGCCTGACCAGTAAGTAGCAAGTGACGTTTTGGGGTTTGGAGATGCTAAGTTATAACAACTTTTGCATATTCCAGCGGGGCCCTCTGGAACACTCGGAGAGCCCTGAGCTGCCACGGAGGACGTTTGACTGCCTAATGCTGCCTGCTGGAGATGCTATGGTTGACAGTCCCAGCTGAGCCCAGACTTCTTGTCAACCTGCCTTCATCTCACCCAAAGCTCCAGACACTAGTGAAGGTCTATTGACCCCACAGTCCATCTGCTAACTGAATACCAGTAAGTTACCTTTGCCATTGCTACCTCATTCCAATTCCTGATCCATAGAGAGATGAAATACAACCATATTACTGCTGTTTTAAGCCAATTTGTCTGGGAGTTGTTCTTTTTTTGTTTTTTTGTTTTTTTTTATGCAGCAGTTAGATAAGCAGAACAGCTGGTCCAACCAAATCTATTCTCAGGGAAGCATTTACTCTGGATCCAGTTCCATCATGATGTTCAGAGCAAAAACCAAATACATTCATGAAAGAATAGATCTGCTTTGTAAACATGTCAGGGAATTTGAGAAATTTGTAAACTGATTATGCAGTCAACAATGAGTCAAGAACCCCAACCTCTGTTCATTGGCAAGTATGCATTTAAAAGTGAGAGATGAGGGCCCTCCCTACCCAAAAAATGGAAAAAAGAAAGAGTCTATTAAGAAGCTCTGGGTCTAGGCAGATGATATAAAGCCTACCAACACTTGCTCTACGCAAAGAGCACTTGGCGTGTTGCAAAGCCATTACGGCAAAGATAACCATCTACGAAATGAAGCAGAATGCTGGATTTGTCTTCATGCACAGTTTTGCACGTAGTAAAATGTCTCCCATTTGTCTCTGCTCTTCTGACGTGAGATTGGTCAGTTAACCAGCTTTCATGGCAAAAGATCGACCAGCAGATATATTGTTCCCCTTGACTTCAAAGCACACTGACGCCTTAATGTTAGGCCTACTGATTTAAAGTCACCCTTCTGGTTACAAGAAAATGCATGATGCGACTTCATCAAATCTCTAAGCAGTTTGTGAAACATGGTTTTCTTGTGTGTGGCAGAGGCATTAGGGTAATGAAGGAATCCTACAGTTGGTTACATATACCATGCATAGGATTCTATTGAATTAAACAGACACCCCTGGCTATTTTTTTTTTTTAAGAGAGAAAGGAAAAAAGAGAGTGGGGCAAGAGAGAGAGAGAGACATCAAATTTGTTTTTCCACTTATTTAAGCATTCACTGGTTGACTCTTCTATGGACCCCAGAACCTTGGCGTGTCGAGACACTGCTCCAACCAACTGAGCTACTTGGCTGGGGCCAAACAGATATCTCTGTTAATGAACAGATCTCATCAATGGACTCAGCTATACATTAAGCAGACTTTGTTAGCCTGCCTTTCTGGGAAAAAAAAAATGAGTTCCTTTTTGTGGGCAAGAGGGAGATAAAATCTCAAGGGTTCATGTAATAAGAGAGGCTGGAGCATTCTACCTGGTAAAAGCAAAGCACCCAATGGTGTCACCACCCATTTTAACTCATCTTCAAGGAATTGAGTATTAATAATCAGAAGAATATTATTTTCTTGTAGTGGACTATTAGTAATGTTATTGTAGTGATAATTATGATTATTCCCATTAGTGATTACTTTTTTAAGTTAGGTTTCTTAAAATAATAGGGCAGGCAGACAACTTTGAGAATCTAATAAAAGAAATTTTTTCCCCAAGGGGGAAAAAAAAATGTTCACATGCAGAAAACCACTCATAGTATCAAAGAGTTTATGCATACCAGATGTTCATTTAAGGACCCCCAAAGCTCCTCCAAGGGAGGTTGGGGTCCCTAGGTTAGAGGTCCCAGGGTGAGAGCATAACCGAGCCTTTAGTATACGACGATTTCATTAATTAACTCGACCAGTTAGGGCAAACGGAGTCTCCAGGAGTACTTAAGTAAAGAGCTGAGGTCGAATGTCATGTGTGTCTGTTTTCAAAGCCTTTGGTCTGTGGAATAAGGTCAGTTTATTGGAGGCAGGCATGTGCCTTTGAATAAGTGCATTATAGGTATTCCAATTCTCCTAAGAGTTAAGATTGAAGAAAGGACAGAGATGAGTAATGCACCCTTCCCTGATTCCCAGATACCAAAAAATAGTCACATGTTTCAATCAGTGGATATACATCTAACTATCTATATCTATCTATCTATCTATCTATCTATCTATCTATCTATCTATCTATCTATCTATCTATCTATCTATTATCTATTCATCTATTATTTATCTATGCACATTCCCCTCAATACATATAGAAGTCATCAGTATGCTCTTGGTAGATGTCTACAGACTGTCAGTGACTTGTTTGAACTGGCTAAGTTGTTTCCTTTTCCTAAAGATCTTTTTTTTTTTTTTTAATCTCTGTAAAGGTGTTAAATATATCAAGCCCTGTACAGTTGTAAAACTATAAGACTTTTAAAATATAAATTGGAGCATGGGCGTGGGGGTATGGGAGAGGAAGGAAAGGAAAAGAAAGGGCATGGGAGGGAGGGAGAGAGAGAGAGAATGCAAAAGAAGACAGTGAGATTTATTGTCGGTTCCTGCCGCATTCTTTTGTTCAGACAAAATACCTAGTCTTGGGCTTTTTTGGGCATCATTGATCATTGCAAGCATCTGTCCTCCATGGACAGGCTGTGCTCACTTTGATCAACAGAAAATATAGTTGGTCATTTTTTAAAAAAAAATGTTTTCTCCCTTACATGATTGTGCCTGCACCAGGTAAACATGCCTTTTTCTTTATTGTTATTAACTCATAGAAATCTATATGTTGCCTGACCTGTGGTGGCGCAGTGGATAAAGCGTTGACCTGGAAATGCTGAGGTCGCCGGTTCAAAACCCTGGGCTTGCCTGGTCAAGGCACATATGGGAGTTGATATTTCCAGCTCCTCCTTCCCTCCTCTCTCTCTCTGTCTCTGTCTCTCCCTCTCCTCTCTAAAATGAATAAATAAAAAATAAATTTAAAAAAAAAAAAAAAAAAGAAAAGAAATCTATATGTTGATCAATCTAATGATGAACTAACTCTCTGTACTCTGGACTTTGTTCAAAGAGTGACATGATGTACATTTATCATTTCTTAAGAGTACATTTGATTTGTATAAGCTTTTCCTTAAAACTAGGTTTTGTTGTTACTATAACAATTATAGCTGTTCATGGGAAATAATTAAAATTCTTCAGAATGGAATCAGTTTAAATCCTAAAGGTCACTGGCTCCAATCTCCAGAGCACTACTATTAAAAGTAACTTGCACACACAACCTGTCAGTCGATCTATCGCCGTTTATATATTTAGCAAACCAACAATGGTTTATTACAAGTAAATATAAATAAACTATACATATATTCTCTAACATTTTAACTTACATACTTGAAACAGTGTCCCATATTTATACACACAGAGCTGCTTCGTTCTTTTTTCTGGCTCGACAGAATTTCATCATATGCGTTGCCATCAGTTATTTGGCCCGCCCCCTTAAAAGGTTGTCCCTAGAACATGACGATTACAACAAATACTTCAATAAACATTTTTGTGCGAATACCTTTTGAACACTTAAGTAAATGAATATAGTGTGACAGATTTCTAAACACAGCTGGGTCAAAAATGTATGCATTTGCCACATTGACAGAAATTGCTAAAATGCCTTGCAGAACAGTTGCATTTCATTTCATCTAATCGTGTAGAGCAGTGTCCGTATCCCCACTCGGTCAAGATGCAGCTTTGCCAACTTATGTTTTCTACATAGACAGTAATATTAGTCAACTATGGCGCGTTAATGATTTCCGGTGTTTCTTCATTTAAATTATTAATGCATCGCTCGTTCCCCTCACCTCTTGATAACAGTCAAATATCTCTGTTTCCATTTTCAAGTCATTGTTTCGGGACAATGCATTACTTTCGGGGGCACCAGCTATATTTGCTGATTGTAATTTACACAGGAAGAATTACCCTTTCGCATCTTACAATTTTCATATCGCTCTATCTCATCTCCCATTTATTTATGCTGTTGCTTGCTAATATATTCATTTATATTCCATCCATTTCCGAGGCTGATTTGAAGTGGCAGATGAGAAAATAGCAGGCATAAAGAAAAACAGCATTGAAATGGGAGGAAAACATATCCTTAAAAAAATTAATATTGTGCTTTTAGTGTAAATCTAGCTTGGGGCTTCCTGACTCATCAAGGCCAAAAGAGCAGTCCATATTTTGTATAGCCTATAGAAAGAGAAAATCCGCAGTTCACAAGGATATAAACCATCTTTCTGATGCTCTATTATTTAATGAATGTGTCAGGCAGACATTAACGATAGAATAATATACTGTGTCCTCTAAAATTATTGGCCCTATAAAGCAGAGGTTTTCTTTCTAGAGTGGCTTAAAAGAGAGAAAGATAACTTGACAATACCACTCACAAAAGACATTTCTTGTGAGACAGAAGATTAGCTATTATTATGAGATATTAACTTGAATATGAGTATCAATCATTTATCATATTGAATGTATGTCTTAAATGCATAGGCTCATTGCTACTCTATTAAATTCTAGGTCTAATGAGAAAAAAAAAGGTGAGATGTGTTTAATTGTTTGAGCAAAGGAATGTGGTGATAATTATGATAATAATAACTGTGATTTATCCTCATACAAATTGTCGCTGCACTTTTTTTTGAGACTTGCATGCAGTATCTATTTTTAATTCATGGTAACACCAGAATGTCAGGTAAACCAACTGAGAGACATCTAGGTGCATAAATAACTTTTCCCAGCAACGATTCAGTCCAAGCCCATCTACCAACTCAACAGCATCCCACACTGCTCATTGGTCCCGTTGCTTATACCGTCTTTATGAGGCAGAGCGCATGCTCCCTCATTGTGCGGGTCCCAGGGTTTTCTGACAAATACCCCGATCCCTTTTTCCCCTAACATATTTTATCTGCTGATACTTTTCCATGGACTTGTTGAAGAAATTGTTGACTTCAGGCTCAATGGCAACTGTCAAAAAAAAACTGGGGAGAAAGCCCACAGAACTGAAATTCAACCTTTTGACAAAATACCTTTTTTTTTTTTTAAAAAGCTATATCGATCACCCATTGTACCCATCAGAGAGAGTAAAACCCTGCCACCTATATTTATTACCCTCCCCCCTACAGCACTTCCAATCACTCCGAACGATCTGTCTTCGGAAACCGCATGGTGTTCCCTGCCTCCTGGGTTGTTCTCTGGCTAGAGCTGTCACTGAATACGCCGCTATCACCTAAATCCCTTCTGTGCTTAATCAGCTCTTCATATGTTTTATAGTATGCATCATGTCTTGTGACGCTCTAATGACTCGATCATTTCTTCTGGTAGACAAATACGCCTATTTATGTTATCAGATCCTGTGACACTAGCAAGCACGAAAAACGTATTTGTTAAACAAACCAACGAATACATATTTCCTACATGGATGATAGAACCTTTTCATCACTCACCAGGCATTTGCTCCTAAGGCCGCGGTGCCATGCCTGGCGAGAGGCTCTGCCGATGCAGGAAGCGCTACGCGCCATCCCTGCCTCCAAACACCTGCCGGGCAGCGAGGATTGCCCACGAATCCAGGGAAGGAAGCAACGTTCCAAGGGATGGGTGCTCAGGCCACCCTGAACTCACCCAGGAGAGGACACCTGTGTATATTTCGTGCGCTCAGGGAGGGCTTCCCAGAGAAAGGGACACGGGAGGGTGAACAGGAATCTGATGGCTGGACACAGACAGAGCTTTACACGGGACACTCAGAAGGAGGCCTCGGGTCCACCCGTGTTAGGAGGAACAGGCTCTCACTGATTTTCACACATGGCAGAGAGCAATACATCCCCACACGCTATTTCTGGTAGGTTCCTACGTTACCGCTCTAGGGTACTTGCCTAACATGGAAAACACAAAGGACAATCTGAAATAGAAATATACAAGACAAAGGATACACTGTATAATATTTAGTAATTAGAGGCTAATATATTAACTCAATCATCTCAATGTGAACTCTTAACTCACAAAAATAGTGGAGCAGAGAGCCGACTGGAAAGGTGGCCCACGGTCAGACAGATGTGAGAGACTTGGATTGTATGGAATCAAACACATTTCTCACTGGAGAACGAAGCACTCTCAGAATGAAGCCCCTTCTCCTCGCCTCCACTACTGCGCATTTAGCCCGCATCCCAGCCATGGCACATCCGGGGATTTACTTCTAGACTCACTGCCTGCCTTCCCATAGTGTGTAAGCCACACCGAGTAACCCTAAAATGTCAGCCAGATACGTCCGTCTTTCTCTGGGAGCCCTCTGGGTGACAGCAGACTGTCTCACCCAGAATGAACTCCCACAACCCTTACGCTGGCGTCTACGGCAGCCGGTGACCGGGCCTCCTGCTCCCGCACTGGCCTCCCCGCCCCCTCACGTCCCACTGAGCCCTGGACACCAGCCCGGCTGGTGTCCTTCCTAACCTGCAATCCGCGCTCCCCTTCCCGCCGGCTGCACAGCTCCTCACAGCACCGTGCGTTGGTCCCGCGCTTCTCTGAGGCTTGGGTCTCAGTGTGAGCTTCTCAGAAACGTTCTCTCTGACCGCCCTTCATGGGATGGCGTGCTCCCCAATGCACAGCACTTAGATATTTACTGTCTGTTTCTCTCCAATTAAGGTCCTGGTGTGGGCAAAAGTAGGTTTACAGTGGTCAGTACGTGAAAAAATTTATTCTTGTATTAATATTTTTTATTCTGTATTATTATTATTATTATTATTATCATCATCCGACTTTCACCACCCCCTGTCCAAGCCCCATGAAGGCAGGGAATATGACGTAGCTAGCCGCTGTTCCTGTGCTCAGAACTGTGTCTCACAGGGTAGACACTCAGTAGACGCTGAGGCAATGAACAGAGGCCTTTCTGAGCCCTCGCCCGGTGACATGCATGATAAAAATAACCGAGGGAAGCCCAAGAGAGGAGTAGGATCCTGGGTGCTTCCCCAGTGTTCAGACGTGGCGCTCTTCCACGGAGTCCTCCACATTTATTCATCTCTTCAACGGCGATTCGCCTCCCTCGTTCCTACCAATTCACTACGGGACCTACCACATTTGGGACACAGTTTGGGAATCACTGTTCTAACCAGGGCCAAGGCAGGAGAATAATCCTGACTTTGGGGCCTGCAATCAGTCAGCTCCAAGGGACATGAGAGGGGTTTGCAGGTTTGTCTCAGTGATGGTCTAAACTGGGGGCTTGGGGGGCCTCCAGGTTCTGAGATCGAGAGGGAGAGAGAACAGGAAATCTGAAGCCAGTGAATGCATTCTCAGGGAACAAGTGCTAAGTCACTAAACTGAACAATGGCTAAATTGCTAAAATGGAAGTTGTGATGGTTAGTTTTATGTGTCGCCTTGACTGGCACATTGAATGTCCAGATATTTGGTTAAACATTACTTCCGAGTGTGTCTGTGAGGTTGTTCCCGGCTGACATTAACAGTTGAATCAGCAGAATGAAGCGGATTGCACTCCTCAGTGTGGGTGGGCCTCACCCTGTCCCTTGAAAGCCTGGCTAGAATAGAAGGTGAGAGAACAAGAATTCTTTCTTTCTGAGCACCAGCCTTCTCCTACCTTTAGACTCAAACTCAGACTGGAACATGAACTATACCATCAGCTCTCCAGTGTCTCCAGCTTGACCACTGCAGGTCTTGAGACATCTTAGCTTCCATTATTGCATAAATCAATTCCTTATAGTACATCAATATCTCTTCAGAGATAGATAGATAGATAGATAGATAGATAGATAGATAGATAGATAACAGATAGAAATATATAATTTTCTGTTATTTATATACAAAGCATCTATGTCTGTCTGTCTATATATCTATCATCTATCTACCTATCATCCAACTATCTATCTATCTATCTGTCTATCTATCTAATCTATCTATCTATCTATTTATCTATCATGCATCTATCATTCATCTATTTGTCTATTTATCTCATCTATCTATCTATCTATCTATCTATCTATCTATCTATCTATCTATCTATCTATCTCATCTATCTATCTATCATCCATCTATTTATCTAGCTATTTATCTGATCTATCTATCTATCTATCTATCTATCTATCTTATCTATCTATCTATCATCCATTTATCTAGCTATTTATCTCATCTATCTATTTATCTATCTATCTATCTATCTATCTATCTATCTATATCATCTATCTATCTATCATCCATCTATCATCCATCTATTTATCTATCTATTTATCTCATCTATCTCTCTATCTATCTATCTCTCTATCTATCTATCTATCCATCCTATTGATTTGTTCATCTGGAAAACCTGGACTAATGCAGAAGTTAAGCAAAAAAGAAAATATTGCACAAGATCATCCAGACCAAAGGAAGCATCTACACTTCTAAGCAAAGACTTTGTTTAGATCTGTAACCAGTGAGAAGTGGAACATTTTCATGAAACCCTGGAGCCTGGTGCTTCTCTAGCCAGACGGCGGTGACTTCCAAGGGCTCTGGTCTCGATACCATGCACTTGATGCCTGGCCAGAGGGGACACGTCTACGAGAGAGAGGAGCCCAAGGAGTGGGAAGAAGGAGGGAGCAGGGGAGGAGAAGAGAGAGGGAGAAAGAAAAGGGTGAAGGAGGGAAGGTCCAGCAGGTGCCAAGCGCTTCCCCCTTTTCTCCTGGCGACTGACGAGCTCACTTTACGACAGGAACCCGTTACCTTCTGAATTCTGGATTCTGCCCTTCCCCTGCCCCTCAGGAGACTCCACTAAAACTCCGAGGTTGGGAAGAGGGGTCTGCCACTTAGTTTCCATGGAAACCACTCTGATCCCATAGTGGCACCTCAATCACATCTTCATCAGCATGCTGTTAATAAGATAATTTGATGCTGAATTATAAACAGGAGTGATGAGAGGAAGCCAGGCTTGGTGTTGGGAGAGATGTGAGGAGGCTCTCAGCCTCAGCGCAGAGAAGGGGCCAGATGGGCTTGGATGGATGATGCCCCAAGGTCGTCCTTGTCCCGCTGATCTGTGCTGCTCCAGGCTCACAGCAGGGGGATCAGACTTCAACAGATCAGGGTTTGGCTCTGGGCCCTGCCAAAGAGCCCTGTGACCTTGAGGCTTCCCTTACACTCTCTGGGCCTCATATTTTATTTAAGCTTTGAGAGGAGGATAATCATGCCCACCATTCACAATGAATCAGGACGACTAAACAGCACGGGGACACGAGGTGCCTGGCAGGTGGACAGAGCACATTTGGTATTCAGTGAATGTTTATTCATCCTCCCTTTCCAGAGAGAATATTTTCTTTCACTGTTCCATTATTTATTTACTTAACAAATATTTACGAACCAACTTCAGGATGTCAGGCACTGTGCTAAGAACGGAGGCTAAAATAATGAGAGAGAAACAAAGGCAAAATCGTGTTGTGTGCCACATAGTTACTTTTGGGGGATACAGTATCCATCTCTGGAATTGTTGAGCTTTCCAATACCCTGGGATTAGGAAGTGTTCACTTCATTTTGATGACAAGATTTGGCTTCACACCTTCACGATGTAGCTTCTTTCATGTAAGGCTCCTTCTCCACTCCTGTTTTCTCTGAAAGTTCCCCAAAGTTCTCAGGAGGCCCACTGTGTGTTCCGATGCTTTGAGATTACCGCACAGAACATAAAAAGATATGGCCTGTGCTCCCGGAGGCTTCCAATCTATATTTATAACCCTGGCCTCGCACCTCGTCCTAACATAGGACCTAGTAAGTAGTGCCTGCTTGTTGAGATCGCGAAAGAATGAATGAAGATTATACGGGAACTGAGGGGGTCCAAGTACCCTCAGTCAGCACCATCATCACACCGGTGCCGACCCAGCAGGTTCACAAGGCTGCAGAGAGGTAGAGAAAGGAAGTTGTTTCCAGGCCTGGGCTCACTGGCATCACCTGGGGAACTGTAAATATTACTAATTTAATGGCCAGGAGTTTGAGAGACTTGTCAGATAATTCTTCGCCTAATATGAGAAAGGCTAGGCTTGCTTAAGACAGTCAGTGTAAAATCTCCTTAGATCTCTCTGGTCTCCTTCAGAAGCCAAGGGCATGGGTGGATTTGGTATGACTGCTCTGCAGGCCCTACATAGGTGACCTGAGGCCATTCCAGCAGGCTAGGGTGACTATGAACTGTATCATGCAATATGGAACACTTTGAAAAATAATTCAAGGATTATATACATCTTGAAGAACACACCTAAATATACAGTTCACTGAATGTCATAAAACAAGTCTACTCATAACCACGCTGACCCAAAGGCAGAAGGTAAATATTACAACAAGCCACAATCTCCTTCAGACCCCCTCCCAAGCTCTCCCTACAGCATAACTTCTGCTTGGACTTGCAGTAGCATAAATTGGTTGTGCCTATTTTTATTTAAGTGAGAGGAGAGGAGGTGGAGAGACAGACTCCTGCATGTACCCCAACTGGGATTCACCCAGCAACTCCTGTCTGGGGCCAATGCTTGAATCAACTGAGCTATCCTCAGTGCTTAAGGCTGATGCTCAGACCAATGAAGCCATCCTCAGCACCCAGGGCTGACGCTCAAACCAATTGAACCACTGGCTGCGGGAAGAGAAGAAGGAGAGTAGAAGGGAAGGGAGGGGAAGAGAAGCGGGATGTTACTTCTAACATGTGCCCTGACCGGGGATCGAACCTGGGACACCTGCAGACTGGGCCAATGCTCTATCCAATGAGCAAAGCCACCACGGCCTGCCTATTTTTATATTTATGTGAAGGAGATAGTGAACACTTGCTCATTTGTCTGGTGGCTTTCACTCAGTATTCTGTTTGAGATTCATCCCTACCGTTCTGTTCAGCTGAGGACTCTCCGTTCTTGCTGCTGTATATCTGTATATTTCATTGCTGTGCATAGATTATGACCTATTTGCTGCCCTACTGTAGGCATTGGGGTAGTTTTGTCACTTACTCATAACGTTACTATGGGAAATTTAATTCATGGATTTGGCGAGCATATGTACGTATTTCTTTCTTTATTTTAAAAACTTGATTATGGCCTGACCTGCGGTGGCTCAGTGGGTAAAAGCATCAACTTGGAACACTGAGGTCGCCGGTTCAAAACCCCGGGCTTCCCTGGTCAAGGCACATATGGGAGTTGATGCTTTCTGCTCCTCCCTCCCTTCTCTCTCTCTCTCTCTCTCTCTCTCTCTCTCCTCTCTCTAAAATTAATAAATAAAATCTAAAAACAAACAAACAACAAAAAAAAAACTTGATTATGTAATGTGTGCCTGTACTACTTTTGGGTGTATATCTAGGAGCAGAAATAGTCATCACAGACAGGCATATGCACGTGTCAAGCTTGGGCAGATAACTAACGGCCAGCACATTTTTCAAAGTGATTTTTGTCAATGTGCTCTTCTAACAGCAGCGAGGCAACAGGGTTCTGCTTGGCCCAAGTCCCACCAGTACGGGGTGTTGTCATTCTTTATCAATTTATCCACTGTGACTGGTTTATACCAACAGCTCACTTCAGTTGAAATCTGCCTTTCTCTGATGAGGACTGAAGTTGAGCATGTTGTTGTCACAGGTTAATCAGACATTTGCATAGTTCATCTTTTTCCCTTCGCAGGATATCTTGTCTTTTTCTAATTGTCCTTGGAGGTCTTTAGATATTCAGTAGACACACATTATTTGCTGGTTGCATGCATTAAAAATACAGTTTTTGCCCTGGCCAGCTGGCTCAGTGGTAGAGCGTCAGCCCGGTGTGTGGAAGTCCCGGGTTTGATTCCCGGCCAGGGCACACAGGAGAAGCGATCATATGTTTCTCCATCCTTCCCCTTCTCCTTTCTCTCTGTCTCTCTCTTCCCCTCCCACAGCCAAGGCTCCATTGGAGCAAAGTTGTCCCGGGCACTGAGGATCACTCCATGGCCTCTGCTTCATCTGCTAGAATGGCTCCAGCTGCAACGAAGCAACACCCCAGATGGGCAGAGCATCGCCCCCTGGTGGGCATGCTGGGTGGATCCTGGTTGGGTGCATGTGGGAGTCTGTCTTACTGTCTCCCTGCTTCTAATCTCAGAAAAAAAAATAGTTTTCCCACACTGTAGATGGCCCTTCACAGGTTTGAATGGTGTCTTTAGATAAATAGAAGTTCTTATGATTCTATTTATCTTATTTTATCCTTTCTGGTTAATATTAGTTTTGCTTGTATTTCAGAAATGGTTGCTTCCTCTTAACTCAGGACATGTTTGAGAGTGAAACTGATGCTATAACATTCTAGGATGAAAGATATAACCCATATATCCGAAGAATCTGTTCATTATAAGCGAGTTCTCCCCACCCCAAGTTACACCAGGACAGTGAGTCTCAACCATGGTGGCTCATTAAATCACCTAAGGTGCTTTTACAGCTATTTCTTCTAGGGCCACACCCTCAGACCAGAGAATCAGGATCTACAAGTGTGTGGCAAGGTGTTTGATTTTTGCCTTTATTTAAGAGCTATCCAGGTGATCTTGTGTCCTAGTAGTGTAAACAATCAACACTCTCACCTAGTATTTCTCAAACTGTGAGTGTATAAAGTCTTGTTCAAATACATATTTTGGTTCAATCTTGGGGACAAGGTGATATGCTGCTCTCCTATTCAGTTTCCAGGTGATGCTGCTGCCCCTGGTCCTGGACCACCATGAGGTTAGAAGGTCTCTTGACCAGATTTCTCCACCTGTGCACTATCAACATTCTGGATCAGACAATTCTTTGTTGTCTGTCCTATGCATTGCAAGATGTTTACCAACATCCCCAATGTCTCCCTGCTAGATGCTAATTACATCCCCCCATATGCGAGAATCAGAAATGTTTCCAGGCATCGCCAGAAGTCGCTTACTGGATAAATCAATCCTGGTTGAGAATCATGTGTCTAAACATGATTCCCATTTTAGGGGCAGCTCCAAATGGCTGAAAAATCCAGGCAAGCACACTGGGGGATCCCAGGCCACACAGCTCAATATTTGATTAGATTAAACATTATATATAAATTGCGTCATGTTCCATTGCTAGGGATATACCGTGATCTTTTTTTTTTTTTTTTTTGTATTTTTCTGAAGCTGGAAATGGGGAGAGACAGTCAGACAGACTCCCGCATGCGCCCGACTGGGATCCACCCGGCATGCCCACCAGGGGCGATGCTCTGCCCACCAGGGGCGAGGGTCGCTCTGCTGTGACCAGAGCCACTTTAGCGCCTGGGTCAGAGGCCAAGGAGCCATCCCCAGCGACCGGGCCATCTTTGCTCCAATGGAGCCTTGGCTGCGAGAGGGGAAGAGAGAGACAGAGAGGAAGGGGGGAGGGTGGAGAAGCAAATGGGCGCTTCTCCTATGTGCCCTGGCCGGGAATCGAACCCGGGTCCCCCGCGCGCCAGGCCGATGCTCTACCGCTGAGCCAACCGGCCAGGGCCGTGATCTTGATTTAAAAAGCCAAAGCAAGTGTACCACCCCTGGATTGGTTGCACTGCCTAGTACTGTGATGGCAAACCTTTTTATAAAAACCACCCACTTTTGCGTGCTGCTCAACCTGGTTCCTCCTGCCCACTAGTGGGTGTTCCAGCTTTCATGGTGGGTGGTAGCGGAGCAACCAACCAGCGCTGCGATTAGCCCACCATGAAAGCTGGAACGCCCACTAGTGGGCAGGCGGGACCAAGTTGACTAGCACTGCAAAAGTGGGCAGAGTTTATAAAAAGGTTTGCCATCACGGGCCTAGTATTAGATGACAAAACATGGCACTGAGTCTGTGGGTTCCATCCATTTCTGCCCCGGGTAGAGCAAGTGCCCTTGGAGAGAGCGGTGGAGCAAGAATGGTGAGGGTGGCGATAAGCATTCCTTCATAAAGGCTCAAAACAAGCAGACACCCCTCACCACCAAAAGATAAAAAATCTCTGGACGTCTATTTCAATAACACAAAATGCTTCTCTTTCGTGTCTAGCCTGACACACATTCACTTCAAGTTACCAGAGCATCAGGCACCAATAAGAAAATTTAAATGTATTTGGTCAAGTCCTGTGATTAACAACAAGACAAAGCACTGCTCTGTCTTAGGGGCTGGGGAAGACTTACGCATGCACATTTTTGCCTGTTATTGACATCTGCAGCTTGAGGATCAAAACATGACTGTTACCATGGTCACTGTTCCTTCTCGACCTCCTCTACCTACACGTGGAAATGGGATTTTCTGGTGCACAGAGAAGTAATGTCTCGCCTTCCTTGCTTCCGCGTACTTTAATTTTCTAGGGATCAAAATTCAAGGAAGTTCCAAATGATGTAGCAGAGTGGACATTTTAACAGCCACAATTATTACCATTAGATAGACACTATCTTTTTTTTTCTTCTTACAAGAATGATTCATGCTACATTTATTTTACTTTTTTTTTTTTTTTAGATAGAGTGTGCCAGGTAGAATGGAAATAATCAGAATTCTGTACATCAAATGGGATTCAAAAATACCTATGAATAATCTCAGCTTAATATGCTCTTTGCTTTGGGCTTAGATAAGAGATCCCAGCCATAAAATAGTATAAGAAAAAAATTGATGTAAAGTAATTGTCCAGAATGTAAAGCCTATATCTTTTGCATTTGCAAGCCTTCAATTACCCTTAGCCTGGTACTTTCCAGAGATACGATCTATTTTTGAAAGGTGGAGACAAGGTCTAAAGAAGTCATTGCAATGGAAACAACTCTGAAGTTTCAAACACCAGCTCTACCGAGAACATCAGCTGCTCTGGGCTTTCTCCATGCATTCCTCAATCTGACTCACCCAGGTCTGCTGAGCAGTCATATGTGCCATCCAGCATTTTGCTCAAGAGGCAGAAACAGTATGATGTTCCATAAGCACTTTACCCTATAATGTTGGAAAGGAGAATGCACCTAAATTATCATTATTATCATCAACATCCCCATCCTCAGCATTGTTACTATCATCCCCATAGTGATAATCTATTAATTGGGTTTTTTTTTAAGTGAGAGAAGAGGAGAAACTCCCACATGTGCCCTGACTGGGATTCAACCAGCAACCCTATCTGAGGCCACACTAGCAACTGAACTACTTTTAGCACTTTGAGGCAGAAGCTCTACAGAGCCATCCTCAGCAGCACCTGGTCTGTCTCTCTCAAAACAGTTGAGCCATGGCTGCAGGAGGAGAAGAGAGAGAGAGAGAGAGAAAGGGGATGGAGAGAAGGGAGAAGCAAATGGTCACTTCTCCTGTGTGCCCTGACTGGGGATCAAACCCGGGATATCCACACACTGGGCTGATGCTCTACCACTGAGCCAACCGGCCAGGGCTGATAATATATATTAACACATGTTGTGCTGCAAGAAATGAGCAGAGATGGTCTTCATGCCTTGCTTTGTTTTGCTGGGGCTTTTAACTTCAGGATTGTATGGGGTACAAAATTCAGGGAAAGGCTTTGGAAGTCAATGCCATTTTAGAATGATGTTCATGAGTGGCGCAGTGCAAAAACGGAGGGAGGAAAGAGGACAGTTGGGCTCTTTGGAAATGGTAATAAAGCCGAGAGTGTATCTGTGGAAGTGGCATTGTGTGGGGGTGGGGGACAGCAAGAAACCTGGGTGTGGCCAGCACACAGCACTGTGTGAGGGCTGGGGGCTGGGGGCTGGAGGGGGGGCGGCCACAAAGGTGCTGAGGTGGCTCCGGATGTCAACACAGAGGGAGACCTTTACCTAACATCCCTCACAGACGGTACTCCAACGAGGCATACGCATGCTCGGGGGCGTGTCTGGAAAGCGGTTTAGCTTGAAGCCCAATCCGTCAGTCACTGAGGTTTTCTGAACTGCGTGGTCTCACCAGAGCTCCCCCTAATAAGCTCTTGTCAAAAAGCCTCTCTTGCCACTTCTCTGAAAGGCAGCGAATTAGACTCTCCCATCCGTCAGGACTAGGACATCAAGCAGGAGAGAGCAGGAGCCTGGCAGGCGCCGGGCTGCCCAGCAGCACGTGCGCACTCTGGGGGTGCCAAGGCGGTGTCACCGGGCGAGCCTGATTGAGAGAACATTCTCCCCGGAGGAGGGCTCTGGGACCGCCGCGTGGAAGCAAGAGCTGCCTTCACTTCTGCTCTCTCTCCCTCTCTCAGTTCTGTTTTAGGCTTCAAACAAGCAATTGAAGCCAGAGGCTATGTGAGTCCCCTGGCTGAGGCTGAGTGATAGGCTGCATTAGTGCGCTGGGGGGGGTGGGGGCTGGAGGTCAAGTTCTGCAGGAGCCCTGGTGGGACCGCCCCACCACGCGGGCTGGGGCAGGAGATTGGCAGCAGCATTACAGCAACAAACAAGGGCAGACCCAAACCCTCAGGGACTGGGATTCCAAGTGCTGCAGCTACTGGACAGGTGAGAGCGGAGGGAGGGAGCCTGGCTCCCCGGCTGCTGCTGCCCTTCTGCTGGGGGTGCACGTGCTCAAGGGGGGCATGGGCTTAAGTCAGTTTCGTTGGCAAATTAAATCCCAGATGGTGGGCATAGGTGTCTTGGAGTAGGTGGGCTACTGTATGGTTCGAACTGGTATATAGTATTCTCAAGAATTTTAAAAATTAATTCTATATATCTATGTATCTATCTATACTATGTATGTATGTATGTGTCTAATGTTTTGTGTTTTTTAACATAAGCCAGGAAATCTACCTGCCTTAAACCTAAATAACATTAACTTCTAGCCCAAGGAAATGTCATCTTTTCCTTTTCCAAAGTGAAAAATAATGACAATGATTATTTTGTTCATTAGGTATATATATCCTGGGGATCAAATTCCACACATAAATAATATAATTTAGTGACAGATCTCTCTTTCTCTGTATATATCTATATCTATATTTATATCTTTATATAGATGTATATAGATACATATATGATATAACTTATTTGTGTGTGTGTGTGTGTGTGTGTGTGTGTGTGTGTGACAGAGACAGAGAGAGAGAGTCAGAGAGAACATATAGGGACAGACAGGAAGGGAGAGAGATGAGAAGCATCAATTCTTCTCTGTGACTCCTTAGTTGTTCATTGATAGCTTTCTCCTATGTGACTTGACCAGGAGCTCCAGTAGAGCAAGTGACCCCTTGCTCAAGCCAGCAACTTTGGACTTCAAGCCAGCAACTTTTGGGCTCAAGCCAGTGACCATGGGGTCATGTCCATAATTCCACGCTCAAGCCAGTGATCCTGCGCTCAAGCTGGTGAGCCCACGCTCAAACCTGAGACCTTGGTGTTTCGAAACTGGGGCCTCTACATCCCAGTCCAATGCTCTATACACTGCGCCACCAGCTGACCAGGCTATATATGATATACTTTAATATTCAGCGAAGCCCTGGATGATAGACAGTATCCCTCATTTGTGGATGAATGATGTGACACCCCAGAAGTATCTAGACTTGCCTCAGTTCCTACCGCCAGTAAGGAAGTAAGGGGAATTTGAACCCAGATCTGCTTGCAGACCTACCCCGCGTGCTCTGCACTGCTGTGCCAGCTTGCTGCATGTGAGTGGCGTGGGCAGCGCCAGGGCTTACGGACAGGTTGGAGTTCAGAGCCATGACCAGAGGAGATCATACTGGGGAGTTGTGCTTTGATAAAGAAAACTGAAAACAATTCTTTGTAAATGTTTGCACACCAGCTATTAAATGACCATCACTTCACATTTTAAAAAAAAAGCACCAGCTCTGAATAAAAGTGGGTTTTAGAAAATACAAATTGGTGAAATCTGACCAATGAACTCCACAGACACTAACTAAACTCAGCCACCAGCTTTCCAGGCGCGAGCGGCCTCGGAGGCCGGTGCGCAATAGACCGGTAATGCTGGAATAATGTGACTCCTTTAATTAGAGACCCAAATTGTTCCAGGGGAACTGATACAGGGGAGGGGGGGGGGAGAAGCAGGATCCAAGCTTCCAGCTGTCCAGTGGTCCCTGACTTAGAACTAATTAGGTGAAAACAAAACAAAACAAAACAAAAACCAGCCCATGAAGATAGTGGGCTGTGGTTAGCTCCGAAGCTTTTTAGAGTAGCAACTGACAACAACCTCAGAGACCGGCTGTCAGTCAGGAATCGCAGGGAGAAGACCAGATGCCAGTCAGTGTGGCAAGAGTGAAGTCCAAGGAAGGAGCAGTGCCCAACATCCAGTGACAAGGTCCACCTGACTAAACCTGCCCAGAGCTCCAGGTCGAAGCCCAGCCCGAGCAGGAAGAGGGAGGTCCCTGGATGGTGTTTGTGTGCAGAGCGCCCTGCTGCCGCCCAGGTTCCTCCCCGAGGGCAGACACGCAAAGCTTTCTCACCACGCCCTTAATTTTGCTTTGTAGCAGTTCCTGGAGCTGACAAATCAACCATCCTAAAGCAATTATATCCCCTGAATAACCACCTTCCTACATATACAACATGCACCTAAAATATATACATGAAACACTGTCTTCCTATAGATTCTGTGGACTGCAGCCAACCCATCCTTGTAGGCAAATGAGCATTGGGGTGAATGAATGCATAAATATTACTGGGGAAAAAAGGAGTCATAGGTCTTCAGCTGTGTGTGTGTGTGTGTGTGTGTGTGTGTGTGTGAGAGAGAGAGAGAGAGAGAGAGAGAGAGAGAGAGAGAGAATATGAGAATGAATGTATGTGTCTCCATTTGAACCTTATTGAATTAATGTCCTAAAACCTATAAAAAAACAGAAAGACATGGAATGACTGCCATTAGTTGGGTGAATATCTGAAAGCTAAAATAAACAAGGCTACATTTGTTGAAGAAAAAGAGGGAAAGTATAAACATTCAAAGAACTTCCCGAATTTCAATTAATTCAAGGTTATAATGAATTAATCTCAATTCTGGAAACGGTGAAAAATTTAATAACCCCATCACCAACCTGTAAAGTAGTGATAATAACAATTGAGTTCTTATTTTGTACCAAGTACTGCACGATGCATTTACTAGATACTATCTCAATTGCCACCGAAGGATGAGAGAGCAGGAAGTATTATAATCCCTTTCTACGGATGGTGGAATTAAGGCACAGGGTAGGTTACGTGGCATTTCACACAATGTCACAAACTAAATACAGGAGCCTGGATTTTCATCCCCTTCAGTCTGATGCCAGAGCCCAATTAAACCGGGGCCAAAATAAGGCAAATATCAAAAGCATTCTTCCGAGTTCTCCACTCTGTGCGAGAACAAGATAGGTAGGATTTTTCACGGAAACCCTGCCCTTTAGTGGTCTGTTCTCTCTCCACCTTCCTGTTTGTGGGCACCGTGTCTGTGCTCACTGAACAACACTTCCAGTGTGCATGGCGCATTTGGATGTGTGTAGGCTGCTGAACTATATAAATGCTTATCACCTCGGGGACTACCATGCGACTTTTGGTCACTGTTCTGATTCCCTCCTTCCTTCTCTGAGTGAGATTTATCTGCATAACCCAAAGAGGAATTTCCACAGGTTCCCCAATGGTAAAAAAATTTGCCTCTGCTCGGCTAAGTGTCTCGAAGGCTTCAATAGCCAGTGGAGAGGGAAACCAATGGAAGTGAAGTCTCTACTTAGCCTTCAGCGGTTACTTCTGAGCTCTCTTTAGAATTGAGGAGCTACTGGCAAATCGAATACAACAACATATTAAAAAAATAATACATCAGGATCAAGTGGGATTCATCCCAGAATCTCAAGGATGGTTCAACATACGTAAAACGGTTAACGTAATACACCATAGCAACAAAACAAAGAACAAAAACCACATGATCTTATCAATAGATGCGGAAAAGGCTTTTGATAAAATACAACACAATTTTATGTTTAAGACTCTCAACAAAATGGGTATAGAAGGAAAATATCTCAACATGATAAAGGCCATATATGATAAACCATCAGCCAACATCATATTAAATGTCACAAAACTGAGGACTTTCCACCTTAAATCAGGAACAAGACAGGGCTGTCCACTTTCTCCACTCTTATTTAACGTGGTGCTAGAAGTTCTAGCCAGAGCAATCAGACAAGACAAAGAAATAAAAGGCATCCATATCGGAAAAGAAGAAGTAAAGGTACCACTTTTTGCTGATGATATGATCCTATACATCGAAAACCCGAAGGACTCCACAAAAAGATTACTAGAAACAATAAACCAATACAGTAAGGTCGCAGGATACAAAATTAACATACAAAAGTCCATAGCCTTTCTATATGCCAACAATGAAATATTAGAAAATGAACTCAAAAAAATAATCCCCTTCGCGATTGCAACAAAAAAAATAAAATACCTAGGAATAAACATAACAAAGAATGTAAAGGACCTATATAATGAAAACTACAAAGCATTGTTAAGAGAAATAGAAAAAGACACAATGAGATGGAAAAATATTCCTTGTTCTTGGATAGGAAGAATAAATATAATTAAAATGGCCATATTACCCAAAGCAATATATAAATTTAATGCAATTCCCATCAAAATTCCTATGACATTTTTTAAAGAAATGGAACAAAAAATCATCAGATTTATATGGAACTATAAAAAACCCCGAATAGCCAAAGCAATCCTAAGGAAAAAGAATGAAGCTGGGGGCATTACAATACCTGACTTTAAACTATATTATAGGGCCACGATAATCAAAACAGCATGGTATTGGCAGAAAAATAGACACTCAGACCAATGGAACAGAATAGAAAGCCCAGAAATAAAACCACATATATATGGTCAAATAATCTTTGATAAAGGGGCCAACAACACACAATGGAGAAAAGAAAGCCTCTTCAACAAATGGTGTTGGGAAAACTAGAAAGCCACATGCAAAAGAATGAAACTCGACTACAGCTTGTCCCCGTGTACTAAAATTAATTCAAAATGGATCAAAGACCTAAATATAAGACCTGAAACAATAAAGTACATAGAAGAAGACATAGGTACTAAACTCATGGACCTGGGTTTTAAAGAACATTTTATGAACTTGACTCCAATGGCAAGAGAAGTGAAGGCAAAGATAAATGAATGGGACTTCATCAGAATAAAAATTTTTTGCTCAGCAAGAGAAACTGATATCAAAATAAACAGACAGCCAACTAAATGGGAAATGTTATTTTCAAACAACAGCTCAGATAAGGGCCTAATATCCAAAATTTACAAAGAACTCATAAAACTCAACAACAAACAAACAAACAATCCAATAAAAAAATGGGAAGAGGACATGAACAGACACTTCTCCCAGGAAGAGATACAAATGGCCAACAGATATATGAAAGATGATCATCTTCATTAGTTATTAGAGAAATGCAAATCAAAACTACAATGAAATATCACCTCACACCTGTTAGATTAGCTATTATCAACAAGACGGGTAATAGCAAATGTTGGAGAGGCTGCGGAGAAAAGGGAACTCTCATCCACTGTTGGTGGGACTGTAAAGTAGTACAACCATTATGGAGGAAAGTATGGTGGTTCCTCAAAAAACTGCAAATTGAACTACCTTATGACCCAGCAATCCCTCTACTGGGTATATACCCCAAAACCTCAGAAACATTGATACGTAAAGACACATGTAGCCCCATGTTCATTGCAGCACTGTTCACAGTGGCCAAGACATGGAAACAACCAAAAAGCCCTTCAATAGAAGACTGGATAAAGAAGAAGTGGCACATATACACTATGGAATACTACTCAGCCATAAGAAATGATGACATCAGATCATTTACAGCAAAATGGTGGGATCTTGATAACATTATATGGAGTGAAATAAGTAAATCAGAAAAAAACAAGAAGTACATGATTCCATACATTGGTGGGACATAAAAACGAGACTAAGAGACATGGACAAGAGTGTGGTGGTTACCAGGGGTGGGGGGAGGGAGGACGCAGGAGGGAGGGAGGGAGAGAGTTAGGGGGAGGGGGAGGGGCACAGAGAAAACTAGATAGAGGGTGACGGAGGACAATCTGACTCTGGGCGAGGGGTATGCAACATAATTTAATGACAAGATAACCTAGACATGTTTTCTTTGAATATATGTACCCTGATTTATTAATGTCATCCCATTAACATTAATAAAAAATTATTAAAAAAAAAAAAAGAATTGAGGAGCTAACGTCACGTCACAGCCATTTTGGAGTCTGTGCTCAAATTACAGTGTGTCCCCTGGATGAATTTTAGTTTTAGAAATTTGGACTAATGACTTCTTTTGTTGAATGGGAAAGGAGACGAATGCTCCCCAGAAGCAACCACAAAAGATTGCTCTATTTTGACCCTGAAAATTACAATGAATCTTTTTGCATTTTTATCTTAATAAGAAAGAAAAATACCCTAAAGTTTATATTTCTTCCATATCCACCCGCCACAGGGACTCATAAATGCCTGCTAATGAAATTGAGGAGCATCATGTGCACAGACACTATTAACCCCAAGCACAGAAAAATAATTAAATTAAATACTTAATGAGAGGCATTCTTTTTTTTTTTTTTTCTTTTTGCTTGGCTCTGAAATGTTTAGGTTATGGTCACATTTTGACCTTACTATCTCTGCTTTACTTAGGCTGAAACTTTTTGCATTATCTTTGCTCAATACATGTTTGAGTATGATGAAAGCCAAATACTTTTGTTTTTGTTTTTGTTTTATTTTTTTACAGAGACAGAGAGAGAGTCAGAGAGAGGGATAGATAGGGGTAGACAGACAGGAATGGAGAGAGATGCAAAGCATCAATCATCAGTTTTTCATTGCGACACCTTAATTGTTCATTGATTGCTTTCTCATATGTGCCTTGACCACGGGCCTTCAGCAGACTGAGTAACCCCTTGCTCAAGCCAGCGACCTTGGGACTTTGGATCCAAGCTGGTGAGCTTTGCTCAAACCAGATGAGCCCATGCTCAAGCTGGGGACCTCGGGGTCTCGAACCTGGGTCCTCTGCACCCCAGTCTGATGCTCTATCCACTGCTCCACCGCCTGATCAGGCGAAAGCCAAATACTTTTTGAACGTTTAAGCAACAAAATAATACTGGAGGTACACATTATATTTTTAATTATTCCTGCCTTTGAATGATTAGCCCACAACCAACAATGCCAACTGAGAACACCATCTTTTCCTTTGCCTTATAGACAGCAAACAGTGAATGCTTGGAAATTTTCGAGAGCAGGGTAAATTTTGGAAGAACAAAAATCAAGTTTTTTTTTATGTTTTCAAGTTGCATCAATGTTTTATTAACATCTCTGCAAACCTGGGTGGAAAATATTTATGGTTTTTTCATATGAAACCCTCCAGAACCAAATTTCAGCCTTCAGTTCCAATGTCCTCACTACAAGCGATTGCTAGTCCCTAAATTTCACTTGTAACAAGAGTGAGGTGGTTACACATCAATATCCCACCATCCAAATTGGACAAAAACAGATTGACCTATTCGGTGTTTGCAATTTGGGATCTTTTACTTTGGCAACACTGTAAAAAAAATGAATAGGTCTAGAAATAGTGGGTTCATATTCCTACACGGCAGTTATTAGCCAGAAGGAAGTATTGTCTGACCTGTGCAGGTGAGGAAGCAATCCTCCTGGTTGCCACAGGTTCTAGTCCTGGTCCCTCCTCTCTTCTTATCACTGGGTTGTTTTGCTCATTTACAATAGGTACTTGGCCATTGTAGACAAATTTACCCATCACGCTTTTTTTCTATTTCCTTGTCATTATTTATGGTATCCCTTTGACTGTGCTTCCTGGTCTCTTTGTTCTCCTCTGACAGATGCTTTCTAAGCCTTCTTCAAAGGTTACCTTCCTTTGTTTGTATATTTTGATACGTATACCCTTTGCGCAGATGCGTTCTACCTTTAGCTTTCCTCATTCACTGCCCCGTCAGGGAGCTTAGCCAAGCACTGGAATGTTAACGGAAGGTGAGTGCATCTGACCCACACGTTTCTGGGATGTGTTCCCAGTGTCATTTGATCACACTGCTGTGAAAGCACTCTGATTAGGCTTATAGAAGCGAGAGCTAATAGATGTGATCTGGGAACTAATTGAAAAGTTAGTGAGGCTCCTTCAGTAATTGCCTTTTTCTGCAAGGCCCAGGACCACTGTGCTTACTCCAAAGCCTTGTCAATAGAGTGAAGTGGCCTATCCCTTCCCCCACCTGTTTCCTCATCTTCTTCCCTCTGTCCCTCCTTTCCTCTCTTCCTGCCTTCCTCCCTTCCTCCCTTCCTCTCTCCCTTCCTCCCTTCCTCCCTTCCTCTCTCCCTTCCTCCCTTCCTTTCTCCCTTCCTCCCTTCCTCCCTTCCTCTCTCCCTTCCTCCCTTCCTCTCTCCCTTCCTCCCTTCCTCCCTTCCTCTCTCCCTTCCTCCCTTCCTCTCTTCCTCCCTGCTTCCCTCCCTCCTGTCTTTCCTTCCTTCCTTCCATTGTTTTGGATGAGTTGTGGTATCACATTGTTGTTTTAATTCGTGTTTCTATATTACTAGTGAATTTGAATATCTTTTCATATGTCTTGCCAGTTTAAAAAGTCTCTGCTTTTTCCTTATTGATTCGTAGGCATTCATTATATATTACGAAAGAGTCCTTTGTTAGATACATGGTGAGATACGTGCGCTTCGGCGCACTGAAGAAAAGAATCTTACTGGTGACCCTTTGTGCCGATTCACTACATATACGCATCCCTCTTCCCCTCTCTTCTCCAGATAGCGTGGAAATAAATTTCTAGGTCCCCAGTGGAGCTGCTCCTGACACGATGCCACGTCAGCATCGTGGCACTTGGCTAACTCCACCCCCTCTAAGCGCTCTGCTTGACCAGAAAACACGGTACCGGGTATACCAGTCACTCAGTTTCCAAACACCATGCCAATCTGGGCTCTATCCCCCCAAACAGGGCCGCCTCTGTGGCCCAGTCAATCAGATGCTTTCTGTTTCTCTTCCTTGTTCTTTATTATTTATCCTACACCAGGTGGTCACCTTCTGCCCCATTTTGTAGTTCTCTGAAAGAGGGCTGATCATCTCAGGAATAATTAAGTACAGTTTGTTTGCATCATCTAATTTGTCTTTTTAAACCATTTTTTAATGATAAAGATGTTTTTAGGAATGTGAATTTTTATTTTTATTGAGTTCAGTTTATCTTTTTTTTAAATTTTTTTTCTACATGGTTCGAACCTTTGGTGTTCTTCTTAAAAACTTCCTCCCCCTCAAAGCCACGGATTCAATGTTTTCCTTCTCTTCGGTATAAAGAACGAAGCGTGCTGACGTCGCTGCTTACATTCCTGGGCGTTTATTGGGTGGCTGTGCGATGTTAGGTAAACACATGGAAGGAATTATGGGCAGATGCATTATTCCCTTAAGGGTTAAACATCTCTCTCTTTGATCTATTCTTTGGCTCACTGCTTTTGTTTTCTTTGATTTTGTGTCTACTTTTTTTTTGTTTTGTTTTGTTTGTTTCTTGCTGCATTCCAACATTGTTATTTTGCACTTATTAAAGGGGTCAGTTCCAAGATGCAAGTCTGGGTTGAAAGAAAGGTACCACTTAAAATTCCAAACCACAGCAAAAGAATTCTCCATAACCCAGCTCAGTGTGCAAAGGGTAAGGCCAAGGCCGGCCAAGTGCGAAGTACCCTTTGGCCTGCCCTGCCTCTGCGTCCGTGTTCTCCCTCGCTCGGGGGCAGGAGCTGTGCCCAGCTGGCTGGCTATGGTGTTTAGGTATTTCTAGATACGAAGGGCCAAGGACCCCTTAGTAGCCTCCCGCTCTCAAGCCCCTACAAATGTATATCTTGTTGATCTAGTGGATTTTCTGAAAAATGAAACAAAATCAGTAAGAGGAAGCAAAATTACGATTGGTTTGCTCTACTTAGGAATAAACTTTATGGGGAAACTAGATCGAGTTAAATGGATAAAGGGGAACAAGAACAATACCTTTCTGGCAGGACTGTTTATTAATAAAACATATGGCAATTAAATGAGCTAGACTAAACAGTCTCCTCTTTATAACGTATCCCATGAAGAACTCTTATTTCCTTACGCTGGGAGAAAGCCTTCTTACGGGCTGCCCAAATACTTACTTTCCCGTTACGAACATGTGAGCTCTCTGACATGTCCTACCACCCTCAGAGCCCCCGTTTAAACCCCGCTGCTCACTGCCTTTTCATTTCTCCCTGCGGTCCTTGGACACTAGAGGTACTTTTCTGATGTATTTGCTATCAATTACATCCTCCAAATGTTCCAAACATTCAACAGGCTCTACCCAGTCATCATTTATATATGTGGACTCTTTAGAAATGAACAATCTTCTTCTTTTCTCCCCCTTTTACTATTTAAATCTGAGGAAAATGTACAGTTATATGAGTGTAAGGTGAAGGACTTCTCCCATCGCCAATTTCGTATCGTTAGGTTGGGGGATTATAAACTTCCATGCTGGGATAAAGTTACTTTGTATACCAGAGTCTGGAGGCATTTTATTTATTTATTTATTTTTTCATTTAAATACCTTTGACTCATGGGAGTCCATTAGAAAAATACAGCTTCATTGGAATTAGGAGAAAATATACTCTTTGTTCAACATTTAATATTGCATTTCCAATTCACATATGATTGTTTATACAGTTTTCAGTTTCCCAGAACCCAAATAAAAAAGGTTTTATATACTATAGCTGTAAATTTCAAAAGACAGCGTCAAAACATTCAGTAGAACAGAACTTTCTTATCGCTCCGGGCAGACCCAGCTCTAGGCTGGCATGGGGGAACAGGGCTTAATTATAACCGCTTCCTATTACAGTAAGCTACTTGGTTACCACATGTTGCAAAGTTTACAGACATGAAAAATGTGGATCTCGTTTCTCTCTCTGTTTATTTTTCTACGGTGCTCGGGGAGGGGAGTTTCACCAGGGGAGCAGCGGCA
Organism: Saccopteryx leptura; assembly: GCF_036850995.1. Taxonomy (NCBI): domain Eukaryota; kingdom Metazoa; phylum Chordata; class Mammalia; order Chiroptera; family Emballonuridae; genus Saccopteryx; species Saccopteryx leptura. Next base: position 15,460,372 of record NC_089511.1, on the reverse strand, counting down.
CTGCCTCTGGGGCCCCTCTTAGTGATCCCTAAATTCATGTTAAAATGAACTGTAAATAAGACTTAAACAGTCTTCATCCTGTGTTTAACTGTGCTCACTGGGTTATTCAGTAGATCTCAAGTCTTAGTCTAAATCCAGACATATGTACCTTTGTGCTGGGGTGGGGGGAGGGGGATCCTGAGGCTAAGCTTCAACGGGGTGAAAAGAGGGAGAGTGGAGGAGTAGCCTTCTCCCTTTGCTGCCACTTCATGGAAGAGGGGGAGGTGTGAAGGAAGTCAGGGGAACGTATAATGAGGGCCTGGGTATTTGGCCACGGAAATAGTCCTGCCTCTTGCGCTTGTCCTTGTGTCCACAATGAGAGACGGAAGGAAAAAGGGATGAAGGGAGGAAGGGAAGGAGGAAGGAAGGGAGGAAGGAAGGAAGGAAGAAAGGAAGGAAGGAAGGAAGGAAGGAAGGAAGGAAGGAAGGAAGGAGAGAGAGAGAGAGAGAGAGAAATAAAGAAAGAAAGGAGAAAAAGAGAAAAAAAGAGAAAGGGAGAAAGAAAGAGGAAAGAAAGAGGGAAGGAAGGAAGGAAGGAAGGAAGGAAGGAAGGAAGGAAGGAAGGGAGGGAAGGGAAGGAGAGAGGGCGGGAGGGAATGAGGGAGGGAGAAAAGAAAGAAGGAAGAAAAAGGAATTAAGGATAGCTGGGTCTAGATCTAGCTCTGTTACAATGTCCCACAGTTTATAACCTTAGTAAGTCACTTCCCCTCTCTGGGCCTTAATTCAATCGTTATTTAAAAATGGAGAGGAAGGATGATGATTTTGTCCCCGAGGTTTTTTCCAGAAGTGTCCCTGGCACTAACCTAAGTGTCTGGAAGAAGCTGGGCCCCAGACAACCAGAGGCGGTGGCTGAACCAGGACAGCAGACTGACCCATGTCAATAACATGACCGTGAGAAAATGTGGGGGTAAAGGATGTCATTTGGGCAGGACTCACTGATGGAGCTAATTTTATTTTCAGTGGTCTATAATAATGTGCCTGGTCCAAAAACAGAAAATGAGGAAATGAACACCCGGCCTCGGTGAGGGTCAGGTGACCCATGACTGAGCCAGAGGCCAGGACAGCTAGAGGTTAAAGGCATGCACACCCACCCTTGAAGCAGCGTCGTAGATCTAACGGCATCGAGGTGGCCGACATTGACGACTGGCAAGCGAATCACCTCCATCCCTCAGCTGGCCACTTTAGGCCCTGCTCCAGGGCAGCTGGGGGATGCGGTACCCAAGGCCAGCATCTCCCCCCCTGTGTTTGACAGCGTTAGTGAAGGCATCAGCCCACCTGTAAGAAAATCTCCCCTCTTACCTTCTGAGATGCAAGTGCAGCATCCAGCCACATGCCAATCTGAAATACAGTTTTTAAAGAGATAGAAAGGATGAAGGAAAAGGAGAAGGAAGAATGGAGTCTGGAGCATTAAAGGGAAAAACTCTGAACTTGACTTCAGAAGATTTGACTCAAATTCCAGTGTCAGGGTTTTTTTTCTCCTGCATATCGGTCTCTTTCCTCTTTTATTTCCCTTCCCTGCAGGCTCACGTTTACTCTCCTTCATGTTATCTGTTACCTGTGGTCGGTACCATTGCAGGCCACGTGAGGGCAGGGGGTTAAACGTCAGTGACATACTCCTGCCCCCAGAGGTCTTACCTTTTAGTGGTGGAGACAGGAAGCAAAGACACCATGAGAAACGAATCAACATGATAACTAAGATAACAGATGATCTGAGAGAAAAGTATCGAGTCCTGGAAAACCAACTAGAGGAAAGAGAACCATGGGGTCTTAGACATCCATATAACAAGAGGACTGATCCACTCCTGAGGCCAGCAAGTCTCCCGGCAGAGCAGCCCAGGCAGGGAGCACCCCTGGGCAAGCAGGAGTCAAGATCAGGTTTCCCAGCTAACTGGAATCAGAGAAAAAAAATTAAACCAGTTGCCTTTTACTTTTTCACATTCCCCTGTTTGTGTTTATTTGGGTGGCCAGCACATATGCAACTGGGTATTATTATTCCTGAAACCATTTCAATTCCTTGTCTCTTTCTCTTGCTGGTGATGGTTGAAGCTTTCAGTTTTACACCACCCTTAGATGATCTATCCTTTCTTAAACTCATAGCCAAAAAGGAAGCTGATAATATTCTTACTTTATAAGACTGGCAATGTTCCTCTAGGCGGAGCATCGAAAGACCCACGGTTTTCAGTTTTTGACCGTCTGATGTTAGGCACTGCTGTTGAGCATTCTAAATTTGTGGGCACCTTTAATGTCTATACAGCTCTGCATACTATTTACTACTGTTTTCCCATTTTACAGATGATAAAATTAAGTGACAAAGACATGAGGTTGTCTGCCCATGAACTAGTGACTTACTGGACCCGGAATTTGCAGCCAGAACATTCTGACGCTGACATTTGCATATTTAATTTCATTCATTACATGCCTCTTTAGTTTAATCAACTTTTGCTTTCCTGAAGCACAAGGAAAGGAAATTGAGTTGCCTAATATAGCAGAAAATACAGCAGAACTTTGTGAGAATAGTGTCCTTATATCACCAGTATCCAGTATGGGGAGAAAAACGATATAAGATGAAAATTCCATTTCTCCTCCCTCTCTGTCCATCACATCTAGGTAAATAGATATAGAGATGCTAGATATTAAGTTTAGTTTAGTTTGGATACATTTATCATTTGAATAGATCTATAGTTTTAAGGATGTCTTATATGAATATAAATTTTTATTATTATAGTCAAATTAATTTTTTTCCTTTTATAGTTAAATATTTGGTACCAGGGTTGGAATCCAAGCTCCAATGCTTTCTCACACTGTGACTTTTTTGGAAAAGGTTATTAACATCTCTACACTGCATCTTTCATTCTGAAAATAGAGTTAATTATGTCATGTGTCTATTATGTTGGCTGCTGGTTGATAGAATGCATATATCAATGGTGTCCTTAATGGTCAGTGGACAGTAGATATAAATAAATGAGAAATTAAGTCATTAACACATAAGGTAGTTGTGAAAGAAAAAAAAGATGACATTCGAGGGCAGTCTGAGGTACATGTGCAGATGGAGGGAGCTGAGGAAGAGAAGCTATGACATCTTTGTTTCTTGTTTATTTTACTACCTGCCCTGTGCTTTTTACAAAGCTTCCAAGGGCGGGGGACAATGTATGAGCTCTGAGAATGTGACACTCTTCAAATTATGAACAGATGTCCTTCAAGTTAACTGGGCTAAGATGATTGATCATCCATGAAATCTATTTATTCTTGACTCCCAATACCATGTGTCTACACTGCCTCTCCAAAGTGTGTCTCTCTCAATCCTGTGGCTAAGGTCTACTCTCATATCATTCAATGTGAGTGCCTTAAAGACGAGGTCAATGTCCTCAGCCCATCCTCGCCCTTAGAGCCAGGGTTTGTTTATTATATATCCAGGTTTCCAGGCATTCGGCTGCTCCTGACTCGTGGTTGATAATAACCCTCCTTTTGGTTTAGACTTGTTCCCAATCTAACACCATGGTCCGCTCTCTGGACCACAGCTTTTCCATCTGCAAAATAAGGTAGTAAAATAAGGTTTTCAAGACCCTTAAGGAGCTAAATCTCATTTCTTTGGGTAGCTACCCTCACTCCCCAAGCAGGAAAACTCTGAAATAAACGGTCAGAGAGTGTGCTTGTGAACAGGCGATGCTCACAGTTGTGAGCTGTTATCTCCGGGCCTAACGGTGCGGGGCAGGCCTCCTCCTGACTCTGTCCCTGTGTCTGGACCTTGCCTGGCTCTGGGGTCTACAGTCATCTTTCCACAGATGACAACACAGCATCAGCTGAGCCCTGTCATATGCCAAATCCCCTCTTCTCTTTCCTTCTAACCAATGAAACCACACTCACAGATACATTTTAAGACATGAAACGCACATGCCATGTAGACACTACTTTCTACAGAAAACAACAGTGTGGAAAGAAAAAAATACATGGTTTTCAGGCTACACTCGCCCTGTTCTTCACGAGACAGTAATGTCAACACAGAAGACAATGATCTGGCTAGGGGGAAAAGACTTCTGATTGTTGCGAGCTCTGTCATCGTGGGTGCCAGAATGGGCACTGACTTCTGGTGCTTTCCCTTATAATGAACACATTTTACCTAATTTGTTTCACATTCCTTTGCCGCATGCATCTCTCTGTATGGAGAATGGAGATAATGATACTTTGTTTCTGAGAACAACACTATTACGCAGGAGCTCTAGCTGGGAAGCACCTGCCTGGGAACCCTGTTTTTATCACTTACTAGGTATAGGCAAAGCACTACACTTACTAAGACAAATCACTTAACCAGCCCCCCTTAAGATGGTGATGCCTCACTCACGAGAATTTTGCAAAAATTAAAAAAAATATATATGCAGCCTAGTTTCTGGTGCACAGTAGGTGTTCATCAATGGCATAGTATTATGTAGCTGATGCTTTCCTGCCCAGTTCAAAGGTCTGTAGTATTGTTTTCTTCAGTCCTAGACGCAGAGCAAAATGCCTGTTGCTACAGAAAACAGGTGGGAGGACACGGGCGGAGAGGCCCAGCTGTTCCTTGTCCTGAAGTCCAGGAAGAGACGTGCGGTAAACACACTTGGCTGGGCCTTAACTGCTTGGTGCCCTTTGGAAAATCATGTCCCATTCTCCGGACCTCTCTTGTTCCTGCCTGCGATTTAAAGAGTTTCGGTTGGTAATTGCCAATGTTTCTTCGGCTTTACCGTGTTAGGGGGTGAGAGATCGAGCCTTTCGCTGGCTGCAGGAGCAGCAGTCAGTCAGCAGGGATTTGATGGTTTCAAAATTCAAATAAATGGAAGCCGTGCCCTGAAGGCGAAATGCAGGTGTGTTAAATTCATTGTACAGTGGGGGGCCTCCATCCCAAGGATGCCAGCAGCGGTGCCCCATTCGTAATTTTAGCAGCTCATGTATTTCTTGGCGGGTGCATTCCCAAAGCCTTGGAAATTTTTATGCCATTATTTGTTCTACAAAGACGCAAAGACTTAGCCTCTCAAAATTACATGTGTGGTTTTTTTATTTTTTTTATTTTGCACCGAGTCCTGATAAACAACACGGTATGCTAATAATAATCATGATGAGGATTTTTTTTTTTTTTTATGATAAAAGTACATCTACACCAAATTCTCTGGGCACCCAAGAACGCCAAGCTGAATATATTGCCTAATAAAAGGGCAGCCCAGCTCTATAAATCTCAAGCATAGTGAAGAAAAATTGTCCGTAACCACCACCAACTGCATAATAAATAAAGCAACTATTCACCCATGCAAAACAAAGGAAATAAGGAGCTTTAAAAATCACCAGAACTTTGTATCTGAGGACTTCAAAGCAGAGGCTGTAAACCTAGGAAAGGGTAATAGAGTTAAATGGTGTACTAGACTCTGAAAAGTTAAACCAAACCTCTTCTTAGAAACCTGGTAAGCTGACTAGCCTTTGGAGACTTCATTGCTGCTGAATTAGTTAGAGACTGTATGTGCTAGTACACACACTCCCAAAAGCTCAGTGGCGCCACCTATCTGTCAGCTTTAACATCACACTCATCCTAAGTCCAAGGCCAATGTGAGGGCTCATATGCATCAGTTTGGAGGCCCAGGCTGTATCTTGGCTCCTTTTCTCTTAGCAAATTGGACATCCTGGTGCTTTTCATTTTCATCAGGTAAAGGAAAGAGATGAGAGAGCATAACAGACTCATGCCTCTTCCTAACTACTTTGGACTAGGAATAACACAAGCTGATTCCGGTCACAGTCCGCTGTCCAGAACTAGCCACATGGCCCTAACTTGACATGAGAAAGGCTGAAATAAGTGAAGCTGTCTGGTGAGTAAGACTGTTTTCCAACGGTCTTCATATTTGTGTGTGTGTGTGTGTGGGGGGGGGGTTAACTATATCTCTGACCTTGCTGCATGGTCTAGTAAGCCTGTGTGCCCACTAAGACTACAGTACACTCAAGAGTTAATACTTAAAACTGAACTTCAAGTGGCAGGATCGTGTCAGAGATCAAGGGGAATAATGACCCTGAATAATGGGGCTACCTCAAAGCAGAATCTAAAAGGTGGGTTTATACAATATATATCATGAAGTATGTGGGTCCTGCTGGCATGCTATCTTTGTTCAAATTCTGGCACCAACATTTATTTAAACTTCTATTGTTAAGCTGCTTAATTTTTTTAAGGTTCAGATTTCCCATTATTTAAATATAATTATATATAAATAAAATATATATATATACATATTTATTTATTCATAAAATTTCCCTAAAACTAGCAGATGTGAGTTATGAGGTTTTTAAAAAGATAAATAGTGTGTGTAAAAGTATGACCAAAACCATTATGTCTTTTGTAAGTTTAACATATTGGTAGATTGCGTTGAAAGTTGCAGGTCCTAACAGATCCCCTCGAAGTCTGATAGAATGCTTTGAGCAGTAAGTAACAGGTGACCCCTTATCCAGGCTAACACAATGAGAATACTCATTATCTTTTATAACGGTAAGCACAGAGGAAGGCTCCTATGGCAGATCTTCAACGACTGAAGTCTGTGTCAGGTCTCCACATCGATATCCTTCATGCCAATTTCATCCTTAGTCCACGACCAAGGGAACTGTGGCGGTGCCAGGTGTCACACCCGGACAAAACAGTCAAGAGCAAGAAGATACATTATTCTAGGGTAATCTTTCCATCCTGCCCTCCACCTTCTGGTAGAATCCCTTACAGCTTATTGCCAGAATTGAGTCACGTGACTATGCCTAAATCAATCACTGGCTAAGGGAATAGGATTGCCATAACTGGCTTGGGCTAATCAGGTTGCATGGAATTTCGGATGTTAAGGAATCAACCAGAATGACATACGGTTTCCCTTGTTTTCAGTTCCTGGTGCAGCACCGCCTTCCTCCACAGGGTTTCCTCACTCTGACAGCGTCTGCACTGTGTTCTCTTGGAAACAAGAAAGGAATCCTAGCTCAGCCACAGCAGTCAGGGCGGTGGTGCCTGAGCCCAGGGTGAGAACCCCAGGCAGACCGAGGCTGGGTTATTCTCCCGGACTTGTAAAACAACTCACCAGGTTGAGATTTAGACTCCAACCTGTGCAGTCGGGGCCATGAACGTTACCAGAGGCTTCTGTCCCCCATGTTCCATTTTCTCTCTATGAAGCAGGGTATTAAGGCTGACTCATGCGTCTTCGGAGATGACTGAATTAAATAACGCTGCATTCCTGGCACACAGTAGGCAGTCAGTAAGAGTTATCACTGGTAATAGTACCAGCATTAGTATAATGAAGAATTAGAAGAAGAAAAACCATTCTCAGTCCCTTAGCCTATACCTTCCTTTTTCTGCTCATATTAGACATACATGGCTCTCTGTCCTTTCCAAGAATCCTTGTGTCAATATGAATAGTTCTCGTTTTTACACAAATATGCCTTGAAGAATATATTCATCTTTGATGTTCAAACACAGGGGCATTGTTCGGTAAACTGGGGTAAGACCATATGGTGGAAAGTTAATCAACTATTAAAAACAATGTTTGTGCAGCACTTTTAATAACATGGAGAATGACTTCCATTATAATATTTAAAATGTGTTTCCAGGCCCTGGCAGGTTGGCTCATCGGTAGAGCGTCGGCCTGGCGTGCTGGGGACCCGGGTTCGATTCCCGGCCAGGGCACATAGGAGAAGCGCCCATTTGCTTCTCCACCCCCCCCCTTCCTCTCTGTCTCTCTCTTCCCCTCCTGCAGCCGAGGCTCCATTGGAGCAAAGATGGCCCGGGCGCTGGGGATGGCTCCTTGGCCTCTGCCCCAGGCGCTAGAGTGGCTCTGGTCACGGCAGAGTGACACCCCAGAGGGGCAGAGCATCGCCCCCTGGTGGGCAGAGCATCGCCCCTGGTGGGCATGCCGGATGGATCCCGGTCGGGCGCATGTGGGAGTCTGTCTGACTGTCTCTCCCCGTTTCCAGCTTCAGAAAAATATAAAATGTGTTTCCAAAGTGTGTGTATGTGTGTGTGTGTGTGTGTGTGTGTGTGTGTGTGATATGATCTCCACTATGCAAAGAAAAATATTCAGAGGAGAAAAGTTTGGAGAGAAAAGCACCAAACTTAAACTGTGGCTCTCATAAGCCAGATTCTTCATGATTTTATTTTTGTTCTTTAATTTCATATTATCCAAACTTTCTCTTTTGAGCTTATATCACTTATGTATTTAAATAAAACTATACTGAATACAAAGTCAGTATAGATTCATAGAAAAATTTAGGTATGTAGACGTTATCATTTATTGAGCTCTTACCCACATACCCGGTCTTGTGTTAGCCTTATTATATAGCCATTGTCTCATTCATTGTTCTGCCAGGATCTCATGGAACAGGTACAATTATTTCCATCACTATTTCCAGATGATGAAATTGGATCTGAGAGGAGGGAGTAAAGTACAAATATCACCCACCTTACGAGGGACCTGGCATTGGAAACCCTAAGGTGTTAGCCCCAAACACCCACGATTTGGACTACTTCAAATAATACCTGGCCTTTATAAAGCAGAGAGTCAGAGATAAATCACTTATTGGAGATATTATAGAGGTAGGTTAAGTAGTCAATCCTGTTAGAGGTCCCATTCCATAAAGACTTTTGATTTCATAGAAGAGTACAACAGGAGAACATGTTTTGGAGATGAGTGTCCAACCGAAATTGTGGTGCAAGCAGGTAAGAAACACCTGGTTTTAACAGAGGGAACGGGGTGCGTGTGTGTGTGGGGGGGAGCAGTAGGAACGCCATGTGAAGCAGAAAGCGGCATTTTGATCTTTCTGACTATATTGCTACATGGCCACAATCATTGCTGGCTCGTTCTCATGGAGACTGTTGTGTACTTAACTTCTCAGCCCGTGGCTTCCTGTTCACGCGACCGTGGGGCATCCACGGACTCGCAGCTCAGCCTGTGGAACGGTGGGTAGTAACTAAGAGCGGAAGCTGCTTTGGCTTGGCATGTGAGACACAGGTGCTTTATTTCAAAGTCAAATCATTAAAAATATAAATTAAGCTCAAATAGCAAACATAGGTCATACAACTCACTCGTGCTGGGTATGTCAAAAAAATGCCGGGACATTTTTTTAGTACGTTGGCGACTCCACGGAGGATCTATAACAGGGGTCCCCAAACTTTTTACACAGGGGGCCAGTTCACTGTCCCTCAGACCGTTGGAGGGCTGGACTATAAAAAAAAACTATGAACAAATCCCTGTGCACAATGCACATATCTTATTTTAAAGTAAAAAAACAAAACGGGAACAAATACAATATTTAAAATAAAGAACAAGTAAATTTAAATCAACAAACTGACCCGTATTTCAGTGGGAACTATGCTCCTCTCACTGACCACCAATGAAAGAGGTGCCCCTTCTGGAAGTGCAACAGGGGCCGGATAAATGGCCTCAGGGGGCCGCATGTGGCCTGCGGGCCGTAGTTTGGGGACCCCTGATCTATAATGAGCTAGGTAGAGGGAGGTTGCCTGAGTTAAATTATACAGTCAGAGTTAAATCTGGCATTCTGCCTTTCTGTGATTTGTGTTTTTTTAGGTGTACCAATACGATGACCTGGCTGTACGAAATCTTCCTTTAAATTCAGTTAGACCTCAGCTGCATGTGTTAGAAAGAGAGCACTCCCACGATAATGCCTCCTGCCATTTCGGCTAACACCTGTGGATTCTTTGTCTGTGTCATGTTGAAGAAGTACAAAGGGAAGGACTGCGTTTGTTTATAGTGGATGTATTCAAGTGACAGAGAATGGACAGAACTCAGTGTCTGTCGTGCGCACTGCGCGGCGCATTATTTTTGAATGTCAGTCTCAGAGCGTCGATGTTCCTGAGCTGCAGTGGTACGCGGCAGCAAAGCTGGGTCTGACACTGACACAGTGAAGTCTGCCAGCTCCTGACAGGATGACAGGGGAACCGTGAAGACATCCGGGACCCGGCCACTAGGGAAGTCCTTGGGAAAGCATGCGGGTAAGATTACACAGAATATTTATTGTTTCTGCCTGCTCTTCACTCAACTCTCTTCCCACTAGGACAAGTAAGCGCTCAGCTACTGGAGGCATTACCTTCAGCATCTGGTGATGCTGACTCTGTTTTCAATGCCAACCGGAGTCTCACATCTCTCAGGTCTTAAAGCTTGCTTCAGGGACAGCGAGACAACCCAGAAAGGGTTGATTTTGAGTTGACATGTGAGAAAAGAAAACAACTTCTTTCTTTTCATTTTAAGGGAGGATACAATTTTCTACTTAACTTAGAGATCAGAGGCTATGCAGCTAGCTGCTATGGGTAGGGAGAAAGATGCTTCATAAAAATAACTTCTTTTAGGACCCAAACAGTTCAGAAGCAGAGAGTAGAATGATAAAAGAAAAGCTTCTTCCAGATACATGGAGTGAGCCCCTGGATCCAGCCAATTCCGAAGCCATAACCACATCTGGACTTCTTAATTACATGAGTCAATAGGCAATTTTTTTGTTTATTCCAGTTTATGTTGGGTTCCTTTCATACGGACATAAGAATGTGCATAGTACCAAGGTGTATACATATATGTGTAATATATTATAATCTCGGACAGCTTAACAGCAGGAAAACCAGCAACCTAATTAAAAAGTAGGCAGAAGACCTAAACAGACACTTCTGCAAGGAAGACATACAGAATAGCCAATAGACATATGAGACACTGCTCAGCATCACTAGTACCGGCAAATACAAGTCAAACCAACAATGAAGTATCACCTCATACCTATCCGAAGGGCTATCTATCACCAATACATTAAGAAACAACAGGTGTCAGAGAGGATGTGGAGAAAAGAGAACTCTAGTGCACTGTTGGTGGGCATGCTGACTGGTGTAACTGCTATGGAAAAACAGTGTGGAGTTTCCTCAAAAATATTAACACGGAAACTGCTTATGACCCAGTGACTCCACTTCTGGGAACATATCTGAAGAAATCTGAAACACTCATTTGAAAGAATACACGCACCCCTATGTTCACTGCAGCGTTGTTTACTATATCTAAGATATGGAAGCGACCCAAGTGCTTATCGATAGATGAGTGGATAAAAAAGCTGTGGTACATTTTGCCATAATAGAATACCGCTCTGCCATAGAAAAGAAGGTGATCTTACCCTTTGCAACAACATGGATGACTTATTTAGAGGATATTATGCTCAGTAAACTATGTCAGACACAGGATGACAAATACCATATGATCTCACCTATATCTAAAGAACAAAACAAACAAGCAAAATGGAAACAGACTCATCGAGGCAGAGAACAGATGGATAGGATCAGAGGGGAGAGGGGAGGGGAGCTGGGTGAAAAAGGTGTACAAGGGAATAAGAAGTACAAATGGATAGTTACAGAATAGTCACCAAGATGTGAATGACAGACAGCATAGGGAACATAGTCAATAATATCAGAGCAGCTAGGTATGGGGCCAGGTGGACGCCTGATGCATTGGGTAGACCCCTCTGTAAAGTACCTGGTTTTCTAGACACGATGCTATACTTCTGATCCTAATGTAGAATTGTTCTTCGTGTAGACGAATTGAAAAGTAAGATAAAGATATATTATTTATCGTATTTTATTGTACCATATTATAATACATACATCATGTATATAATCGTACCCCTAGTCGGCTGTAGGAGTGGTGTGAAGGAGGGTTTTACAATAGTAAAAAAAATAAACTGGTAAATGACAAAATAGTGTCGTAACCTGCACCTCAAAAACAAACAGAAAATATTCACACTGTTTCATCTTCAAGTAGAACCGTTTGTTCTACAGTAAACGGCGCCAGGACCTCTTGTATCAGGTTATCGGAGATAACAAGATTCCGTCCCTCGAACGTGGGTGGGTGTCCACCAGAGGAGCCCCTGACAGCTGATAACTGCCTTTAGCTGTCAGGGTTGGTGCTGTTTACCAAAGAGACAGTGATCACAGACAAAAGCTTGTGTTATGAACCATTAAACAGAAAAGACAACGACGTGTTCAAGCTTATCAGAGACTTCTGTTTGAGGCATGAAAACACAGCGCCACATGCGGATTGATCCACACTGAGGATGCCCCACTAAGCTTGGGTGAATTCCAGAACTGCTCCCTAAGAATGGAGCACCTCGATTCTCCATCACTGACTGCAGGCTGCGCAGTCATGAAGGAGCTGCAGAACCCCTCCGCCATAATCAAAGTCAGCATCAGCGGAGGACGTGCTCTCTGTTACTGTCGACTCCATCCAGGTCTGTGGTTAATATAAATATATTGATAGAGGGCGCTGCTTTTCTTTTCCTTGCAGAAGTGAGGTGACTTCCTTATAGCTAATTAGACATATTTTTTCCAAAGGTACAAAATGAAAATCTGTTTCCTGGTAAGTGAAACAATAGTTTCATTGACTTAGACCTAAGTGCAAAGCAGATAAACTCAAATACTGAAAGGCACTAGATACACATTAGTCAAAAGCAGGATGAGCATAGTGACTAGAGCGAAGTTACATTCTTTTAATAGGAAACTCTATGTGATTCAAAGGATTTGGATAATGTAATGATTTCACTGCCATTTTATCTTAAGGAAAGAATAGTTATGGAAAAAGAAAGCATGGCCTCTGCATGTGAAGTGACGATGCATTTGCAACATCTGGCATCTCCTTTCCATGAGTGTTAGCATCTGGCACAGTGCCTGGCACACAGTAGGACCTCAAAAATATCTCGTGAAGGGAAGGAGGGGGAGAGAGCCCGATGTTGTGACGGAAAAGAATGATGCTGAGATCTGAGAGGGTCTCATACGCAGGCATACCGCCTTCTCCCACAACTTGCGAAGACAGTGCCGCAGACCTCGGTGCCAGACAGCATTATCCTCACTTACCACATCCAAGCAAAGACCTGGGACCCCTTAAATGTGAGTGATGGTGTGCGTGTGTCAATTGCAGAAGAGTGAGTGACCCGCCGCAAAAATAAAGAATAGATGAGAGGTAGGAAGTTGGACAATGTTTCATGTATTATCAAGATTCTTTTGAAAAAATAAATTATAATGATGACCCTTTCATTGCTCATGATATATATAATATTATAATGAACTAATTCTGCAGTTGGTGTTTACGAGGAGATATGAGGCCATGTTTTAGGAAACAAAAACACGAGTGGGGGGAGGCTGCAGCAGGGTTAGTCCACTGTTGCGGGACAAGCGAGCACAGGTGTTCTTAAAGCCGCAGAAGCTGTCAGAAAGTGGGGACAGAGCTCTTGCAGGTTGAGTCATGCAATGACTTCGTTCAACCTCTGATCCTGCAGAGCCGATCTGAAGGGGGTGGGCGACTTGACATTCCGCTTCTGCTCTGCTCGCTGCCCTCTGCTGCTTGCTGTGCTGAGACCTCGGTTAACCCTGTACTTGCATTCTCAGGGTTCTCCTGGGGCGGGTCACAGGGTTCCACATCCGGGAGGAAGTGACAGAGGCCACTGGCTGGGCATCTGATTTGAGAGTGAGTGCCCAAAGAGCGCCCAAGAGCCAAAGTTGGGATGGGGGAAGCATGCATTTGCGGAAGAAAAAATAAAAGATTCTAGGTATTTGTTAAATCCAACCTCATGGACTAGTCCTAGCTCCAGAGATAAATGAATATAATCCCAATGCTAGAGCTCACAAAAAATTATCACTCTTCAAGCAACTGTGATTTAATCTTCTCAGCCAGGTAGAGCTGGAGGAAAAACCCCGTGTCACCCCAAGCTGTTTCTCCACCCTTTTCCTGGTCAACACAAAAGCTAGTGCCCAGGCTAGGGCTGGAGTTTGCCTGTGAAGACATCATGCCGGCCTGCCAGACAAGGGGACATGGGGACATCAGCCCTCCTGCGTCTCAGCTCCTGTCCCCACACGAGACATCAGGAGTTGCCCCTTTGGCCTCAATGCACGAGAGTTTCATTCAATCTCCTTTCCCGAGACTGCGCTACAGACTGCATTTCTGTCGGTCATGCTATTTGATCTACATGGCCCTTCTCTTCTTCCCTACCAAATCTCTCCTTTTTAATTACTTCCTACTAAGCATAACTGTTGGTTGGCTCATGGCTGGTCAAACAATAGCTTTTGTGAACGTTGCTGAGAGGAACATCATGTCTGAAGCGAGGAAGATAAAGTTTCCACACAGCGACAGCGGCCGTCTCACACCTGGAGCGCTGGTTCTCACCCTGTAACCACGCTCAACGAACCTTGATGGACAAATGGTGTTCAGCCGGAAGTGGCAAGAATGAGAGTGGAAACCAAAAATATCCTTTCGTGGAAAAATGGAGGACCTGGAGCCCAGAGAAGAAAAAGGAACAAGAGGCCATGAGGGTAAAATTGAGGTATTTGGAGAAGCATCCTGTGAAAGTGTGAATATATATTTCAGTAAATTAAGATTACTTTGTAAAGATCAGATGCATCCTCAAATAAAAGAAAGAAAATGCTTTGTAGGATAGAGTGAGATCCCAGTCACTAGAAGGTCCAAAGAGATCTTTCAGAAGCAGGTGAATAGAATATTCCGGAAGTGGAGTCAATCAGTAAACTGAGGCCCCCGGGGCAAGTTCAGCCTGCTGCCCATGTCACTGGGTCCTACCTCACCCTTCCATCCACATATCATCTGCGCCTGCTTTAATTCTACAAAGCAGATCTGAGTACTTGCATCGGGGACTATATGGCCCAGACAACCTACAATATTTACTGTCTGTCTCTTGAAAGAAAAATTTTGCCCATCTCCCCTGTAGAAGAAACTCAAGCGTGCAAATTGAGACCCCGAGAGGTTAAATTTTCTGCCTCTGTCTTGCTTTTTAAGAGAGAGTAATCTCTATTTGGAAGCAGTGGAGAAGAAAATGATTTAATTTCTAAAAATATTTTGCAGAAACACACCCATATGAATAAGTACTAGAAAGGGAATTATATCTTGATGGAGAATTTATGGATTTCCCCATTAAAATAATCATGAGTGGGAGGCATTAATATTCCAAGTTTAACTGTTCATAATAGCTACTGCAAAGTCATTTTCATGATCATCAACAAAATATTATTACCTAGTTCTCCTTGCAATACATGAAAGAATTTCAGATTTCATCTCTGTAATGTATGCATACAAAGCACACTGACAGAGGAAGCAAGTCCCTGGAAGATACAATTTTTAAGAAACAAATGATAGATCTCTATATAATGAAGCATACTCCGATTTTTATAGAACCTTATTCATAGTTTCAGAATATGTTTAAAAGGTTCAGACATGTTTTTACTGTACCTGAAATCAAGTAAGCCTTTTAATTGCAAACATTATGCTCATCTCCATATGCTCATAACTTCCAAGATGGTGAACAGC
Source organism: Saccopteryx leptura (assembly GCF_036850995.1). Lineage (NCBI taxonomy): Eukaryota > Metazoa > Chordata > Mammalia > Chiroptera > Emballonuridae > Saccopteryx > Saccopteryx leptura. Next base: position 15,445,007 of record NC_089511.1, on the reverse strand, counting down.
AGACATTTTGCAAGATTTATTGGAGTGTTATTTCCTGTAGGCATTCATTTGTTGAGTTTTTATGTGATGAATGCATTTCTAATTGGGATTATTTACATAGGCATCTGGGCCCAGTTAGGGGTAGAAGAGGAACAGGGAGACTGGGTTTAGTTGATTTCACATTTGATTGGAAATTTTTCTATAGTGGAGCAGGGGTTCCCATGACATCATTTCTGCCACAGCGTTGGTGTGATGTGGTTAGCCTTGATGGTTCCTTCCAGCTCTCAGTGCCTATAATTCCACAACCCCCTGGGGCCATATGTCAAAGGACAAAAGAAAAGACTATAAAGGAGTCACAAGCCACTACCTTAGAGGGGAGATTTGTGGATTTCATCAGTTGGGTTAGAATGGAACAGAAAGAACAAATCTACAGAAATGAAATTTTTTTGCAAATGTTGATTGTACTCATTCTAGTGGCCGGCTTCATACGATAAAGATTTTTCTCAAAGTTCAGAGAGAATTTTTCTAGAAACTGTTTTTGTATATTTATAATTTGGACATTCCTCATCTAAAACAGCTACTAAAACACATTACTTTTCCAACACCACTGTCAGTCTGAATATATTTCCTAAAACAGTTCAGTAATTCAGAACTTAACAGCATCATCAAGGGTTACAACAAAATGGCATTTGATTTTTCTAAGTCTGCAACAGGCCACACAATTCTCAACCTCCGGTGTTTACTGGCAAATGGCTCACAGAAAAGTAACAGAAATATCTGCTAGGAGGGATGGGGGGCTGACTGGAGAGAGACAAGAGGAGCCGGAAACAAGGAGAGGGCCCCCAGAAACCGGAGTGATCCATGTCGGTGAATGTGCATTTCCTGGGAGTTATAGTTAAGACAGAAGGTTGTTTAAGGAAGACAGAGGAGTATGCATATACCAAATGCGGTGCGTGTGGGTTTAGGAAAGAGGAATTTGCTCTTGTGACTGCAATTTTTAACCCCGAGGCCATACGGTTTTTCACTGTCCTTGTGCAGTCTAGCTGAAACACAATGGAAAGTTACAAATGCAAGGCCTGCCCTGCATTCTTCCCTGCTTTGGGAGATACAGTGTGTTTCGTTTATCAGTTGTTACATAACAGGAAACCCTTGAATGGAGCAGCTTGAAGCAACAAGAATCCATTTATTCTTATGACGCTGAGTTTGGCTGAATAGTTCTTCTCCATGTGGTGTTGACTGAGGCTACTCATATGGTTCATTCAGTTGTGAGCTTCTAGGGCTGGAACATTCTAGATGTTCCTCCAAGGTCTGGGTCCTTGGTCATGGCTATTGTCTGGAAAGCCTCAACTATTCTCCATACCTGTCAATCAGAGTGACTTACCAGCATGAGCTAACTAGCCACAGTGACTGCATATAATTTCAACCAGCCAACCAACAAACAAAAATCCAAAAAAATTAGGGTTTTTTTTTGTTATGTTTTTTTGTATTTTTTTAACATGAAATATAGCTCCCAAACCCAAATTCTCACTGTTGAAATACTCAAGCATCGAGAGCAGTGGTTCTCATTCTGCACATTAGAATCACTACAGAGCCTTAGGGAAGAAAGTGCCGATGCCTATGCCTCCTTCCAAAGCATTTAACTCGGAAACACTGAGCTCTGGCTAGACGCCAGCCTTTCCATAAGGCCCTCCCCATCATTCTCAGTTGCAACAAAGACAAAGACTCTCAACCTCTGCCCATGCTGACTATTCACATCATGCAAAGGAGACAGACTTTCATAGAGATGGAGTTCCCTGTTTTGAGTCAGAAAGTCAAGGCCCAGCCTAACAACGGGTCAGCTCACTCACGGCCACTGTTCTCTTGGGGGGGAAAAAAAGGGTTATTTAGCTTCACCTCCTCTCTTAGGTTGTTTTATAATCTTGGTCATAAATTAAACCTTCCCAAAGCAATCACATGAGATGTGAGTGGACGTTAGAGTTTAGAATTTGGATGAGAACCCAGAAATTAACTCTTCTTAGCTACATTATTTTATGGTGACTTATTTAACTTCATCTCTCCAACATTTAGATTCTTCATTTTTATTTCAATCAAAACACCTGTGTTCCAGGCTGCTGTAAGGATGAAACGATAAAATACAAGTCAAAACAGGACCGTATTAGATACATACTCAGGGCTCAATAAACAGTAGTTGATGCTGGATTATTAATTCCAACAGAGCTCTTGTATTTTTAGGGTAAGTGCCAATGATAGGCTTCAAAATTAAGCAGGAAATAAAGTAAGCAGGAAACTTGTCTTTAATTAGAACCCTGCTATTATGGCAATAGAGTTTGATAAATATATAGCATCTCACTCTACCTTATCAAATATGATCAGATAAATTGATGATTTATTTAGGTGATCTTTTTCTTGATGAAAACATCTGCATCAGTCAGTCTAAAAAACTAACATTTGTTCTGAAGGCTCCCCATGATGTTGGACTAGTGGGAATGACATTAACGATCTTCCTTTTTATATTGAATACATATTTGAGGAAGGACACAATGGTGACAGAATATACACACAGTCTGGGAAGGTAAACAAAACAGTTCCTTCGTGATGCACGAATGCATGCAGATCTGTAATTTTTTGATTCGGACTGTTTTTTGAGTTAATTTTTTTTTTTTTTTTTTGTATTTTTCCGAAGCTGGAAACGGGGAGAGACAGTCAGACAGACTCCCGCATGCGCCCGACCTGGATCCACCCAGCAGGCCCACCAGGGGGCGACGCTCTGCCCACCAGGGGGCGATGCTCTGCCCCTCCGGGGCGTCGCTCTGTCGTGACCAGAGCCACTCTAGCGCCTGGGGCAGAGGCCAAGGAGCCATCCCCAGCACCCGGGCCATCTTTGCTCCAATGGAGCCTCGCTGTGGGAGGGGAAGAGAGAGACAGAGAGGAAGGAGAGGGGGAGGGGTGGAGAAGCAGATGGGCGCTTCTCCTGTGTGCCCTGGCTGGGAATCAAACCTGGGACCCCTTGCACGCCAGGCCGATGCTCTACCACTGAGCCAACCGGCCAGGGCCTTGAGTTAATTTTTATTTTTTTCATTATTTGAAAAAATTTTCAATTTCCTAGAGTCAAATCTCTCTGTTCTTTCTGATGTTACTTTACTGCTCAGGAAGTAGGCAAGCCCTGCGTTTCCATGATTTATTAGTTAACTCTATTTGCTTCTTACTTAAAATATATCTTCCTGAATTTCACATTTAATAATTTAATCAAGTTGGAATTACTTTTAACATATGTTCAGATACAAGGGACTATTTTAATTTTTAATATTGGTATTTAGAAACTATTTGGCATGGACAAGTCATTCTGAATTTTTTTACGTGGTATTTATATCATTTTATTCATATATTTAAAGTAGGTTCATGAACGTAATCTAACAAGTCGGCCTGGCATGCAAGACTCCTCCAGATTCAGAGATAATGGCCTTTTCCTCTGACCTGCAGCCCACCAGCTGCACTGACTACGGATGCACAGAAAGCAGACTCCTGGCGGGAAACACCACTGGCCCCTGATTCCGCCATATTCCTTCATCTACAACTTGATACACTTACCCCCACCGGTGCCTCCTCTTCAACTGGTACAATTATAAAGAAGAGGAAGGGAGAACAGAAATGTCTGTCAGGTATTTTCTGTTTGCTGTTTTCTGACAATATTCATAGTTATTTCTGTCTGTTTTATTCTTACAAAATTTGTGAGTGACACTTTTTTTCCTATTTTCACTCCAGACATTCTAACGCTGTGAGATGCTAGAAATTTTGACCAACTGGCAAGTGGCCAAAGGGTTTTGATCATGTAGCTCTGTCTTAAGCCATAGCCCCACTTCCTTCCAGTCAGGATTATTTTGCTTCTCACTTTAGCAACTTCACACAGTATGCTTGCCAGCTTGGACATCCATGCTTCAGCACACGTAGATATATTACTAGACATCACTTCTTCTTTTTTGTGTGTGTGTGTGACAGAGACAGAGAGAGAGTCAGAGAGAGGGACTGATAGGGACAGACAGACAGAGAGAAGGGAGAGAGATGAGAAGCATCAATCCTTTGTTGCGGAACCTTAGTTGTTCATTGATTGCTTTCTCATATGTGCCTTGACCAGGGGGCTACAGCAGACCGAGTGACTCCTTGCTCAAGCCAGTAACCTTGAGCTCAAACCAGATGTGGCAACCTTGGGGTTTCAAACCTGGGTCCTCCATATCCCAGTCCAACACTCTATCCCCTATGCCAGTGCCTGGTCAGGCTAGACATCACTTCTTTATCATGTGGGTGTCGATGTTCACTCTCTTAGGATTTTATGAGCTTCTTCATAAAATGTGTCTTCAGCCATCAGCACGGATTCGACAGAGTAGATGTGATAGCAATATATGTTGTATGTATGTATGGATGGATAGATGAACGGACAGATGGACAGACGTATGGATGGATGGACGGTCGAACAGGCAGATGGATGAAGGGATGGATGCAATTTAATCACATAGTACTATTTATTATTTTGCCTTCTATTTTAGTTATATTATACCTTTCAAATTAAAATTCATTTTAATGTATATATCATCCAAAATGGTTTAGAAGGGCTTTTTATTTTAATTAAGGTATAGAGTTACAGTTGTGTGCTATCACACCTCTGTAAGAGACAAATTCTATTCTTTTTAGCTATATACTGAAAACTTTGCATAGGAATTGTTTCTAAGATATACAATTACTTACTGCTGCAGTAAAGAGAAAACAAAATCAATTTCCCTCCAAAAATTTATGAGTGATCTAGCCAGAGCGTTAGCTAATACATCTCTCAAGGAGATCTTTCTATAGACCCTTGCTGTGGCTGTATTTCTTTTAAATTACACTCTACACTTTCTAATCAGCTATATCCAGGCATTTAAGTAAAATTTATGATAAAAACAGAAAATCCTAAAGTCCTTGAATTCCACTGGTTTTAACAAAACACTTGATGACAAAATTCTTCAACAGTTGGATTTTTCCCATTAATCGTGCTATTTCAATATTTCTGAAAGAAAAATAAGAGTGGATTTTCCACATTTTATTCTGTCAAGTTTAAGGTAGGGAAAGTTTTGTGCAGAGCTAGCATCCCATTTATCAGAAACAAATTTTTAAACATCTCATTATCAGTATCCTTTTTTAGCACACTTGAGAATATTTGATATTAAGGAAAAGGAACAGAATTTTTTTTTTATCTCCAATGCTCTAATTGTATAAATTTGGCCTAGAGTATATCTTTGACACTGACAGGTTAGACATGTTAGAGCAAACTATTCCCATTCTTTATACTGTGAATATGAAAAGTTCATCAAAAGTAAACAAAATCTAAGAGTTGACTCAATATATTTTACAATTAAAAGAATTCACTGACATGGTCATTTTTGTCCTGGATAAAATTAGCATTTGACTTGATGGACATAGTAAACCAATCTTCCTGCCCCAAAGTAGGGGGTCATTAGCCAGTCCCTTGAAGGCCTGAATAGAATAAAAAGTGGGAGGAGAGAAGGAATACGCTCTTCCTTGAGTTGGAACATCCATCTCATCTTTTCTGCCCTCAGGGTTCTGGGTTCTCAGGCTTTTGGACTTGGGACTGAATCCCACCACTGGCTTTCCTGGGCCTCATTTATAGACAGATGGTGGGACTTTCTAGCCTCTAAAATTGTGTGATTTGGGTCTTTATAATAACTCTGTTTTATTTATTTTTTTTAGATTTTATTCACTAATTTTTAGAAAGAGGGGAGGGCGGGGAGGAGCAGGAAGCATTAACTCATAGTTGTTGCTTACTGCATATGCCTTGATCGAGCTAGCCCGGGGTTTCAAACTGGTGACCTCTGAGTTCCAGGTCGACGCTTTCTCCACTGCGTCACCACAGGTCAAGCTAATAACTCTGTCTAGTAAGTTTCCTATTGTTTCTATTTCTCTAGAGAACAATGACTAAAACGGGATGCATTCCCATGCAGAAGACCACCATGTTAAGCAGACAGATGCTGAACTGGCTGAAGCAAGGACCAGGTCTGGAGACCTGTCTAACGACCTCTCTCCCCAATATGAGCCTAATAGCTCATCAACTCCACAGACTACGGTTTAAGCACAGACTAAGTTTCTTCCAAAGCAGTAGAAATAGAGACTGAGGGACGTTAATGGACCAGCCTGAAACGGGCACTTAGCATAGGTAACAGCCAAGTCAAGCTACTGTAGTTTAGTTTCCAAACTTCAGAACTTTGGAAATAAAGTTCAAGTATCATTTTCAATGGAATGACACCGGAAACCTGGGAATTACACCACTGTGCGGGAAGAATCTGAGGAAGGGAAGAGAGGTCGCATTCGCTCCAACCCTCCAATTCTCAGCACAGAGCACTTAGTGTGGAGAATAAAGATAACCTCATTTTCCATTCCTTGACAGAAAACACAGAATAATTTAATCTGCTCCAGGTCAGTTGTAAAAATGGCCAAGGGGATACCTAGTATCACCCCAATAAACTCAATTAAAAAGACACACACACACACACACACACACACACACACACACGTGAAGCGAAGTCTATTCCTGTCCGTTGTGCGTCTCACTGTAGAAGTATACATAATATTTTTTTCAGTCCATTATTTTATGAAGATTAAGTCCTGTCCATATTCTTATTGCCTCTTTAAGATAAATTTCTATTTTATTTTTTTATTTTTATTTTTAATTACAAATAGAAGTTTTAGACCTGGCTGGATAGCTCAGTTGGTTAGAGCACCATTCCGAAGCACAGAGGCGGCCACTTCAATCCCCGCTCAGGACACACACAGGAGCATATCTATGTTCTTGTCTCTCTCCTCTTCCTCTCTTGCTAATATCAATCAGTAAAAACAAATGAACAAACAAACAAAAAATAGGATTTTTTTTTTTTTTCTGAAGCTGGAAACGGGGAGAGACAGTCAGACAGACTCCCGCATGCGCCCGACCGGGATCCACCCGGCACGCCCACCAGGGGCGATGCTCTGCCCACCAGGGGGCGATGCTCTGCCCCTCCGGCGCATCGCTCTGCCGCGACCAGAGCCACTCCAGCACCTGGGGCAGAGGCCAAGGAGCCATCCCCAGCGCCCTGGCCATCCCTGCTCCAATGGAGCCTCGGCTGCGGGAGGGGAAGAGAGAGACAGAGAGGAAGGAGGGGGGGTAGAGAAGCAAATGGGCGCTTCTCCTATGTGCCCTGGCCGGGAATCGAACCCGGCTCCCCCGCACACCAGGCCGGCGCTCCACCGCTGAGCTAACCGGCCAGGGCCAAAAAAATAGGATTTTAAAATCTGTCACCATTATACATCTGGATCTTAAACGGATTCTTGGACCGGGGTGGGAGGGTCTCTCATATCCATCAGCTTGTTCAACTTTAGCACTTGTCTCATCCCCCGTAGCTCTCCCAGAACTGCTGCCTTCACCATGAAGCTCCATGAGTTTTCTCAATTCAAACTTGGGCTTCTTCAGCATTTGGACTTTTCTAACGAAGACATCATGGAGGCGATAAATAGATTGCCAAGCCTTTTCTATGTCTTTTCCAGTGTTCTCTGGGATCAATTTATTGACTGCTTCTTTCAAGTCACTTGCATCTCTCGGGCCATGATTTCTATCATCATCTTCCAGATTTGGCAGACATGTTGATGCTGAGCATAAGAGGCCTTCTGAATCTGATTGTTGTGTTTTGTAGTGAAACCAACACAGAATAGATGAAGCAAATAACTATAGGTAGTCTTGACATCAACATGAGCTTCGATCATGGTCTGCCATTGTTTAATCTTGGAGCACATTTTGTGATGGGTAAGACCTATGCCATGGAAATTAATCAGGCATTTTTTGCCCTGAACATCCTCAGTAATTAGCTTGAATTTTCTAAATGCTAGTTCATTATTCTGCAGATCAGCTAGGTGCACTTCGAAAACACGACCCTTGAGACCATCAGATGAGATTTAATTCCTTGAGTTCTCGTGATGAGTGTTGTTCCAATATTACTTATACTGAACACAGCTGGTGCTTTCACACCATATCAGTCTTCCTTAGAAAATGGACCGGCCACTTGCCTCTTGGCGCCCTCCCTGACGCCTTCCCTAAGGCGCTTGTTCTTGCCCCCCCCCCCTTCCCCATGGAGCTGCTCAGAGAGCCACAGGGCTCTTCGTTCTGCACATCTGTGCAGATGGCCCAGAGTGGTTTTTGTTTGCTTGTTTGGCCTTTGTTTTTGGTACTGAACAATAAACAGGGTGTGTAGCTTTACTTTGGCATCCTAGTTTAAGTGATGGTTAACCCCTCTTTCAGAGTCCATGGGACTCTTCCTGTTGTGGGGTTCAGCTTTGCTGTGCAAGAAACGACTGTTAACTAGCTCCAGCCCCTAGTCTCTGCCGCTGTGAATGACTGGAGAGGATGCAAATGGATAGCTGACTGAACCACTGCAAGGCTCTTGGTCATCAAGACCTTGACACAACGTTCACTATGACTTGTTTCTATCTCCAGCAGTGCAATTATCCGCCATTTTCTTTTGCTTCCTGCCCAACGGTCTTTTTGAAGTTTCACACTTTTTTTAAAAAAAAAGGAAAATTTCTATGGAGGAGGGATATTAAAAGTAGCAGTATTTGGAAAACCCTTCCTCCACCCCCGGCACATAATCAGATGATGACTAGTTGGCATTTAATGTTAGGGGTGAGGTGGGAAACAGCTTATTCAATATTCAGCATATTAAAGACTATGAACTTGTGAAATAGAGAGCAAAAATGGGAGAAACTATTAGAAATAGTTTTGACTTTTTTTTTTACTCTAAGATCAGTGCTTTTCCGTTGTTTGCCCTCAGACTTGGGGTGCCTAGGAATTCCTCTGATGTGGTGGTGGTAAACGATGTCTAATTTTCAAAGATGTGATTTCTCATCTCTGTTAGTGTCTTCATAGGTGTTTTGGTAAAGGGTTGGGAAAGGTTCCATTTAGAACTGCTTTCCAAATGCCGCATTAAACCATCATCACAGCTCTCCTTTGATAAAGGCTGGATAGAAGAGGAATGTTCTGTACTCAGAGCCAGAGGATTTTATTTCCCTCTTATGTAAACTACTTTATGTCAGGATACGGGTTTATATAAAATTATTGTGTTATATATACCAAGCCTAAATGACTTAATTTTGGATATATAGACATTTGCAATGATTAAATATTAGTATGGAGATATTGAAGGGCCTCTCAGGAATGACAGAGCTCCCGACCCTCCTTTGTGTTTCGTCTAAAGCAGGATTTAAATGTTTTTAATAGACTCGAGAAGGTCTAGCAATCTCCACATAGACAGCCTGGCCTGCTCTGATTTATTGGTAGATTTCCTGTGGAATTTTTATTCGACACTTGATTTCCCCTGTGGGGCTTGTTAACTCCTGATTGGGTAATGTAAATTTCCAGCCAAGATTAAGCACAAACAAAGCCAAAATTCATTTATTTTAATAAGGCAAAATGAGGTTCTGACGGTCTGCTGTTTCCTTTTTTAAATAAACTAGTCTGTCAGGAGAGTCTTTGTAAAATATTTGGTGGGAATTAAGAAAAAAGAAATGGAATGCTCTCATTTGTGGGTTATTCATTAACGATCTGAAATGAAAACTGGTTCTACGTGCAAATAGTCTGTCTGAGTGTCTCCCTGCCTCCCCTTCTATGGCTCCTGGGATAAATTGCTAGGAGAAGTATTTCTGTTTTTCCTTAGGCCTGTCGACTTACCACCTCCTATGCCTTACTATATTCATCCTCAACATAGAGATGGCATTTCTGCTGATGTGTAGCCGATGAATGTAAATTTCCTAATCAGAGAAAGCTAACAAAATATTATATATATATATGATAATGAAACTGTATAGTTTCCCTACATATTTTTTCCATCATTTATTTCTCACACACAAAAAATAAATGCCTGTTCTAAGAGAATAAGACACTTATCCTTAGAGTGGTGACAGAGAAGGGAGAACCGCCCAGAGAGACACGTAGGAGACACACCCAATCATGGGAGAAGGCTGACTGGGAGTGGAATAGGAGGAGGAGGAAGAGGTTAGCATTTCAGCTTTCCTGGCTTGACTAACTGATGACAGATTTACCCGTGGGAAAGACATGAAGAGGAGCAGATTCCTGGTTAAAAGGTGAGAGCGTTCATCAACTAATGAAGCCAAGTTACTTTTGGGACATCCAAGAGCTCGTGCCAAGATTCTGAACTGTACGTGTGGAGCGCAGCAGACAGTTGAAGATGTAGTAACACATCTTGGAAGGTTTTGCAGAAAAGGACATTAGAAACTGGATATCAAGATTGCAATGAGCACTTGATCTTGTTTTCTGCTGTAATCTTGACACATAAATGTCTGTAATCACTCAATATGTATTTTTGCATGAATAAATAAGTAAGGGAATCAGTGAGTGACTTAAAATATTATTAGCGAGAGGGGTTCTATTGGGGTGAATGAAGACAATAAATATTTTAAAGGAAGAGATCTGTCAGGACTCAATTATTAATTATCTCCTTGTAATGTTCTATGCTTACTCGTTCAACAAGTTCAATTCGTTTAACAGTTTCAAGTCATTAACTTTTCTGACAATTCTGTATCAGTCAGAAATTGCCATGGGGCTGCTTAACAAACCGCTCCAAAACTATTGTCTGAAAACAATCCTTTCTTATTTTTGCTCACCGAACTTCACATTGGCTGGGATTCAGTTGGCCTCGCCAGGTCTCACCTAGGTGTGGCTTCCAGCTATGGGTTAGATCCAATGTTTCTCACGTGTCTCATTCATTCTTTTTCAGAGAAGCAGCTAAGCTTCCCACAACAGAAGTATGAGAGTCAAAGAGAGCCCTTCCGTTCAAGGTCATTCCAAAACTATTTGTGTCCTGACTCAGATGATCTAAACATGCCGAATAACTGGGCTTAAAATTCAGGGGCAGAGAAGTCCATTCCCTACATAGCATCATGGGAGGGAGCTGAATATTTTTCAATCCTATATACTGTATTGGCCAAAATCGGCACCTGAAGTTTTATGATCTTCCCAACAAGTGAGGTCACTCAATTCCCTACTGGCTCTTTTTCCCTGACTGTACCACGTCATTTCTAAGGGGTACCACTTTCCATATTCCCGCCAAAGGACTTTATTCACCTTACAGTGTTCATATTTCACACAAGCTCTGAGGCTAGGTAGAAGAAATCTTAACATATTTTCATAGCAAATAGTCACTAAATATTTCCAAATATCCTTATACTATTTCCCTTCAGTTTCTCCTTTTCTGTTCCATTCCAGTTGTCCCCAGTGTACTGACTCTCCCATTCCCACTTCCTTGGAATAGCCACCCAAATTCTACTTAGAGTCAAGTCACCCCCCTCCTTAATTAAACCTGCATATCATTCAACTTGCCCACTAACGGGCACTTTCTTCATGTTACCTACCTACTCAAACACTGGTTAGCTATGTCATTAGCACAAGGCATATCTACTGGGCCATCCTTATTGCCAGAAACAGTGCCATGTATGTAAAGCATGAAGAAGATGCAAGGCCTTTAGGCTGTCATGCTAGTGAGGGTCAGAGAGGAGAGAAACACAAACGGAACCTGAGAAATAGCTATGAAACATCTTAGATGATAGTGAGTACAATGCAGCAAACTGTAGGGAATGATTTGACAGACCACAGCTGGGTATTCCCTTTAAAAGGGGCCAGAAATGCTTCTCTGAAGAGGTGGCATCTGAATTAATACTTGAATGGCAAAAAAAAAAAAAAAAATGACCCATGTGCCAAGCTGGTGGGAAGAACATTCTGGCAGGGTGGAGAGCTGGCACAGAGATCTCGGTGTGGCAAGAACGGCCTTGGCAAGGCTGAGACACCCAGAAGACCAGTGTGGATGGAGCACGAAGAAGGAAAGGAAATGGTTTGATTGATGACACTGGAGAAAGGCAGAGAGAAAAACCATTTAAGGGCTTTTGGCCCAGGAAACGAGATTTACACTGCATTCGAGAGTCATGCAACGTCACTAGAAACTTTAAGGATAAGAAACTACATTTTTTAAAAGTATACTTTGGCTATGATTTGGAGAACTGATTGTACAGTTTGGAGAAGTTGTCAGGAATGGAAGAAATAAAAACCCCAAAATTATGTGGTTGAGGTAGCACTGCAAGAAAAACGGAGAGATCATGGTTTAGATTTTGTGTTTGTTTTGTTTAGTGAGGGGGTGCCTTCGGAGGCGGATGAAGGTCGGATGAGGCCCCGGGCACAGAAGAAAATATTGGGCCCTTAAAAAAAAGAGAGAGAAAGGAAAAATAAAAATACATGTTAGCCTTATTTTTAAATAAATAAGAAATATCATGTACTATTCTTGTTAAAATTGCACATATGAAACCAAACTTGGGGTCCTTAGAAAAAAGTATGAAGTTGGGGTTCTGCGGGGCCCTTCAGAAGTCGGGGCCCAGGGCGCATGCCTGGTGCGCCCACCATTAAATCCGCCTGTGCGTGCAAACAAGAGTTGTATTTAGGCGTCTTACATTAGAATTTCCTGATTAGACATCCAAGCGAAGCTGCCAAATTGACACTTGAGTTCAAAGGTCTGGAAATCTGTCAAGAGACTGGGGCTATAAATGAGAACTTTGGCAATCATAGAAGTATGTGTTATAGTTTAATGTCAAGGTATGAGGACATTCTGGGTTGCTCAGTCATAGGTAGGTGACGATGCTGTGAGGGGTCCCTTGACAATTAACTTCCAACTAAGGCAGAGGTAGTTCTTCACTGGCCGCCTTCTGCATACAGCATAGGTCATTAAAACAGCCATTAAAACAAACAGACAATACAAACAAAACTAGGTAAGGCAAGGAACAGCTGTCTGCCAAGGCTTCCCATTCTTGAGTCTGGCCATACAACATTCAACTAAGTGGATTTCCTGCCCCTGCTCTAACCAGCTTGGCCATTCTGGGCAAACCTATCTCCCCGGGAGCCAGGGGGTCCCTCTAACATCCAGCTGAATTCCCCTACCTAGTCCTTTACTTAAAATCCTACTTCCACCCTTCCCGGCGTCTTCCAACTTCACGCATCCTTTGGGGTCTCACACACGATAGTTCACAAAACCTCCAGTCATTTCCCCGTAGTCCACCTTGTGATGGCACCGTTATTTTATTTCTTTACCTTAAAAACCCCATGCTCTCACACCGTCTGATACCTAGTGAACTGTTCTTGAGGTCTCAAGTGGTTTTTCTTTCCCGTCGGACCACACCCTCTTTGTTGGTTCTCAGATTCTAATTTTTTTTTTTTTTTTTGTATTTTTCTGAAGCTAGAAACCAGGAGAGACAGTCAGACAGACTCCCGCATGCGCCCGACCGGGATCCACCTGGCACGCCCACCAGGGGGCGACGCTCTGCCCACCAGGGGGCGATGCTCTGCCCCTCCGGGGCGTCGCTCGCCGTGACCAGAGCCACTCTAGCGCCTGGGGCAGAGGCCAAGGAGCCATCCCCAGCGCCCGGGCCATCTTTGCTCCAATGGAGCCTCGGCTGCGGGAGAGGAAGAGAGAGACAGAGAGGAAGGAGAGGGGGAGGGGTGGAGAAGCAGATGGGCGCTTCTCCTGTGTGCCCTGGCCGGGAATCAAACCCGGGACTTCTACACGCCAGGCCGACGGTCTACCACTGAGCCAACCGGCCAGGGCCTCAGACTCTATTTATGAAAACACATTAATAAGAAAAATATGAGCTTTGACATTAGATTTAAGCTCAGCCTCTAGCTTTGTCAGTTTTTTTTTTTTTTTTTTTTTTTGGAGATGAACGCTCTTATATAAATCCCAAGTTACACACATCAACCAACTAGCACATGAAACTTCCAGGAGGAAGACTTACCGCTCCGGTTTGAAGACAACTTTCTGTCCTCCTTCAAGTATCAGCAAGGCTTTCAGCTGTGTCCCTTTATCACCCCCATCAGCTTTAGCGACTTTCTTGGTGGCCATGGCATGCATGCATGATTGCCCCCAGCTCTGGGGTCTCTTCAAGGTACACTTCCCGGGGAACCACCCCCTGGGTTGCAATCTCCCAGGGAGACTGCAAGGTGTGTGGTCCAGCTTGGGCATCATCTCCACTCGCAAACCAGCCATCATTCGGTGAAAAGCCCTCTCTGGTCCTCCCAGTTGGCAGCTGATGAATCTAAGTTGTCAATCAGGAAAACTTTGGTGACGATAAAGATGACGAGGAGGATTGCTAACAGCACGACTCACTGCTTCAGCTTCATGTTGACCTCTCTTCCTTCTCGCCGACCCACTCTCTCTCATGCGCCGGGGAGAGCAGGTGGCGATGGTCAGCGAGGAGATTCCATCATTATACACACTGGTCCATTCCCTCATGGAAGCGCCTTCTACATGTCCTTGGATCTGGTCCAGTCTCCTCCTGTTGCCGATGCAGAGGTTGGGCTAATTACATAGTGTCCCTCCGTTTCCAGTTTCCTTTCGTACTGGGTCTATCCCATAAGGACGTTGTAAGGCATGATAGGGAATGTCACATGCAAACACTTCTCTGACGATGCTCTGCACATTGCAAAATTCTCAGCAGCTATTAGATTCCCTTATTTTCTTCTCCTTAGCTCCTTAGCATCTACATTAAGTACTGGGATCCCAAGAGGAGTTGCCACCTGCTGTGTGGACAACAGAAGGAAAAATGTGATTGGTTATGAATATTTCTTGTTTGTTTTTCCGTTTACGATACCCTGCTGTGACTCACTTGATTTTCTGCAATGTCCTTCTTAATCAAAGGGTTGTGTGGCCTGCAATTTTGCAAATTGAAGTGGGTTGAAATTTGTTTTGTCAGAGAATTTCATGACACCCTCCACCTCCTCCTGGAAATAATTGGAGACCCCCTGCGGTATCACAGACCAGGGCTGAGGAATCACGACTCTACGTGGTTCCCTTCCTCGTGCTTTTATGAGATCTAAATTAACAGCGGCAGTTCATTAGGGGAGTGTGATAGAATGTGCATGGATTGCTGATAAACATGTAAGCTCTTGGGGAACCATGAAAAATGCCTTCCTTTTCTCCAAAGAGGATGAGCAGAAAGGGTCAAAGTGTAGGGATGTGTATTATGTATGTGTGTGTAATAAACATTCATTAGAAATAAGATGCTGAGGACATCCAATTCTAATAATAAATTAGTCAATATCTGGACAGCCATTTACAGTTCTATTTATACTTTTTTGCTTCTTATCTTGCACTTATTAAAAGTAAAAAAAAGAAAAAGCACACCCCCACCTTATGTTTGGTGTCTAGAGGTTGCACATAATTCAAAAGAAGGAAAGAATTAAAAAAAAAAAAATTAGGAAGGTAGAGGGAGTATCGTGAAGAGTTTACTGAACTCCCATGAATTCAGGGGGAAGCTTCTCCATATGAGGCTGAAGGGGGCGGGGCAAAGAAGGAGGCATTTATTTATTTATTTATTTAGTATTTTTCTGAAGTGAGAAGTGGGGAGGCAGAGAGACAGACTCCTGCATGTGCCCGACCGGATCCACCTGGCATGGCCACTGGGGGGCGATGCTCTGCCCATCTGGGGTGGTGCTTTGTTGCAACCAGAGCCATTCTTGCACCTAAGGTGGAGGCCACAAAGCCATCCTCAGTAACCAGGCCAACTTTGCTCCAATAAAGTCTTGGCTGAAGGAGGGGAAGAGAGAGAGATAGAGAGAAAGGAGAGGGGTAAGGGTGGGGTACTTCTCCTGCGTGCCTTGGTAGGGAATCAAACCCGGGACCTCCACACGCTGGGCCAATGCTCTACCGCTGAGCCAACTGGCCAGGGCTCAGAAGGAGGCATTTAGATCTAAGGTGGACACCTGCCCATCATGGATTTCTGAGGAAGAGATATCTCTCTAAAACCCGCTGGCACATACAAAAGGTAGAGCCTATAGTGTTCAGTAATGACGTATGTCAGAGAGCTGTTTCTTAGACTTCGTATTAAGTACCACTGCCTTTTTCCAGAATTTCATTTTGAAATGGATCTTCTTGTCCCTCCTAGTCACAGAAGGGACAGAGTAGAATTACTCCCCATTCTTGAAGCATTTAAAGGTTATTCTGTAGCTGTGGCCATGCTCATTAGCAAATGAGCTGCACACTAATTCCTCAGCCCAGAGGGCTCACAACACCATGGGATCTCATTAGGAAGTCCTCCGCCATTCCCCGTCTCTCGTCTTTCCCTGTGTTTACATCACCCTGAGAAAAGCCTGTCCCCCACCCGGTCTGCCTCCTTTGACCCGCGGAGGCCAAATTGGAAGCCAGCCACACAGGACATGTGGATTCAGGAGGAGAAGCCCCCTTTCAAGCCCCAGGGACCTGTCAGTGTTGATTAGTACAGCAAATGTCTCCTGCCTGCGATGGCAGGTCAAGGGCCAAAGCTGCAGGGGATGTCCTGCTTGTGTTCCCTGGAATATTTTTGATATTAATATTTTCTCTCTCTCTCTCACGCAAGTCAGCACATAAGGAGAACAAAAGATGGTTTGAAAAATGCAGTCGTACCAAATGCATAATAACAGCTTATGATTTCTAACAGCAAATACCTATGGATTGCCAAATCAGAGGAAAGCACTTTGTCTGTATTCTCTGATTGGATTTTTTATGGCAATCATAGATGTTATTGGTGCCATGTTAACTTAAGGAAACAGTAGCTCATGATAGTAAGTAAGCTGTTCAAAGCCAGGAGGTGACTGAGTCAGGTCGTAAATCTCAATCTGTATTTTGTCATAGTCTGTGCCCTTTCTGCCAGTCCAGGCAAGAGCGAGAGGGAGAGAGAGAGAGAGAGAGAGAGAGAGAGAGAGGGAGATGGATAGATAGATAGATAGATAGATAGATAGATAGATAGATAGATAGATGATGGATAAATGTCTATATGATTATAAGGACAACAGCATTATCAAGGTTAGCTTTAAAAGATCCCTGTCATCCAGGGGGAAGATCTTAGGTGATAACCTTCCCAGAAGTCAGAATGTGTGATTTTGTGGAGGGAGCTGTTTTTGCCCTGGCCATTCCTCTGTTGCTCAGCTATCTGCCTGCCCCTAAGGATAACGCTTATCGATAATGTTGACACCAGCAATGAGCTCTGAATTGCTTCCTCTCTGACATGCAGCCTCTCGCAGTGACTTATTCCTTCCTTAGTGTTCATTGGTTTGGTGTTTTCCTTTTTCCATGCAAACTGTATAATTACAACTTGGGAGCGTGGCTTGAACTCCATTCCCTGGTGCCCTAATCTTTCTCTTTTAAATCAATCTAATCACAGAAAATGTCCAAGTTAAATAGCTCTAGGAAGGGACAGAAAGGCAGATAGCAAGAAGGTTGGGTTGCAAAGTTCTGGGTAGTCTTCTGCAGGGTTGAGCTAACAGTGTGGGAGAGGGTGGGTGTAGATAGCATGGAGCGGCCTGGGGAATAAATGAGTGTGCCTGACAGTCCGAAGGGGAATGCGGGAGGTCAGGTTCCAGTCCTCACAGGGCACAGTCTGTCCTACCCCTTTAAACTTTCTAGGCAGGAGCCCTCCCTTTAGAAAAGTCAAAGTGCCTCCCTGTTGCTGGCTGGATCTGCAGCGAAGATCTATTGGCTACTTTTGGTCAAGGTAGCCTTCTTAGTTCCTCCAGTCCCTTCCCCGAACGGGTGTTACCCAAGGGTTTGGGGTGACACTGTCATCTAGTTTTGTTGTGAATGCTATCTGTCAACTTTGGCTTTGTAATCTAGTTGTTCTATCTTTACATGGTATTCAGAGTTTGAAACTGTCTCCTTCTCCCACCTCATGATTCCCATCGGGCCCTAAGTGGCATGGGACCCCTTGTTTTCTATTGCTGATCCAGACCATTAACTGCCCCCCCGCCCCATAACCTGGGTTTCTTGGAAACAGATAAAATTCTACTCGGTGTCCCTTCATTAGCATCCTTGTGACTTCTCTTCATTCATTAAAGATTTTAACCATTAGATCCCTATATACTATTCAGTACTGTTCAGTCATTATTCTTTGAAGATTGTAGCATCCACAGAAACTGTTCATTTAACACCTTGCTCTCATGAGCCCTGAATTCACTTTTTGATTAGCCCACTATTTCCCACCTCAGGGACCCATCCGAGTGGTCATACCCGAGACATTAATAATAACTGTGTCATTTGCACAGGTTTGATTTCTAGTATAGCCCTCTCCTCTAAACACTTTCTATCTCACTATTCTATTACCCCTAATCCAAAGTTCTTTGATCTTATTGAGACTTTCAAGTCTTTTACAACAATGTTTTTGTTTGTTTGTTTTTTTATAGAACACACCTATTATGTTTTCATTATCACCTTTAATGCAATTAGACAACCTAGCCCATCATTAGCTGCTCCCTCGAATACACCACTGCTTGGTTATAGTAAGGATTGTATGAAGGTCAAATCATAAACTATCCAACATTTTTTAGGGAAAATTCCTTCTTCAAAGGCCAGAGGTGGGAGACAGAGGCACTTTTAGGAGAATACGAATTAATATTTTAAAGGACAGCGATGTGGAAGAAGTTTTAGACTGGACAACTATGCAGAGGCCAGGTGGCAAGAACACTCTTGCAAAGCCACACCAAATTGTTATTTTCTGTTTTGTTCTGTCTTAGGCAGTGAGGTATCGAAAGCTGACGACTGGTGTGTGGTATTCTGGGCGGCCTTTGCTAGGGCTGCTGTAACGAGCTAGCACGATCCTGAATAGCAGACACGCGCTGTCTTCCTGTGCTAGAGGCTGGACGCCCAAGGTCAAGGTGTCGGCAGGACCCAGCTCCCTCTGCGGAAGGATCTGTTCAGAGACTACCTCCTACTTTCTGCTATTCCCTTAGTTTGGCAGCATAACTTCAATTTTACATGACGTTTTTCTAGTTAGCATGTCTCTCTGTCCAAATTTCCTTGTCTTAGAAGAACACCCATCATATTGGATGAGAGGCCCACCCCGCTCCAATAGGAAGTCATCTTTGCTTAATTAAATTACATTTGCAGCGATCCTATTTCCACATAAGGTCATGTTCTGAGGCCCTGGGGGTGAGGAATTTAATCTATGAATTGTGCGGTTTACAATTCAACCTGTTATATGGGTGTTCATCAAAAATATTTGTGACATCATATGCAAATTCAGATGCCACCTCATCAAAAAGGACCTCATTTTCTCCTCCCACTAGGAAATACACCTGCTGGGGAATGGATGAGGAAAAAAGAAAACACCCACAAGGGGCCCTTTGTAGATTTCCTCTCTCTGCAAATGGCCTGGTGAAGAGAAGGAGCCAGGATTGCAACAGAATGGGCAGGCGCATTCCCTGCCCCGGCCGGAGGCCCGCATGGCCGGGAGGCAGCGCCCGGGCCTAATGGAGATGGCGGTGCCCCTCTTTATTACTAGGGGTGACACTCAGAGAGGCCCCCATCTCCACGTCTGCCGGCATTCACCAAAGTTAGGCCAAGGGAAGTCAAAGTAATTTAGATTCAATCTCCTCTCAGAAATGAAATGAACAGACGTTTTATTAAAAGGAAATGAAGAGGAAATTGAACTTTCATATTTCATTGTTCATTTGCGATGACACAAAACAATATCCGTGAACGGAAGTTTGAAAGATTGTTATTTATCCGTCTCCCCTCCCCTCACGCCTATTCACCTACATTCTACTTGCTCTTGTTCAAATAGGGGCCAAGGCATTTTTGTCTTCCCTGAAGAGCCGAGTCCTGGTAATAAGAGCATGACTATCCTAAGCTAAGGTGCTCTGTATTATGTATAAAAAAAAAATTATTTTTTACATTTTTTTTGTATAGAATGCATTTGCATAAAGCATTTAACTAGTGGAAACTTTAATGAAAGTCATAATTTATTTTTCCTATCATTAGTTACAGCTCACATAAAAATATAGTTTGGGCCTCTTTCATCTTTTCGGGGGAAGAGTGCATGAGAACATGGTGACAGTAAGGAAAATCATCACGGATTAGAAGTGGCATCAGCCAGCTTTCCTCCTGGGAAGTCAGAGCGAGTGCCGGTATCTTTAGGATTTCATTTGTATTTATTCTATGTATATTATTTTATACATTCTATAGAGAGGTAGTAGGACTGAAATAAGGCTTTCTGTGTCTGAATTGTTTATGAGAAAGGGGGTGTTGTTGTCCTCGCTTGAGCCGCTCAGGGCACCAACATGTAGACCAGGGGTCCCCAAACTACGGCCCACAGGCCACATGCGGCCCCCTGAGGCCATTTATCTGGCCCCCGCCACACTTCCGGAAGGGGCACCTCTTTCATTGGTGGTCAGTGAGAGGAGCATAGTTCCCATTGAAATACTGGTCAGTTTGTTGATTTAAATTTACTTGTTCTTTATTTTAAATATTGTATTTGCTCCCCTTTTGTTTTTTTTACTTTAAAATAAGATTTGTGCAGTGTGCATAGGGATTTGTTCATAGTTTTTTTTATAGTCCGGCCCTCCAACGGTCTGAGGGACAGTGAACTGGCCCCCTGTGTAAAAAGTTTGGGGACCCCTGAGTAGACTCTGGTGGTCAGGCGGGGCCTCCAGGCGAGGCATCTGTCACAGAACCTTCAGGAGTCCTTACTATGGGGCTTCCCGTCTTTGGAACGGGTCTGCGGAGGATAGCTAAAATGCATTTGTAAGTGGGCCCCGCAAAGCAAAGAGCCTTCTCTTATGCCTAAAAGCCAGCCCTCTTCCCCAGCAGTCAGCGTGTCCGTGACCTGTCTCCTGTCCCCGCTCACTGCAGAGCAGTGGCCATGCTAACCCAGTGGTTACCGAGCGGCGTGTCACCATGTTGGGCTGTAGGCATGCAGCCTCCAGCCATGACAACTCAGCAAGTGTTTCTCACCCCTTCTCCCCGTCCCGCACAGGGCTGGAGGGCAGTGGTGGGATTCAAATAATTTAACAACCGGTTCTCTGCTCTAGTGACCGTTTTAAGTATAGAGAAACAATATACTGAAAGGTAGTTGATTAGTTCATGCATTTAATATTTAAGAATAAAAGAGGTAGACAAAACTAGATTATGTTATAAGAGGTTTAAGATATTAATGAGAAATATTAAATAATACCTGACAAAAAACAATAAAACTGTTACTTAAGATATTTCTAATGACAGCTTGTCACCACCTCCTGGTTGGTTGGCACTTTTTCTCTTTATGTTAGTGGCAGTCAACCTGGTCCCTACCGCCCACTAGTGGGCGTTCCAGCTTTCATGGTGGGCGGTAGCAGAGCAACCAAAGTATAAATAAAAAGATAGATTTAAGTATAGTAAGTTGTTTTATAAAGATTTATTCTGCCAAACTTAGCAAAAATCTGACATAAAGTACTTGGTAAGTAATTATTATTATATGCTTTAACTCTCTTTATAAATTTTATAAAGTTACTTCCCTACTTTATAAATTACCATTACTGTGGAACCAGTGGGCAGTTAGAAAATTTTACTGCTAACAGAGATACAAAAGTGGGCGGTAGGTATAAAAAGGTTGACCACCCCTGCTTTATGTTGTATGTTTGTTATGCAAGCAACAAACGTGAGGGAATTAAAATGTAGTATTTCATTAAAGGTATAGTGAGTTTTATGAAATGAATAAATAAATATTACAAGCGTAGTTCTGTCAAAGTTTTTCCACCTATGGACAGAATGAACATGACTATGGGCACTTAGAACATGCTGTTGCGCAGATGAAGGTTAAAAAAAGAGTAAGGAATGTAAATTTGTGATTTCCACATCGGGCAGCTGCCCAGCGCCCACCTTAGAGAGAACAAGTGCCATTCTAACAACTGGTTCACCGAACTCAACAAAAAATCAGGTATCGGTTCTGTCGAACCGGTGCGAACCTGCTGAATGGCACCACTGGAAGAGCGGCTTTCTCAGGGGCCACAGCTGAGGAAGGCCCCTCCACTTGGTAGCTGTCCCTTGTTGCCTCAGCAAAGGGACAGAGACACTAGAGATCTGTGTGTCTATGACAGCACAATGAGGAGATTTTGCTGTCATAGCTCCTAAAAGTCACACACACACACACACACACGTTTTGATTATATTGATGGGCCCAGATTATCAGTAAAGCTTAGAAATCTTGGGAATGTTGAGTGAGTCATAACAGGTGTCCATGTTTTCTTATCATGCAATAGAGCCCACCTCACATCGCCCTCTGTCTCTCTAAATTGAGGTTTAGGAGCTCCATTGTTGCTGGTGGCTTGTGTGCCCTCTTAGTGGTTGGCCCTGCTGGGGAGGATGAATGATGCTCATTCAAACCAGACCTCCACGAGGGGTGCAGGCCAGCGGTGAGAACTGTCTGCAGCAGTTAGGACTCCAGAAGGTGATTCAGCAGGCAGATCGCTTCCTTGACTCGTCCCACTCTAAATTCATTATACCTTCAACTCTGTCTTTTTTTATTGTACTACTCAAATCTAGAAGGCTCTAGCAGAAAAGGAGGACATCCAGATGATGGAAGAATAGAGACTTTGAGGGAATTATCAAAGAACTGATGCTGAGAGAACACTGACGGGTGACGTTTGTGGTCTTCGGACCAATGAAAGTTATTTCTGATAATGGTGCAGTCACAGGAGGGGCTCCCCAAAGGTCGACAGGGGAGCTAGGAAAAGAGAATGGCTCTGCATTAAAGCGGAAGACAGAGGCTGAGTGTGATTCACCCTGAAAGTGGTGGGCGCAGAGAGAAAGCGAGGGAAACCGCTTCCCGGAGAGCAGAGGTCCTGAAATTCCGAGCTGGGGGAGTTCTTTTGCATCACCTCGTGCCGGTCCTTAATTTCCCTGTGGCAACATCAGCCCCGAAAGGATGCATTTCAGAGAATGCTAATAGGTGTTCCTGGAAAATAGTGTTCCATGGGTAATTAGTTTAGGAAATTCTGCTTTAAAAAAAGCAAGGGAGATGTGTATGTTGGAGGGCTCCCTTTAGTCTTTAACACGATAATGTAGTTACCCCCCAAGAGAGGGGGGATACTAAGGAACATTTCCTCAAGGCTGACCACGGTACACAATTTCTGTCAAAATATTATCTCTGGAAAAATGTATTTTCTGAAGCTAGAAACGGGGAGAGACAGTCAGACAGACTCCCACATGTGCCCGACTGGGATCCACCCAGCACGCCCACCAGGGGGCGATGCTCTGCCCCTCCGGGGGGGGGGGTCGCTCTGTTGCGACCAGAGCCACTCTAGCACCTGGGGCAGAGGCCAAGGAGCCATCCCCAGCGCCCGGGCCATCTTTGCTCCAATGGAGCCTTGGCTGCCGGAGGGGAAGAGAGAGACAGAGAGGAAGGAGAGGGGGGAGGGGTGGAGAAGCAGATGGGCGCCTCTCCTGTGTGCCCTGGCCGGGAATCGAACCCGGGACTCCCACACACCAGGCCGACGCTCTAGCACTGAGCCAACCGGCCAGGGCCTGGAAATATGTAGAAATACTGAAATACACACTCATTTCTTTGGCAGAAATTCTGTTAGAAAGGAAATGTGTCTGTAGTTTTTTTCTTCCCCTTGACTTTATCAATGTCAGCAGTTCCAATATGAGGCCCAGAGATTATTTTATTTTAGAGGCGATCTTAACTTTGTCACTTATCAGCTCCTGGCTCTCTCTGGGCTCCCAGTGAGGACTGAAACCTCGCTGCAGGTGCAGACGGCCGCCTAACATTTTGCTGTTCTCCACCTGCAGATCCAGCCACTCGGAGCAGCGGATGCTAGCGGGGTACGTGACTGTTCTCGCTGGTGCCTGCATGACTGTTTCTACTTGATTTCACCGACACAAGGATGGTTGGTAACTAGGCAAAACCGAGCTCAGGAGCAGCACGCCAACCCCCCCTCTGTTGTAAGCCCCGCCCTGGAAGCCTTTTCTCCCTCTGCAGTGGTCGGGGGTCGGTCGGGTGGCATCCCAGCACCAAATTTGCTGCACTTCCTCTAAACAAGAACTCGGCCTCTTATCCATTCATCTGATGTTTGAAAATGACCGCGATTACAAACCCTAAGTAAACACTCAATACACAGGACTTTGTAAATATATTGATAGGATACTATCCGTCCCAATGAGACAGCCCCCGCTATGGGGCATCCGGTTCCTCACGCGCACCTGCTGCGGGGCCCTGACAGAAGACGCGGCGTGGAGACAAAGGCTCTGGCGTTTCAAGTCAAGGACACAGGGAGACTCAGACTGAGAGTCAAGACCCTCCCAGACAACGGTTTACTTTCTCGGATTGCATTGAACAGTAGAGAACTTTAAGGGAAACTGCTGTTCTGACTTGCTCGCTTAGTGACTTCATCTTTGAGCCAAGGAAAGCATCAAAAGTTTTCGCTAAAATTAAAATTCAACATAGGACAGTTTTTTTTTTAGGCTACTACGAAGGAGAAAACAGAGCAGGAGACTAGCTGCGTGGCCCCACCATGCTGACCCACAACCCTCCACAGTAGCTGGAGGAAACAAATGATTTGTAAACAATGGTAAAATTGATTTAAAAAAAATAGGGAACAAGGGAAAAGGAATATCCTTTGTTAACATAATTAAGTGTCTTTCTTGCCGGGCTCATTGCTAGAGTAATTGTCCATAGGACTTCTATTTTTATTAAAGGAGCCTAGCTTTGATTCATAGTCACTGAGATCGTATTAATGGCATTAGGGGCTTTCAAATCTATTTCAATAACACATTTTACAGGAACGAATTCTGAATCTATTTGCAAACTTGAAATACACCACAGAATATTTTGCATTGATTGAAATGTTGAAAATCCGGCTGGAAGGTGAAAGTCAACACATCTGAGGGGGGAGTGTCCATTTGGATCTCTTAACCAAAAATCGTCAAATCATTTTACATGTCATTGAATTAATGAGCGGCAAAAATAGGTTTTCCTCCCTTAGTTTTGGGCCTGAAAGCAGGGATGTGGGACAAAAGGTATGTAAATGTGAACACACAGATGGCACGCTTGCTGAAAGGTACAAAGTAATTTCAAGTCTCCTACCTATCTCCTTGTGAATGTCATGACCTAAATTATATTTTCTATGGTGAAATCTAGTGAGGAATTAACAAGTCAGTTATAGTTTTAAGAGCAATATATATTTTTAAGCAATTGAAATATCCTTAAGAATATTGAAAATAATGACACTAATCATAAACCGACTTTTTCTCATTCTAATCCTTATCATGTTTCTATGAAGTGAGCGTTCTTTCACCCTTCTGTAGATTAAAAAATAAAAGAGGCATTATTTCAACTTCCTTTGAAGATGTATAAGTATCTACTGAGGCTTTGGATCTGCGTTGTGGGTTGGATTTCTCATTGGATGGGTGAGTAAAGAAATGAATACCGCAGATGGCAAATCCGACTGCAGCTTCCTGTTAGATGGAAAAGGAGGGTTCTGATGGGTGGCATTTGGTGATGATGCAAGTCGGTTCCTGCACCCAGCAGAGCAGTACTTGTTTGCTTTCTTGTGCACATAGACATTTTAATACTAGGCTAAGTTTCAGTTTCTTTCACCAAGGACACTGAAAGCAAGCTGCCAGGCACGCAGGAGCCCACACAGCAGAGCGAGGTGGTCTTGCCCGGCCCCCAGAGTGCCAAGGTGGTACGTAAGGAATCAAAGAAGCCCAACTGTCACTTCACGGAGCCTTTTACGTGTTAGTCTTCCTCACCATTCCGAGGATTTCTGGGGACCCTGATCCCTTCACATTCCAGAGCCAGGCTTACCGGGGGGACCTGTGGCCTGCGGGACCATCTCTGCCATACACGGCAGAGCCCTGGGATCCTATTGGCCAGGGTGTGGAGTCCTTCATTCATTCCCACAGGCATTTCTCTACTTCCACTAGAAGAAAGAAGCCATGAGGCAGGGCTTGCTTTGCCTTCTTTTTTTTTTTTTACTGCTAAATCCCTAGTACTGAGACGGCTGCCTGACAGAGCAGGGATTCCATTGATTCTAACCCAAGGAGAGAATTCATTGGTTCAGTAGAGAACTCTCAGGTCTGGCCACACCCGAGCTGCCTCCGGGTGGAACTCCTTAGAATTTCCTGGGGCCTCTGGGCCCCTCCCAACAATCCCTTCACTTGGGATGTTAGCTGCTTCCTACATCGGACAGAAATAAAGTTCTTTAACCTTGCCCAAGTCTGAATTTAAAATTGATAGTACCCCCACCAAGGTATGTAATTTAACTTCTTCTCCATTCTTAGACCATAAAAAATTTTTTTCTTCTAATGTATACCAGTAAGTAAAACTGGAACAGATTAAATTTCTCCTTTCAAAGGCATCATTGCAATTTTAGCTTGAAATAGTGACCGAAAACTAGAAAGAAATATATTTCTATACTTTTCATGCTATATTTTCTCCTCATAACAGTAATATATTTGTATCATAGAAATTATAGATAGTAGAGAAATAAATACCCGCCATGATTAAAGCTTCCAGAAAATTTTATATGACTGGGTTTAATAGCCTTTCCTGCTTTGCTAACACACACTGCGCGCGCACACACACACACACACACACACACACACACACACACAGGCCATTCCATAAGTCTTTTGATAAACCGCTTTTTTTTTCACCCCTCAAAAATATTTTATTGTACACATTTTCTCCTAGGAGTTCCACAGCATGTTTGACTAAGAAGATGTGATATGGGCCCTGGCCGGTTGGCTCAGTGGTAGAGCGTCGGGCTGGCGTGCAGAGGTCCCGGTTCGATTCCCGGCCAGGGCACACAGGAGAAGCGCCCATCTGCTTCTCCACCCCTCCCCCTCTCCTTCCTCTCTGTCTCTCTCTTCCCCTCCCGCAGCCAAGGCTCCATTGGAGCAAGGATGGCCCGGGCGCTGGGGATGGCTCCTTGGCCTCTGCCCCAGGCGCTGGAGTGGCTCTGGTCACAAAAGAGCGATGCCCCGGAGGGGCAGAGCATCGCCCCCTGGTGGGCAGAGCGTCGCCCCCTGGTGGGCGTGCCGGATGGATCCCAGTCGGGCGCATGTGGGAGTCTGTCTGTCTGTCTCTCCGGGTTTCCAGCTTCAGAAAAATACAAAAAAAAAAAAAAAAAAAAAAAAAGATGTGATATGAACAGGCCTCTTCTGAACATAATAAAACACAGGACATGAGATTACAAAACATGGTCAACGGCACCCAGAATGGCAAACATGTGGGCAGACAGACGGAAGAGGAAACACGAGGCAGCGGCAGGTAGAACGTCCGGATGAAAAACATCCTCTGCGAGGCTTTACCCATTCTGAGATACCTGGTGGTCCCACCTCTCTGAGGCAGAACTGAGTGTGCGGCGGCAAAATATTATAAATTCAGAAACTGGTTTCTTGCTTGGAAAGGTGAACTCACGAGCTATTATTATCAGTCACTGCGTGCAGATGTAATGTTCTTGATTACTTTTTAAAATCTTCAGGGTCATTCTGCATAATTTCATGCTAAATAACATTTGCTCTCAGTCCATTTCACACGGATCAAGATTGCCTGGTAAACAGACATTTTTGCCCTTCAGTTTATCTGAAAACAACTTCTTATATTCTGGGAGCTTTGATTTGTTTAGGCAAACTCGTAGGTAGATGACTCTAACCTGATGGTCATGGTCATGGGATTACTGGTGGAAAATTGACTATAAAAAAGGAAAGTTACTGGCAACTGAAAGGCTAGGTTAACTGAGAAGCAGCATTCAGGGACTACTATTGGAGACCAAGAGAATGTGGGGGTTCAGGCTTCTGGAGACACTATTTCATTCAGGGGTCAGAGGCAATATTATAAGGTCCTTATTAGCATGGGCACTGGGACCAGCCAGAACTAGTTAGATCCTGCCTCTGTCACCTAATAGCTGTGTAATCGCGTAGGACAGTGCCCGCATGTATCAAGGGCACAGGAGGTGTCCGATAGCTATGACACAGTTTCTGGTGCCACATCAGGGTTTCCCCATCTCACAGCTGTTCTCTGTGGACCTGGCTGTGATCTCTGGCCACAAATTCAGCCCAAAGAAAGCTTTGTCTCCCTTGTGATGTTTTTGTCTGCATTTCTTATCCTGCCATTTGCTCATTCCTTTATTCACTCATTCATTTATTTGTTCATTAGGTCATTCATTTTTTCCATTACACATTTACTGAGGAGCTACTCTGTGCAAGTTATCAGTAGTTTGCAAAATGCACCAAAGAAATCTCTGCCTTCTTAAAACCTCTAGCAATTACGCTGTCATGGTGTAAGGGTTAAGATAGTGGACTTTGGGGACATGCTGAGAATACTTAGGAAAGGCACCCACTGCAGTATTGATAATCATAGGATGCCTCTGTAGGAAATGACTTTGAAAGAAAGACCCAATGATAAATAGGAGTTAGACAAATTAAGCTTGTGTGGAAGAGTCAGAGAATGTTATTAGAAGATGGAACAGCATGTGCAAAGACAATGTGTTAGGGTTTCCCAGAAAAATGGAATATATACAGAGAGAGAGAGAGAGAGAGATTGAGAGAGAGAGAGAAAGAAAGAGAGAGAGAGAGAGAGAGAGAGAGAGAGATATCTTATGCTGTAGTCTTGAATCCAAGCTCTGCAGGGCAGCTGGCAGGAAATGCAGGTAGAGTCTCTGTGTTGTGGTCTTAAGAAGAATTCCTTCCTATGTGGGCAGCCTGTCTTGACTCTTAAAGTCTTCAACTGATTGGATGACCCTCATTATGGAGGGTAATTTGCTTTACATAAGGTCAACTGATTGTAAATGTTAATGAATCTAAAAGACATTTTCACAGCAAAGTCTAGATTAGTGTTTGATCAAACAGCTGGGCAGCATACCATTAGCCGAGCTGACACATAAAATTCACTGTCACCAGAAAGCATCATTGTCTGTGATCCCAAAAGGGGGCCAGGGTCATTGGAGAAGAGAGGAAGGCCAGCTAGGATGACAGGGACTCAGACTAGTTAGAAGTCACTCTCCATCTTAGCTGCCTGGGCTTTAATATTCACTCTCTCACATTGAAAGGGGGCTAAATAATTTCAAGAAATAGAGTATATATTAGAGTGTACCAGAATGGTTCTCTGGCTCCAATTTATTTCTTGCATCAGCCATATTTGATATTAATTTTTTCCCTTAAAAGACATGTTCCAAGTCTTTCTCTCTTTCTTTTTCTCTCCCTCCTTCCTTTCCTTATTCTCTCCCTCCCTCCCTCCCTCTCTCTCTCTCTTTCTTTCTTTCTTTCTTTTTTTTCCTTTTTTTTTCTTTCTTTCTTTCTCTTTCTCTCTCTTTCTCTTTCTCTGTCTCTCTCTCCCTCCTTCCCTCTCTCCCACCGTCCCTCCCTTCCTTTCTTTCTTTCTCTGCCTCCCTCCCTCCCTCCCTCCCTCCTTCCCTCCCTCCCTCCCTCCTTTCTTTCTTTTTATTCTTTCTTTCTGTGAGAGGAGCAGAGATAGAGACAGATTCCTGCATGCACCCCAACCAGGATTTACCCAACAGCCCTATCTGGGGCCGATGCTCAAATGAAACAAACTATACTTAGCACTTGAAGCTGAATGCACTTTGACCAACTGAGCTATCCTCCGCACCCAGGACTGACACCCGAACCAATGCAGCCACTGGCTGCAGAAGGAAAAGAGGAAGAGAAGGAGGAGGGGGAGAGGAGCAGATAGATGGTCACTTCTCCTGTGTACCCTGACCAGGAATTGAACCCGGGACATCCACAGACTGGGCCAACACTCTACCGCTGAGCCAACCGACCAGAGCCAAATTAGTCTTTAATATATATTTCCAGGTAATTGAGTTACACTGGCATAGTTTCACTTCTCTCCTTCAAACTTACTTCTCTTTGTGATTCTTCTGAACCATTCTCAGTTTATTGGAATCACTCCCGTGAAATTTTCCAAACCTTGTGAATGTCACTGTCTAGGTATACAAAAAGGCCTGGAACAGAATTAAAATTCTTCTGGGGAAGCCAAGCCAGCAGCCTCTCCTTCGGTGACTACTTCCCCACTTCTGTCACACCTGGGCTGCTTTATTTATCTGGAGGAGTCCTTCCCTGCCAAAAGTATACTTAGGATATTTACTCCTCTAATTACCGTAGCACAATCTTCTCAGAAGAACTTGGAGGAGGGGTGGTCCCCACACTAAGAGACAAATGAGAAGATGGAGTGAGCTGCTACCCGGAAATTCATTGAGTAGAAATTTACAAGTGGTGGCGGGCAGAAGACCGAGCCAGCAGTCAATCAGCCATGCCAAGAGCCCTGGGCATAGTGTCAAAAGATCAGAGAATCTGGGAAAACTACCACAATAATTAGTAGGTGATTTTTTAGAATCATTGCGAACGTTTTCTGTGTTTTAGAGAAAGAGGAAGTGTGACAGAAAGCAATAATGACTATAGAATTTACCAAGCACTTGCTGGTTTTCTGTTCCAAGTCATTAAATAGTTCAAAATATTCGGTATAAAAAACCATTTACTGTTGGTCTTCTGTAGGCAAGTTCACGTGGCAGTAACCAATCTTCCTTTAGGACCCTGCCCTGTGTTATCTCTTCCCTTGGTCTTACTGATCACCATTTCCACATCGTATTGTGAATGGTTATCTCTCTCAATTAATTCCAAGTTCCTTAGTCTCTTACTATTTCCAGAGGATACATGAATAGTATTTTCACAGGAAATAAAATGCAAAAGTTTAAATACTTTCAAAGTGTGCTATAGTTAAAAACAAAATAAAAAACAGAGATCCTTGAAAAGTCAAAAGATTTTAAATTTCAAGGGTTTATATGTGGTTATAATATATGAGACAGAATCATATTAATATTTAAAATATAGGTAACATCAAGAAAGTCAGAGTTTTCAATTATTAATAAAAAAACAAAAACAAAGAGAATGTTCATCACTAACTTTCATTGTTGTTACTGACTATGGGTGGATTAATTTATAAATTGGCTTTGACTTTCTCTTAAGTATCATATTTAAACCTCCTTTGACTTAGCATTTGTAATATTTTCTGATTCACTATTGGTTTATATTATACACTAATGTGCATGTTGACATACTTTTTATTACTTATGTCTTCAAAAATTCTTACATTGATAGTATCACTTTCAGGAATATAGAAAAATCCAAGATTTGTATTTGTTTTCTATTTAGGACTAAATCTGCAATTTTATTCTTTTCCTTAAATTATATGCCATGCAAAATTAAATAACTTTTTTTTAAGATCAGTTGGAAACACTTGTTTATTATATTTATTATTATCATTTTTATTTTTGTGACAGCATGGAGGGACCTGGAGAATATTATGCTAAGTGAAATAATCCAGTCTTAACTCATTGATTTAAAATCTGGGACAGGATACTAAAAATAATTGCAAAAGAACTAGCATTAAATTTTACTTTGCATGACTCCTTATAATCATCAAAAAAATAGAAATGGCTCAAATGTCTAAGTAAAGTACTTCTTAAATGAGTTATTATATGTCTTCAAAAGACAAAGTAATGTAGCCATTCACTATGGCAATTGTGATGTTAGGAAAATGAAGAACAGTTCTTCCTGTATTATGGTAAGCCAAAAGGGCAGGATGCAAAGTCACCAGGGTATTAAATGTGTTTTCATGTTGAGAAACATGGAAGATATATTTGTAGATGCAAACACTGACTTAAAGTTCTGGGGATTACAAGGACATATTCTTTTTCTCTCTCTCACTGTCTGTTCGCGTTCCTAACAATGTCCATAAATGCTGTCCAAATCCCCTGACTCATATACACTTGAGAAGCTCCACCCACATCTCAAAGACCTCCCATGGTATTCTGGGAAATATCCAGAAAGTCACGCAAGTACTCTGCAAAGCATGCCCATTTTTCTTACTTCTTTTCTAGACGACCTTGGTTGTCTATGAAAACATCAGGTCATCACCCTTTTTTTGTGTGACAGAGACAGAGAGAGGGACAGATAGGGGCAGACAGACAGGAAGGGAGAGAGATGAGAAGCATCAATTCTTCATTGCGGCTCCTTAGTCTCCTTAGTTGTTCATTGATTGCTTTATCATATGTGCCTTGATTAGGGGCTACAGCAGAGTGAGTGACCCCTTGCTCAAGCCAGTGACCTTGGGCATCAAGCCAGCCACCTTTGGGCTCAAGCCAGCGACCATGGGATCATGTCTATGATCCCACGCTCAAGCCTGGGACCCTGCGCTCAAGCTGGTGAGCCTGCGCCCAAGCTGGCAACCTTGGGATTTCAAACCTGGGTCCTCTGTGTCCCAGTCCAATGCTCTATCCACTGCACCACAGTCTGATCAGGCTGGAATATCATCTTTGCAATTGCTGCTGCTGCCTGTACCTTTCTAAGAGAGCACTGCCATTTTTAGCAGCTAACTCCTTGTCGGTTACAAAGCTGCCAGAGTGTCAGGTAACAAACTACGTCCTCAATCTCCTGGATCAGAGAGGTTCTCTGCGATTTGTGTCAACACTGATAGTCCTTTAGAAAACGCCAAGAGAATTCTTTCCTCTGGAGTCCTCCACTCTTCCCCCAGGTCCTAGTCTCCGGAATTTCCTCCTTGAAGGTCTCCTCACCATTTGCTCCTCTGTTCTCCACTACAAACTGCATAGTGAGCATATAGCAGGACATTTCTGTTCATTGATTTCCTCTACAGTCTATGGAAGAATCAGGAATTCAACAGAGGCTCAACAAATATGTGTTGAATGAATGAGGGTAGACAAACTGTTAGCTCGCCAGGATGTCAGTCACCATCAGGTTTAACAAATGAGTCCAGGATCCACCAGGTCTAGGGGTGTGCATTTCAGCCTCATATGAATGACACTTACCATGCAGGGTACATACAAATCACAGAGTGACTCAGGCCACACCCTCAGGCCCCTTTCCGCCCCTTCGGATTTTTAAGCGGTTTGTGGCTCGCTGAGGCGCTGTTGGAGAAAGAGGTACTCTACTCTCCTGCCCCAGGGGATCTCTATCACATCTCTGCTTTGTCACATGCTGTTCTATTCTTGTAGATGACCCTCATCTAGCATAATTATATTGTGATCTATAGTAAGACTATATATTTGGTCTTTATCTTCATTTCTGGCGGGGAGCTCCCTAAACCCTCAGAATTTCTGAAGTGAAGGGAGCCAGAACGGTGCCTTTTGCTATGACAACAGGTGGCTTTTGGAAATATCAAAGGGCAGGGGCTGTTTATCAGAAAACCCAACCATGTTGATGAGAGGGCTAGAAATTTCAGTTTGATGCCCCAAACTCCAAGAAGAGAAGGGCTGGAGGTTGAATCCATTCTGCCAATGGTCAATGATTTAATCAAACGTGCCGATGTAATAGATGTAATAAAGCAACTGACAGTAAAATTATAGTTTTTATGTTTATCTCCACACAAATTTAAAAGGATGACATTCAGATAACTTCCGGGTTATTGAACACACGGAGGGGCTGGGAGACGGGCCTTCCTGGGGGGTGGGGGTGGAGATTTGATGTCCTCCCCCTCACCTTGCCCTATGCATCCTTGCCCTCGGGCTGCTCCTGGGTCGTATCCCTTTACAATAAACCAGTGGTCGAGTGAGTAAACGGGTTTCCTGAGCTGTTCTTGAGGCAGGATAGAAAGAAGTTAGGAGGTAGGAGCAGACATCACAGGCCCATAAACCACGAGGTCCTCTCCCCAGAGCCCCGACCTTTGCCTCTTTCAAAGAGAAAATGGCTTCTGGCAGGAAACTCCTGTGGCAGCCACAGAAGTCAACAAGACAAGGACTGGCTAAAACAAGACCAATCCAAGATGGAGGAAAAACTGACCAGAGACCAACTCCAAAGCTCATTTTACCATCAGTATAATGAAAGCTGACACCACAAGTAGAAGGTAGGGCAGGCAAATGAATGCCATGACACTTTCAGAACGGGCCGTGTGAAGAACAAGACCCTCCCCAACCCCCTGCAAAACCAGAAGGCGGAGTCAGAATTTGGTACCACAAAATTCAGAAACAACACACTCTTGGAAACACATAAAATCCCGAAAACTGACCGCCCACAAGTGCAACTCACTAGCAAGTTCACCATCTCCACTCAGATGTATGCTTTGCTTCTTTTAGAGGTGTGTGCTAGCCTCTTTTCCTCTACCCAGATCAAACCTGCTCTGCCTCTCACACAGACTCTCATTTGGACTACTTCTTCAATTCTTTCCTGTGCGAGTTAAGACCCTGGACATCCGGGTTGGTGCTGGGGCCGGGCAAACCCATGGTACAGAATTGGTCCAGTGACATCCTCACAAATTAATTGAACCCATGGAGGGGATCATGGGAACCTCTGGTTTATAGCCAGTTGGGCAGAAATGCCGGTGGCTGAAGTGTTTGGGTAATCTTGTAGAAGTGAATGCTTAGTGTAGGAAATCTGACTCTGTCTCCAGGTAGTCAGTGTTGTAATTTGAATTAAGCTGTAGGACACCCAGCTGGTATCCATCCTCAGCATTGCTTGGTGGCATGTGTGTGGGGATGTGTCTGTGAGAACACCACGCATGCTACCAATGTGAAAATTGGGTCTCAGAAAAACAACAACAAAACCCACTTAGAACGTAGTAAATACTTAGTAAAATTTTTTATTGTTTCAATTCTATACTGTTGTTTGGATAAGGAAAAGTAAAATTCCATAGTCTCTTACTTATATTTAGGTCAGTCCCAAGAAAATAAGACTTCTATTCCTCTTCTACAAAAAAAAAAAAAAATGTTAAACATCTTAATTCACGAGAGAACTGTAAATCCATACTCTCTAGTTATCTTCCTTTTATCTTTAGAAAGATGCAAACACTTTTAGAAAAAAAAATAAAATGTCTTATGTAAAACACAACCTGTTTTATCTTAAAATGATCATTTGTATAACTAGAATTCTGTCTTATACTTCCACATTTTCTTTTACATTAAAAAAGGCCTTGAAAATATACCATTATATTGGCTCTTTCATTTTTCTTCATTTATTCACTCATTTAGACAATAATTATTGAACTCAATAAATGCTGGGCACTCTATTAGCAACTGAGAATTCAAAATGGACGAGAACGATATGCCCCTAACACAGGGGCAAGGACAGTGGTGAGAAATAAACATTCAGAGTTGTATGGATAAATATGTCATCGCAGTTGTCTACTACTACAGAAGGCAAGTTCAGGGTCCGGTGATAGCCACGTGTTTATACATTCCTACTCTTTCAGATGAAATGTCAATGACAGTAACGGGGAACTTCGATGAAGAGCATGGTCAAAGTCACCTCCACAGGAGAAAGGAGAGGTAGGGTGCCCGAGAAAAAGTAAGATGTTTGTTTTGGTTGAGAAACAAAGGGAAGGTCAGCATGGCTGGCATTTTAATGAGAGATAGAAGAGGGACTCAGAGTGATAAAAGTGGGGAAAGTAGGTACCCGATGATTCATAGCCATTTAACCCAAATTAACGATTTTAAACTTTATTCTCAAAAAAAAAAAAAAAAAAAAAAAAAAAAAAAAAAAAAAAAAAGGAGGACATTCGTGGCTTTGAAGCAAGAAAATGATGTCATCGGATTTTCAATTTAGAAATGGTTCCTCTGGCAACTGTACGAAGGACAGATTAATGGGAGGGGACAAGAGCATGCACGGGTGCCCAGTTAGAATGCCACCGTAGAAACGCCTCCAGTAGATGTTTGTGATGTGATGATCAGGAAAGAAAATGTGTCCCATTTGTAAGTGGAACATACAAAAAAATGGTAATTTCTTATACTAGCAAACTCGGAATCATTAATCTCATCTCAAGAAGAAGGAAATTGGTCCTCAGAAAAAAATATGTTCAGAAATCTGAGGGTCTGCTCTTTGGCAGTCCTTTTAGCTAAAGTTAAATTTATATTTTAAAAAACCTTTAAGAGAGATAGGCGACTCAGTATGCTGTTCTCCAAATACTTTTAGTGCTCCCAAGGGCAAACTTAGTAATGCTAGGCTCAGTTCTTTACACCGCTTTGGCTAAAGAAACAGAAGCATAAAAGCCACCTGCTATTTCTGGGCTGAAGCTGTAAGAGCGAGCACATTATTGTTCCTGTTCTGTTTCCCTTCAATAAATCTAGACAGAGGCTCTTCCACCAGCCTGGCTCTCAGAATAAAGACAACGTGGGCCAGGCTCCCGGCCAAACTACAAATAGGCACGTAGCAGGAACAAGTGATTCACGTCTGTTAGCTGAAGCCACTGAAGATTCTGGAGTTGTTACTGCAGCAAAACCAATCCTATTCTGACTGTTTCCATACGTAACATGATTCTCATCGTAGGTTCTGAAAATTGAGGGTTCAGGGAAGTAGAACCCAAGTCTATCAGACACCAGATACAATGCTTCCCCTGCTGTGATTATAATGAACACGATGAATACGTGGAGAACACTACGTGAGTGGAAGGCATAGAGCTATTTCCACACTTTGAAGGAGTCACTGCGTGAAATGTGTGTGACCGAGAAGGGAGACAGACAGTGCAAGTACACAGCAGGAAAAGCGAATGATAATATCTATGTTAATGCTGGTTACATCAAAGAATTATTAAAGCTTGGAATGGATTTTCAGATTGGAGTTAATAAAAGGGTGTCAGGGTGTGAGTGTATAAAGTTATCTACTTTTTATAAAGTTAGAGACTTTATAGATATAAAGAGATACAGACAGGTGCACATAATAATGGGTTCTAGAAATAATAGACATTGGAGTCAGAAAAAAATTACTCTAACTTTACAACTTGTTAAAAACAATCCCACCATTTTAGTAAGGAATTCTACAGCATATGCCCACGTCAGCTGCGTGGCAGTAAGGACCAGTTTCCCTGTAAGTGGGTTTAAATGGCTCTTGCTGCAGTCCTTAGCTCTCCTTTCCTTAAGAGTGGTTTAGAGAAGATCAACATATGGCACATTTGGCAGTAAAATATCATTAGTGCAAGACACCCACACATGCAGAAAGTTGAAAGAATTTTTAAGATTACAAAGAAGAAAAAATCTCAAGGGCTCTGCTGGTGTGAGGGGTTTGGAAGTTGCTATTTTTCTATGCACCTTCCCCTGTCAGCACTCATTCTCCCGTTGATGTAACTGTAGCCTCTAGGAACTGGGTCGGGGTGAACCCGTGATACACAATCATCAAATCGGATTTGCTGGCACTGCCTGGAAAGAGTCTCCCTGCACTGGATTTCCTCGTGAGGGTGGAAGATTGGTGCTTCTCTGGCCATCTTTCCGCAATGGAAGGTGGATAAAGGTAACTTGATGAACAGTAAATGGGAAATAGAAAATGGAGCTGATGATGTTGTAAGAACCCCCTGCACCAAGTCGCCTCCTCAACATGGGCTCGTCTGCTATGTGAGCAACTAAAAATTCTCTTCTTCTGCAAGCTTGTTTGAGCGAATTTGTTGTTACTGCGGTTGGTATAGTAGCATTTTGGGGGTGAGGGGGTCACTTGTGACTGAAAGAGTCATCACTGATGGAATACTCTTGAAGTTCATTATCTCTAAGAAGAATATTCTACATTCAACTATCTAAAATCCAAATTATCAATGAGAATACACTTAACCATCTAGTCCAGAAACATTTTTAGAGGTTCCTTCTTTCTTAAGGGGATGGAGCTCATGACAGTTATACCGAAACTTAGCCCTCAGAGAACTCATGTACCTGGTAGAGGAAAGGAAACAGGTAATTGCAAGGGAAGGCAGTGAGGGCAGAGAATGTGGAGTCCGTGGGAGCAGAGAGAGACGGGATGATGTGAACTGTGAACAGTGACGATGTTCTGGGAAATGAATGGCCGACGTCTGTGTCTGGGTGCAGAAGTGGACTTCCACGTTGGAGTACCAGCTGAGGACCAGCTCCTCATTTCAGCACAGCGAGCACCAGCTCCCTGCATTCTCCAAGGGAGACACGGTCTGCTGCCCGGAATCTCGGTTCAGGGATTGCTCCGCCCTCTCCCATGTGTCCCCGCGCTCAGTTCAAAGCTGCCCCCTGAAGCAGGCTATTTCTGGGAACAGCTCTCCCACATCTGTTACAGACCCTTTCTCCTTGGGCAGCTCTTTGTCTCAGCACCTTGCCTTTTCCTCTTTTACCGATTCCCTCCAAGGCTCTGTGCTTCCTCTGTTCTGGGTCACATGGCAGTGTCCCCTTTCCCTGGGGGCTGGATTACAGCCCTGCCCAAGGCTACAGAGCTGCTGACGCCAAAATGGGTCCCCCGCGGGGCTTTCTCAGAGGATTTCAAGGTCTCTTCAAATAAAGGTGATATTTTAAAGAGTAATTGAGAAGGTCCTGGCCAGTTGGCTCAGTGGTAGAGCATCAGCCTGGCATGTGGAAGTCCTGGGTTCGATTCCCGGTCAGAGCACACAGGAGAAGTGCCCATCTCCTTCTCCACCCTTCCCCTTCTCCTTCTTCTCTGTCTCTCTCTTCCCCTCCTGCAGCCAAGGATCCATTGGAGCAAAACTGGCCAGGTGCTGAGGATGGCTCCATGGCCTCTGCCTCAGGCTCTAGAATGGCTCCAGCTGCTGTGGAGCAACGACCCAGATGGGCAGAGCACCACCCCCTGGTGGGCATGCCAGGGTGGATCCTGGTCGGGTGGAAGCGGGAGTCTGTCTGATTGCCTCCCCACTTCTAACTTCGAAAAAATACAAAAGAAAAAAAAAAGAATAAGTAAGAAATCCAACCTTTTAGAAAGAAATTCAGACTGGGAGAAGGGAATTAAAACCAACTGTTTAAAAGAGCCCTTATCAGTATGAGATTTGTTCTTGTGAATATGTTACCTGCTAAGAACTCTCATGTATACATCCCACAAAAAAGACAGGAAAAAAAGGAATAATCCTAGGAAAAATAATTTTATTTTAATAAATGTTTTCTAAAATCAATAGATTTTAAAATTAACTATTGCTTAATATTGCTTAATGGGTAAAACATATTTGAAAAATAATTGAACATATATGAACACATTTGTTCTCACCAAAATGTTAACTGTGAAAGCAGTATTATAAAACTACCAATATAAATATATTAATCATATTATATTAATATTTTATTGAGACCAAAACTTTTATAATGCTAATAAATAAAATAATATTTTAAAGATTATTTTATCTTTCATTTATTGCATTTGAAATATGTTTAATACTGTACTTTATATATAAATATAGTCTTCATAAATTATATATATATTTGTGTTAACATTTAAAAATATATTGTGTTCAGTGTGTGATTAAAAGAAATAAATGGTTAGAACTGATGATACATTATAAGGAAAGTAAAGGCAAAAATCTTCTATGTTTTTATTTATTGTTTCAGCATAGAGTTTAACAGGATGCCTCACACATTCTAAATGCCTAATAAATACTTGGTATATTAATGCATAAAGAGTAGAAGTCATTATTCTTAGATAACATTAGAAAACAGTATTTTCTAGGTAACATTTATAGGCTGTATTGTGTTACACAGAAAATAATATTGTTAGAAAAATGATTATTGTTCTCGGTAATATTTTGATGCTTAGTATGTGTTATATTGTTGTTTACTTGCATATCTATAGCAACATCTACACTCTTACTTTCTGGTGCTTTTGAAGCACTGAAAAATTTTTTGATGAAGGAATAAATGAACAAGTCAATGTACAAGCACTAGTATACTTATGCTCACATTTCCTGTACAACCGACAGAGCATCATTTAATAAGAAACACCTCTGTTGCCTACTGCAAAACACAGAGATGTGATTTCTTCATTGCATTTCAGCCATGCAGAGCTGTTGTATTTCCTGATGTGTTTTGTACCTGGTATGGATTTAGCAAGTGTGGCAGTTTGAGGGGAACTTTTCACCAGAATTTGTTAAGGGGTAGAAGGAATATTTTTTATTATTTTTTTTAATTTTTATTAAGTGAGAGGTGAGGAAGCAGAGACAGACTCCTGCATCCACCCCAACTGGGA
Organism: Saccopteryx leptura; assembly: GCF_036850995.1. NCBI lineage: Eukaryota > Metazoa > Chordata > Mammalia > Chiroptera > Emballonuridae > Saccopteryx > Saccopteryx leptura. The sequence continues at coordinate 15,405,243 of NC_089511.1, read as the reverse complement.
TCTACCTAGCAAGCCCCGTAGAGGACGATGCTCTGCCCATCTGGAGCTGCTGCTCCATTGCTTGGCAACTGAGCTATTTTAGCGCCTGAGGAGAGGCCATGGAGCCATCCTCAGCAACTTGCTCAAAGCATTTAAGCCATGGCCACAGGAAGGGTGAGGGGTGGAGAAGCAGATAGGTGCTTCTCCTGTGTGCCCTGACTGGGAATCGAACCTGGGACTTCCACACGTTGGGCCGATGCTCTACCACTGAGCCAACCAGCCAGGGCCTAAGGGTAGAAGGAATTTTTAATTAAATAGAAAAAGTCATTTATGGTATTTAACTTCAGTTCTTCAGAATTTCAATCACAGACTATTGGGAATAGATGCAGATTATGCTTCTTGAACCCAGGGACAAACAGCAAGAACGAGGGGCTGGTCCATTTGGCAATAGGCAATATTTGATTAAGATGCACAGCGCACTTTTTAAGCATTTATGTGCAGTAGCTCAGAGGCAGGCGCACGATTGAAGGCTAGTTTTTAATGCAAAGCCTTAAATGAAGAGCTCCTCTTGGGGACTTTAAATGGACATCTAAGAGAACAGTGACTGTTAGATCTTTTATGATGACTTTGCTGGCTTTTGAATTATTTTAGATGGCGTGGAATTTGGGGATGGTATTTCCTAATCACGACACAGCTAGAGCAAATATTTAGTTATATGGATTGCATTAGTATATTTAAAACAAAGCCATGAGGTGCATGTAATAAAGAATGAACATAAATCATTTTAACATAACTGATTTTCTACCTCGGAGTTATTTTTATACTGAGCGTAGCAAGGAAGAAGTTCTTCAGTATCCTTAAGAGAGCTCATATTTTTGTACAGGTGCTCTTGGGAGCGAAGGGTGCTCATCTCCTCTCCTTAGTATAAAAGAGAGATTTTCCCTAAGCAGGCCTGTCTTTGTGTTTCACCTGCTAATCCTCTGTAAGGAGACAGAGAATCATTTTGTTGGTAGTTATAGCCACTGGTCCACCTTTCTCTGTTGGGTGGAGATCATCAATCCATACACCCAGGCAGGGGGTTTGGTTTTCAGCTGTGCTTGTGCCCTCACAACTGGGAGACAGAGATTCTAGGGTTTCTGCTCTGCATCCCAACTAATCCAAAGCCTGAATTAATGTCCGTGTGTGGTGTCATGGGAAGGCGTGGTGTTCAGATGTGAAAAGTAAAGAAATATTAAAATGCTCAGTGTTGTCCACATTTATAAGGTAAGACTTCCCATCTAGCATTCATTGGACGTGACGCTAATATGTAGAGATCCATCCGAATGTATTGTTTGCCCATCTTAGTTGTTGTGTAATTCAGGGGGAAAACAAAAGGGTGTTGTTTATTGGTTGCCTTAAACTCCATCTGGTTCTCTTTACCTCCGACAATTTCTCTTCTGCAACTAAGCCACATTCCTCGCACTGTCCTTGCCTTCCCACCTCTCACAACATTGTGCCTTCGCACAGACTGATGCTCTATTCTCCCGTCTGTTTACTAGAAACAATCATTTATCTTTCAGGACTCTATGCACATTTGCTCTAGGACAAGAGACTAGACAGATGTCATTTAAGTTCAGTTTTTCTTGAAACAGAGACTGTCAAGCAACCCTAAACCTAAATTTCTCTAAGATAAGATTCTACAAACCACATCTCACAGGCCAAATCTGACCCATTCCGTGTTCTGCATAGAAAGTGTTATTGGAACATAGTCACAACCATTCACTTATGTATTATTTATGACTGCTTTTTACAGCATAATAACAGAGTTGAGTGTGCAGTTATAACAGAGACCATATGGTCCACAAAGCATATGATAGTATTTAGCCCTTTACAGAAAATATTTGCTAATCCCTACTTAAGGCAACAATTGTGTGGAATCAAATAGCAAAAATCTCCTTTCTACAGAGACAGTATTTTATATTTCGCCATAAGCCCTATGAATACCTAGAGGGTTGCACCTTGAGCATATCATTCATTTATGTTCCCAGCCTGGGTCCTATTGGTATTTGAGTGTATGGGATCTTTCCCAAGGAAGACTTATTTGATGATCACAATCGTGGATGGACATACTTCTTCAATATTTGTTTAGTTCTATTTCATCATTTTACAGGGTAGGGCAAGAGTGGGTTTACAGTGTTCATATGAAAAACAGTACAATAATTAATCAATTATAATACATGAAGAAAACTCTGTTTTACATACTCATAACCGTAAACCTATTTTTGCCCAACTCTCTATACTTCTCTGCAAAGACTTCCTATCTTTTCATTCATTACATATATGTTTCCCTTTACATTTTTGAGCTTAGTTCTAAGAGTTCCTATAAAATCCTTATCTGTAAAGTCTAATGTTTGGATCATGTCAGTTTCAGTCCCCACTGATTGTTTTCTCTTGGAAAGTGGTTTTATTTTTCTATTTCTTTGTGTGTTGACTAACTTGGGATCACATCCTAGATAACATAAACAGTATTTTATAGAAGCTCTAAAGAGCATTATGTTTTATGGTAGACAATTACCTTGAATTAACTGAAATGTATCTTCCCTGCAGAGGGGAGTAGGAAAAATTTTAATTCAGTTCTTTGAAACTTATTTTAGGGGTCAAATATTTTTTTTTTAGTTTTGTTGTCTAACTTTGGCCACCCAGAATGTTGCAAACTTAGCTATGCTATCCATATTAAAAGCTATAAAAATGCAAAACTTATTGAGTGCTAGTCTCTTTTTTAAAGGGCAATTCTCCTCCACTGTCTTCTTGCTTTTGTTTGGTTTCTGGTGCCTTACTTGAGTTGGCATTATTTACTCTGCCCAGAGTTTACCGTTATGTGAGGGAAGGTTGGTTTGATAGGAGCCATTTAGATATTACCACGAGGAAAGACGCTAAATGATAGTTTTTGTTTGTTTATTTTGTTTTACTCTTGGGAGGCCCTGTGTTAGAATCTTCCACAAACACAATCTTCCTTAATCCTCACCGTTACCAGTTCAGTTTTAGTGTATCTAGTTTTCAGGTTAAGAAACTGAAGATCAGAGAGAAAAAGACACTAGCCAAAGTTTCATAGACATAAGAATCAGAGACGGAATTCAAATCCAGACCTGCTGACAATTGTCCTGTGATTGTGCTGCTTGTACCACACAAGCTGCCCATCTACTACTTAAAGGCTTCTCATTTTTCTGGGGTTAAGCTAAGTTTCATAGGTAAGGTACTCTGCTCTGAGGTTAGAGCAAATTATTCAGAAACAAATTATTCAGACAGAAATGTCGATTTGTTGTTCCAATTATTTATGCATTTGTTGGTTGATTCTTGTATGTGCCCTGACTGGGGATTAAACCCACAACCTTGGAATATCAGGACAATACTCATACCAACTTAGGTATCCAGCCATGGCCAGATCATCATTGCTTGATTTGGGTGACATGAAAAAGATTCATATTTTCACTAAAATGTTTTCCCACTGCTTATTCAAATCTAACGGTGAAGGGTATGAAGTATTTAGTTTATTCTTCGGCATTAAATGTTAAACCTTTCAAAATATGCTGAGAATGAAGTCACCACTGGAATACGGTCATTATTCGCATTTGCCATTAGCAAAGTTCAATGCCTTTCCACTAGGTCCCTTCAGATGAAGAGAATGGCGCATGGTCAGTTTTTCCATACATGTAGCCTATGTTATGGTAGCTTCTGGACTTGATTGTCTACCATCCTTCCCCAGCTTTCTTCTTTGTCAGGCAGACCCACTGCACTGTCCACAGGGACAGAAATGTGACCCAAAGTGGGATGGTTATGTACTCTCAGGGACTTAGAAGTAGACCAAAAACTCACAGGAACTAAATACAGTGGAGCTGAGAAACTGAAGACGTAAGCGTAGGACATGGAGATTCCCAGTGCTGTCCTGCTAACTTTTCTTCCCACATGTTGTATTTATAGCCACACTTTTGATTTTGTATGACACTTCACTTTTTTTACATTAAATTTCTCTATTCTTTCCTGACCAGGTGGTGGTGCAGTGGATAGAGCATCGGACTGGGATGCAGAGGACCCAGGTACAAGACCCCGAGGTCGCCAGCTTGAGTGCGGGCTCATCTGGTTTGAGCAAAAGCTCAGCAGCTTGGACCCAAGGTCGCTGGCTCGAGCAAGGAGTTACTCAAGCAAGGGGCCCACGGTCAAGGCACATATGAGAAAGCAATCAATGAACAACTAAGGTGTCACAACAAAAAACTGATGATTGATGCTTCTCATCTCTCTCCCTTCCTGTCTGTCTGTCCCTATCTATCCCTCTTTCTGTCTCTGTAAAAAACAAACAAAAAACAACCCCCCCCCAAAAAAAACAAACAAAAAAACCCCCTCTATTTTTACAAGAAAAAAATGTTTTGGTTTGTTAGCAATAACCAAAGAAACCATATAAAATGTCCAGGTAAAACACACAGGTTCAGAAAGGGGAGGATGTTGTGAATTATTTAGATATAAAATAATAGGAGTTTGAAATTATGTCTTAAAATTATCTCAGTTGCCTCAATTCCCAGGTTCTATTCTGAAGAGGAGGAGACTAGAACAACTATAAGCATTATTAGTTGCCAGATTTAGCAAATTAAAACACAGAATGCCCAGTTAAATTTTAATTGCAGGAAGACAACACATAACATGCTATATATCCTATACAAATGTGGATACTATATACTTATACTGAAAATATTTATTTTTGTTATCTGAAATTTGAATTTGATTGGCTCCTGAATTTTACTGGGTAATACTATACTGGCCAGCACAGACCCATAGAATTTCTAAAACAACCTCCAAATTACTTAGGTATGAGGCAGGTGGCAAATACTACACTATCAACACAGATATGCCACTCATGAAACTTTCGCTGATACACTGTGTCCATTACACTTCACAGCAGAGGATGAAAGGACGTGGAAGAACACACTGACTAGACGTCATGACACCACTCTGTCCCATGTTCTTTCCTCCGGAAAAGTAGGGAGTGACTTATTTTTTTTGTTAAAGATTTTATTTATTCATTTTAGAGAAGAGAGAGAGAGAGAGAAGGGAGGGAGAAGCAGGGGAGGAGCAGGAAGCATCAGCTCCCATATGTGCCCTGCCTGGGCTAGCCCAGGGTTTCGAACCAGCAACCTCAGTATTCCAGGTCCTTGCTTTATCCTCTGAGTCACCACAGGCCAGACATTTTTTTTTTAACTCTGTAGAGTATGATGGTGCAAGCAACCCTTTCTATAATATTCTCTATTTTCAATTATGTCTGTGTCTATGGAGATTGAATTATCAATCAATGTGTGTTATAGAGCAGAAAAGAGAAGAAAAGCTATGGAAAATAGTTCGGTATAATTTTTTATACCTCTCCTACCTGCCACCTTGGAGAACAAACTTTCTCTCTTTCTCTCTCCTTCAGGGAAGCTTCTCTAACAAGAATGAGTCAATAGGAAGAAAGAAGAACAGTCAATCAAGTCAGGGGTTATAATATAATTCTAGAGATAAGGATAAAGGCTAAGATACGAAAGAGAAACAGAAACAAAAGAATGAGTAACTACACAAGTTGGTGCTGAGATATCAAGAGTATGATAAGATATAAGACTGGGTTCAAATATGAATTCAAAAGTAGGTTCAGTATTTGCACCTATGTGCCGTGGGAGAAGTTGAGTAGTTTGGGGGGTCAATGGGAGACATCCAACACTCTCTATTCATTACTTCCTTCTTTACAGGCATATCTATGGCGCATTACGTTTTGTGGTCAAGATGCATGCAGTATCTCAAGGAACTGGGGGCTATGAGTTTCAACCAAATACATATAGGTCTACTACTCACTGACAATATTTTTGTCTTCATTAAGACTGTTTTTTTTCTAACTTTATGTGGAGAAAGGTTGTAAGTGGGGTACAGCCAATTGTTGCAGGAAAGGGATGTAGCTTGCCTCTCAGAGGGAGAAAGAGAAAAGAGGTTTTATATTCCCAAGAAAGTTATCTAAATCCTTCCAGCCAGAAGAAACGGCAACATACGCTCCATGCATCACTCCTGTGAGTGTTTTTCAGGCGCAGAAGTACAAGGGAGTGGGGGTGGATGAACATTCTTCTGGACTAAATTCAACATTATGGTTCCTGCAAAAATTGACCGTAAGGAAGACACATGGAAAGTACTTGAGGCTGTAAAACCGAGGAAGAATTTGCTGAGCCATGGCTGTAGATATTGCTTATGCAACTGGCATCTGCTTGGAAAACTGGATGAAGATAAAAGCTACAGCAAATTGCAGAGTCTGAAGTTTATGCAGGCGAGGAGCTGAATACATTGCCCACATCAAAGCCCCACCCCTAACAGGTTACAAAGATCTAGGAGAGCATCACCTCTTTGAAATCACAAATGGCTGAAACAATGGTTTAAAAAAAAGAAAAGAAAAAAAAGATAGTGAAGCCACATTTTAGTGCCTACCTTTAAAAAGCAGGGTGTAGGGAAATAAATTGGATGTATCGTGCCAGATGGAGCTGTCTTCTGGAATATGATTTCACGCATTTACCCACAAGGTGCGTGCCACAGAACATGATTTACTACTTCTGATCTTCAATGTCCTTACCTGTTAAAACAAAAGAAGCCTAGAATTACTACGAGGGCTAGATGGGATAATGAATAAGAAGTGGGTGACAGGCAAGCAGCATTGGTAAATACGTATCATCTTCTTCAAGCCACTCATGCTGGAGCTGAAAGAGCTTTCTTCCCGCTGTGTGAACTGGTCCGTTCATATACCTACTCCACAGATTCTTTACTAATCTCTGAAACAGGCAGCGAGATTCAACATGCACTTCACAATTTTATGAGAAGATCTGATAACATCTGGATGTTTGAAAGGCTAGCTGATTCAGAGTGTTTGCATGGCCTTCTTACATTTGACTGTTAGATAAACTAGGGACATCAGTCCTTTTGCTCATACTTATTTTTCATGGGGTATTGAACACTATTTGGTACCCAAAAGCTACCCTCAAGTTTGGCACTTTGGAATACACTTTTTTTTTTTCAACTTGGAAGTTTATTCCTTTCCTTTTCTTGAAGCAAACACTAACACGAATCTGTGATTTGGCTACCTGATTTCCCTCAGAATTTGGGGACTCTCTGTTGATGTCCAACCCCCCTTTTAAAAAGTTTTCCGAAGCTAGATTATGATTGTGATTTTTCCCCGATCGTCCACCAATTCAATAGATGAAGGGATGGCATCCAGACAGTTCGACATGATTTTGCAATGATTAATATTCCAGCTCAGAATGCTGCAGGCCATCTGGTCACTCGATAGAAGATGCCTTCCATCAGAGGATGTGGCAATTTCCCTTCCTCTCTGTCAGCTGATGAAAAAGCTCTTTATTTTCCTTAATATTATACTTTTTAATGCACTGACCATTTCAATGCAATGGTCATTTCTATGCTAGTTGTTCTGTTAGAGGCCTTCAAATGGCCATAATCTTGCCCTGTGAAGGTACACATATTTATTTATGTATAGATAGTACTCATGAATAATATAACTACGTCTTTTTATTTATTTTTACTTAGACTTTTTGGAGTGACACAGGTTCACAAAATTACACAGGTGTCAGGTGCGTATTTCTATATCTTTTTTACACCATATTGTGTGGTCGCCCCCCCCAAGTCTCCATCCATCACCATTTATTGCCCCTTTAACCTCATCCACCTCCCAAGTTAGAAGTTTCCTGTGTGTACTATTTCATTTCTTATAATGAGTTATAGTTTCAGGGTTTCAACATATTCCCAGAACATTTGTTTCTAACCTCCAAAAGAGTTTAGCAGCTACAGTTTTTATTTAGAAGAGTTAATACCAGCATCCCAGTAGAATGTTTGTCTTTTAGAAACTAGTTTTAGATGTTGGCCCAAGTGGATTCCGTTTACAGAATGTTGACAATTAGAAAATAAGTTGCTTAAATAAATGAGCAATTATAACATAGAGAAAAATACCCATTTTATATACAATTTAATCATTATAAAGCAGAGAACTTAGTGAATCATTTATATAAAGTAGTTACAAAACAGATTTCATAGTATTTTTAGTTTTTTAATAAAAATCTATCTCATGAGGCAGGTAGGATATACATTAACATCTCCATTGAAGAGGAGCCTGGGATTCAGGTTAACTAGCAATTTATCTAGAGGTACCCCGAGAAAGGTTGTGGGGGGGCCTGGGGGAGAGGGGCAGTAAGCTAACCTTTCACCTTTTTAGGGCCAACAGGCTCTCCCATCCCACCGTTCTTTCTTCTTCCTCGGACACTGCAGTACAGTGGGAAGAAGGTGGAAAAAAGCTTCATTCACAACCCCAAGGACACAGTCAATGACTCGAGCAACAGTTATAGTACCCCTCTCACATAAAATTCAACAAGAAGTCTGTTGTAGAATTTAAGAAAAAAAAGGGCAATTGATTTTGTGGAAAGATATTCTATATCAAAGCAGAGGGACAATGTAATGAACGGAATTTGGGCACTAATGCTCTGACGGTGTGGGCGTTTCCAACAGAATAATGAGACAGAAAAAAAACAAGAATTGCTTTGAAGTAAACATGTGAGAAAACTGAAGAGGTGACAAGTTCCTTGTATGAGAGTATGAGAGGCACAATTTGCTCAGGGAGCAGAAAACCACACTGATGATACAGCTCTTTAACTGAGCTGACGGCCAACAGTCTGACTGCAGAATTGGGCACCTGATACCTGTCTGTTAAGCAGGGTCACCCCAATAAATTTAATTAAAAATAAATGACAAACTGTTTATAACTTGACAGAAAATTAGGAACAAAAGTAGCACTTTGGCAAAAAAAATAAAATAAAAAAATTTTAAAAAGCCTCCAGACAGAGGTTAGTAATGCAGTGGGGGCACCTCTCAGTAGGAACTGGGAGAGACTAGACAGACATCGTCTCTGAGTCAGAGGGATCCAAGGCTCCGTCCTCGCTCCACTAAGTGCTGGATGGATGAGGCTGGACAAATCTCAAGACTCCATTTCCAGTCGAAATTTTTACACTAGGTTCACAATTTGAGGTGGGGAGTGCATAAGACAAATCACTATCAAAGTGTCTGCCATACTGCCTCTGCTGTCAGCCTGTAAAAGACTGTAGTAACTTATATTCATTATCACTACCACCATCACACCATCACCACCACCACCACCACCATCACCACCACCACCACCATCACCACCACCACCACCATCACCACCACCACCATCACCACCACCACCACCACCACCACCATCATGACCATCACCATCATCACCACCACCACCACCAGGATCACCACCACCACCACCACCACCACCATCATGACCATCACCATCATCACCACCACTACCACCACCATCACCACCATCACCACCACCACCACCACCATCACCACCACCAGGATCACCACCACCACCACCACCACCACCATCATGACCATCACCACCACCACCACCAGGATCACCACCACCACTACCACCACCACCATCATGACCATCACCATCACCACCACCACCACCACCACCACCATCACTACCACCCACCATCACCACCACCATCACCACCACCATCACCACCACCACCACCACCACCATCACCACCACCACCACCATCACCACCACCAGGATCACCACCACCATCACCACCATCACTGTCTGATACAGATGAACTCTATAAGGTCGTCCCTTGTCTTTCAAGATGAAAAGTTAAATTTAGACATATACGCACAGATAAAAATTCACCTCTTCACATCTATTTCTTAAATGAGTCATATTTATTAAAGATTTAAGAAGAGGACCATACTATTCTCATAAAGCATAGATAAAAAAACAAGGCTTTGTGTTTTTTTTCTAAAGTAAAAGATTCTCCATGAGACATCTTATTTAATCACTCATAATCTTTCTCTTCTTTTGATATATATTATTTTTTAAATATTTGATATTCTGTATATAGATTTAACCAAGTTTTCCTAAGAATTTATTCAACCTGTTTCAAACAATTTTGTTTCTTTCTTACTTAGTGATTTGCCTCCTTTCCCTTTGGCCACCATGGTTCCTTCCCCCAGAACAGCTGCAGCTCACATGTAAACCCTGAGGTAGGTATTCAGGTCCCTCCTCAGTGCTGAGCGCACAGCTCCAACTGAGCCACGATCCTTGCCTCCAACTAATTACAATCTGATGAAGCAAACAGCTCTGTAAAAACAAGTTCAATAAATGGAAAAATGTGTCATCACAGGCTAATATTTTGCCTATGCCTCAGGGTGTCTTTTCTGGGAATAATTAAGGAAAAGCTTAAAAACAAGGTTAGAAACAATGGAATTTCACCCTAATGGTTGGTTATTCTTTTCTGCCTTTTGTGTTCTTCTTTTCCACTCTTTCTTTTAAACAAAAAAGCATATTTTATTATAATTATACATGTGATATGTGCAGGGAATTAGAAAAACAGAGGAAAAGAGCCAGGAGAAAACAAAACAGCAACCATACTTCTCCTCTCCTTCTTCACCTTCTCTACCTGGTTTTCTGGACAAATCTCATTTACAAAAGGAATATGTTTCTTATATCGGCAATCAATGATAGTCACTATGATAAAAAAAAAAAAAAGCAAATATAAAAAGTATGAATTTTAAAACCTGCTTCCCTAATTAATGCCTTTAGGGAGGGTTTGATTGATTGATAAAGTTTAACAGACTTTTTTTTTTTTGTAGCAGAGACAGAGTCAGAGAGAGAGACAGATAGGGACAGACAGACAGGAAAGGAGAGAGATGAGAAACATCAATTTTTGGTTATGGTTCCTTAGTTGTCCATTGATTGATTTTTCATATATGCCTTGACCGGGGGGCTACAGCAGACCAAGTGACGCCTTGCTCGAGCCAGCGACCTCGGGGTCTCGAACCTTGATCTTCTGCGTCCCAGTTGGACGCGCTATCCACCGTGCCACTGCCTGGTCAGGCTAACAGACTTTCTTTTTTTTTTTTTGTATTTTTCTGAAGATGGAAACGGGGAGGCAGTCAGACAGACTCCCACATGCGCCTGACCGGGATCCACCCGGCATGCCCACCAGGGGGCGATGCTCTGCTCATCTTGGGGTGTCACTCTGCCACAACCAGAGCCATTCTAGCGCCTGAGGCAGAGGCCACAGAGCCATCCTCAGCACCCGGGCCAACTTTGCTCCAATGTAGCCTTGGCTGTGGGAGGGGAAGAGAAAGACAGAGAGGAAGGAGAGGGGGAGGGGTGGAGAAGCAGATGGGTGCTTCTCCTGTGTGCCATGGCCGGGAACTGAACCTGGGACTCCTGCACGCCAGGCCGATGCTCTACCACTGAGCCAACCGGCCAGGGCCTAACAGAGTTTCTTGACCAGAATGCTACTATAAGAATTTTATGGGGGTGATACAGTTTCCTTTCATATCATTTAAATGTTTCCTACTTTATTTCGATTATAGATACAAATCAAAGTTCATTGTTTATGACTGATGGCTTTTTTCCCTAAGATATAAATATCATCTATTTTTCTTATAACATATTGATTAAGGAAACAATGCATGCATGACCTGTACCAGATAAAACTTTAAATGTGAATAAACAAAAAATATATACATTCTTGAATTAGGTATTCAAAATTGTATCTCATGACATAAAGATGTAGGCATAACGCAATGAGAGATCTTATTCCTAGAAAAGTCTCTACAGGGTGATTACATCATTTAAATGACAGAAAACATACCTGAAAGTAAAGGACAAAAGGGAGCTTCACAACACAGTGTCTGGTTCCCATGGTCACAGTTTCTGATTTAATTGTTCTAGAGTCTAGTGATGGTGTCAGAATTATGGGGGCAATCCTCTGCCGAAGACCAACGACAACAGGCACTCAGAGAGATGAGACTGGTGGGCTGAGAGTCAGGCAAAGATGGTGTGGAGGCTGATACCTTGAACAGGAGATAAAAGAATGACTTTCATAAGAGGACAGACAGGAAAACGATGTTTTTTGGTTGAGTCCAGCAACGTTTAAAATCTTCTAGTTTTTGGGTGGATTAAAGTATTAATCTGCTTAGCTGCCATAACAAAATACCACATACTGGATGCCTTGAGTTCTGGAGGCTAGAGTTCATGACGCACATGCCAGCCAGGTTGACTCAAGGTGAGGCCACTCCCCTTTGGGTTGCAGATGGCTGACACTGTGAGGTGTGCTCACACAGCCTCTCCCTAGGTATGCATGTCGAGGGGTGGAGGAGTGGGAGAGAGATGACTCTCTGGTGTTTCTTCTCATCAGGGCATTGATCTTACCAGATCAGGGCCCCACTCTGATGACCTCATTTAACCCTCATTCCTTCCTTATTGGGCCCATCTGAAAATATAGTCATATTGGGACACAGTACTCCATTACTGAATTTTGGAAGAACATAAACTTTCAGACCATAACAACTACCAAAAAAGAATGTGTGACGGCTTGTGCTGAATCATCTTCTTTTCTCATCCTGTCTATTACCTTCACTCCAAGACTTTTTCTTTTCCTTTCAATAAGTTTTTTTTTTCTTTTGTCCAAGTAATCATCAAACACTTATCGGTCAGTAAGTGTTCCAGGCAGTAGACACTCTGAGGCGAGTAAGGCACGATTTCCCTGCGCTGCGGCGGGCTGCAGTGGTGAAGTGTACAGACACAGGCTCACCACTACGGCGCCGCCTCTTCTATGCCTCCTGGCAGCTGCTCTGAGTATCACATCCACAGAACACGGCAACCTCTTTACTTCTTTCTTAATAGCAAATGTCAATAACCATAGCACACTTTAATTATAAAGCTTGCTCACTCATGGTGGCCTTTAAGTCCATGGCTGTTACTGGCCCCAGGATGACAGTTTCAGAGGTGGCACCATGGAAAATCTTGTCAGGTTACTTACAAGTCCGTCACATGGCTACACTGAGGCATCTTCTTTTTTTTTTTTTTTTTTTTTTCAGAATTCAGGTCCCTCCAATTCAAGAGACCTGCAGTAATGAAATAGGTGACTCAAAGCAGTATTTCACTGGTCAAGGGCAAGAAAATTTTCGGAGATCCTGAGAATCAGAGCTCAAGAGAGTAAATAACACCTGTGAGATCACTAAATATCAATATAAAGTACTCATTTTAGAGTAAAGACTCTGGTGCTAGATATGAAAAGAGACCCAAATTATAATCACCGTGCTTATAATTAATGAAGTCAAGGCATGAATCTGGGTATTCTAATACTTAATCCATCCTGTTTGACTACATTAAGAGATGTTGTGATTAAAATTAAACATGCAAACAACACAACTATAGGCCTCATAGAAGAAAGGGGGGTCTTGACAGTTTAACTCAGTTGCTTAATAATGTCTTCCTGAAATAATAAGGTAGCGGGTTTGATCCCTGATCAGACACACACTGGAAGCAACCCAAAATTCCACAACTGAGTGGGACAACAAATTCTTCTGTTACCCTCCCCTTTTCTCTTCCTTCCTCTCTCTGTCTCTTTAAAAATTAATAAAAAATAAGCCCTGACTGGATAGCTTGGTTGGTCAGAGCGTCATCCCAGAGCGCGGAGGCTGCCGGTTCTAGTCCCCGGTCCGGGCACATACAGGAGCAACTTGGTGTTCCTGTCTCTCTCACTTCCTGCCCTTTAAAAAAAAAAAAAAAAAAAAAACTTAGAAAATTTTTAAAAGGGGGAAAACGAAGGACAAAAGTGAATGTTCAGCAGTTATCTACATATTAAATGTATGAGTGACCCGGAACAGAATATTGTATCAATCTCAAAACCATTGCCATCGCCCTTAAATACTGTCCTTGGCTTTTCCTTTTTTTTTAAGTTATTTCATGGTGGTGATTAAAAACAGTTAAACAAAAACCGGTTTTGCTGAAGGAAAACCGAGACCATGCAGTCAGTGGTAGAGAGGGAAGCAGCGTCGTTTTCAGTGGTGTTTGAATTTAGCTTCCGAAGACCTTGCAAAGGCCGAGCCTCATTAGCTCTGTGTGCTCAGCCAATGCGGGACAGCTCAGCATGTTAGGTTGTCAACAGCCAGGCTATCCTATCTCTTTGATTAATGAGGTGCGTCTCCTTATGAGTACTTGGGATAACAAACTTTTCTCTGACCATCTGATTCTCACTTTGACACCAAGGAATGAGTACAGTCATTTCAGAATAAACCAAGGGTTAAATCTCCTAAATCAAAGACTTCCTCTCTTACGTGTGTGTGTGTGTGTGTGTGTGTGTGTGTGTGTGTGTGTGTGTGTGTGTGTGTGTATATATGGCAGAATAGCTTTTTTTCTTTTCTTTTTTTTTTTGGCTGAATTATCCACATAATTGCCTCAATTCTTCACATCATGATTATGAAATATTACCTTGTAATTCTTACATTAACTTGTCTCACTGCTGAACGAACACTCAAATACTTCCTAAAGTGGAAGGTAGACTATGGCATGCGTAGGTTAAATTAAAATGCAATTAGAAAGAGCAATCATTCTCATTCTGTCAGGAAGAGCGTAATAGAGATGGTATCATAGGAGAGAATTAATTTTGAAAGGAATTTAAAAAAAAAAGAGAGAGAGAGAAAGAGACTGCGACTTCTCTAGCAATCCTACCGGGTTAGTCTTTACCACCCTGCTAAACATTGCTATAGCTTTCCCCTTTAATAGCCGCAAACTCTGAGGTCTGACACGAAATAGGCTATTTCGTCTGAGATGGTTTAAGCTGGCCTAAGGAGTGACAGGAGAATATAGCAAGCAGTCAGTGCTAATGACAGCATACCATTTTTATAGACTAAAGGTCGAGCAATGAATTTCAATTATAGAGTGTCAGGGTGCCCAAATGCAGGTACCTGATAACAAGTCAGAAGCTCACAGTTTCTGTAAGCCCTCTGTAGAATTTCAATAAAGCTCTTAGCCCTGAGCACAACCCGTTCTTACGCTTTTTCTTCCCCTTTGCCAGGAGCTAAGAGATGTAATCTTCTCGCAGAGCAGTTCCATCTACAGCGCCCTTCAGCCATCCTGTTGCAATAGCTAAATGGAGCGTGCTTTTCTAACATACGGGCTTCCCGCCCTGGCTCATCTTCCAACGTGTTTGGGAGAGACAGGGAGAGGAGGCGGAGATTTTCGTCCGCAACGTTTAAAACTGGAGTTTTCCAAAAATGGATTATTAGCTTCAGCAATAGCGAGGGCTTTGGGATGACCCAATGAGGCCATTTCCTGCTAAATATTTGAACAGGTTGCAGGGGTGGTGGGGAGAAGTAATTTTAAGGGACTACACGACTCACTTGAAATGGAACAAGATTTATACACACCAGGTAGTAAATATCACTGATTCTATGAAGTCCACTTTCTATATTGCTTGGGGGAAATGGTTAGAAAAGGCAAAATGAGAGCAATCAATGTATTCCATCCTTTTATGTTGAAATAAGTGATAAATGGGTTGAATTTACCATCCATTTCACTTACTAGATATATATATTTTTTATTATAACATGCTCAAAGCACAGCTTCTGATTTCCCTGTTCTAACTTGCTTCAGGGGCACTTTCTGAACTTGGTGTGGGCAGCCCCTTTCAGATGCTAATGGCAAAGAACTGAATTCCGGAGGGACTCACCTTCTTTTCTCTCATACTCCATAGACTGCCCAGCAGGAAGTCCTGTTGGCTCCGGCTTCAAAGGAAACCATTTTCCCCACCTTCACTGCCACCATTGGGGTAACGGACCGCCATGTTCTTATGCATAGTTTTTGGAGTAGCTAGGCCTCTCTGCTCACTTCTGCCTTCTCCTATCCCTGTGTCTCTCTCAACTTAGCAAACCATTGATCTTTGAAACGTTATCCTTTGAACAAAAGATCAACAAATGATCTTTGGAACATACAGTCTATATAATTAAGGTGACCAATCGTCCTCCTTTAAGGAGGACAGTCCTTCTTTTGTAAGTTCCGTCCTTCCTCGAAAAGTGTCCTCCTACATGTCCTCCTTTTTGATATTGGAAGACTAATCTGTAAATGTCCGTATTCGATGGATGCAGAGTCAATCCATTGCATGTGATGTGACGTATTTGTATCTAAATGAGTACTTTTTTCTTACAATTATTATTAAAAATTAATAGGCAGGTAAGCATCATTACAATATAAAATATCACAAATGTTTGTATTATGCATTTATCGTATTATAGTGTATTATGGTTGCAATGAATAAAATATTTCCTTTATTTATGATATTTTCTTCAATTTATTTTTGTCCTCCTTTTCATTGTAAAAAAGTTGGTCACCTTAATAGACTGAGAGAGAAAGAGAAAGAGGAAATCCATGTTTCCTTCTAGTATCTTGAACTTATTAATGACATTTATTTTTAAATCACAATATATGAATCATCTGCATTCATTCCATTGATCCTATTTTATTTCTTCTAAGTGCCTTGTGATTTTTTTTTATGGACTGCCATCTCCTTTGAAGCAGTGAGTGCAGAGACTCTGGATGGCATTATCTATTCCAGGGAACCCAGTTTCATTTCTGGCCTGCAGGTGGAGGGGCGCTGGTGTACCCTGATGCTCTGCTGGGCCACTTTTGGGCTCTTCTGTTTCAGCTCCTCCCTTCCTCTGAGGGTTGGTGTCTCTGCCATGCTCCTTTCCCGGTTGCGGGCTTGAACCCAGCCTCCATCTCTTCTGCAACGTGTGATTGTGGAGACTTCTGCGCAGGCCCTCAGTCCCCCAGATGCTGTTTCATTGCGGGTCTCTTGGCCTCGCCTTGTGTTATGTGCCTTTGTCTTTGGCCAACTCTTCAAGGAACATGATACACTGAATGTTTTGGCTCACTTCTTTCCTGTTCTTTCTTTTCAAGGATTCTGTCCATTAATCCCAGTTCATTTGGCAACTCAGGACCCCGTTTCCTGTCTGGTCAGCAAGACTGAGCTGTCTCCTCAGGTTCCATTTTCCTCTGGCTGAGGATTGGCAGAAAGCTTCAGGGGACAGATGGGTGGATGCGGGGCTCCTATTCCTGTACTGGTATTTTTATTTCTTCTTTTCTAAATGAAAGAAGGGAGATAGAGAGACAGACTCTTGCATGAACCCTGACAGGGATCCACCCAGCAACTCCCATCTGGGGCCAATGCTCTAGCCATTTGTGGCCATGCTCCAACTGAGCTATTTTTAGCACCTGATGCGGAGGCTCCAGGAGCCATCCTCAGTGCCCAGGGCCAATGTGCTTGAACCAATCGAGCCATGGCTGTGGGAGGGGAAGAGAGACAGTGAGAGATGGGGGATGTGGAAGGGTGGAGAATCATATGTGCTCTGACCGGGAATTGAACCTGGGACATTCTCACACCAGGCAGACACACTACCACTGAGCCAACTGGCCAGGGCCTGTATTGGTCTTTTCTTGAGGATTTCATCCATTCATGTTCTGCCTGCACTGGTTATTCTCTTATGTGTTCAGATTGGTTGGTTTTGAAATGGAATACTACATTATATATAATATATATAGTTAACTTATGGAATGGCATCTACTTTGAAGCAGTGAGTGCACCATATATATAGTTTTATATATATATAGTGCACCATATATATATATGGTTAATTCCAGGGTTAGTCCAATTCAAGTTCCTCCTTCATGGCCAGCCGGGACATCTAGTTTTTCCTGGACATTATTCTCTCAGGTATTAATCATTGTTGCCTGTTTCATTGACTTTCACTATTCACACTCCACTGTTCTCCCATCCAAGCTTAGAAACCATACTTACCTAAGAAGTTAGAGACAAAAGCTGTTGTATAGACTCTCAGTATTTTTGTTGGTTCATACCTTCTCACCTTATTAACTCTAAGTCCAGACCTTCCCATCATGTTAACAATGCACATTGTATAATAATTGACAATTTATGATAAATTAGAGTATATTGTCAATAAAAACTTGAGCTTTCCTCTACATTCACAAAAAAGCAAAACAAAAAAATCTCAGTGTATCTCATCTGCTGACATTTCCTCCTAATTTGAGGATATGGCAGTAAGAAAATGGGAGGAGTTAGCTAGAATATGGGCCAGGGAAGTTTTAAATAGCCACAGACATGCATCCTCTGACCTAATAGCTCCAAACTAACTTTGTCTGAATATGTTGCTAGATTTCAACAAGGTTAGTTTATTTTAGGCAGATAAGTTACAACTTGACAAAATAAGGCTAAGACTAATTTCTTCACCTTCATGTTGTCCCTGCTTTTTGTTGTTGTTTGGAAAAGTATCTTTTATTATTGAATTTATTGTAGGTGATGCTGGTTTAACAAAAGGGATTCTGTCTGCTGCCTCATGTTTTCAATGGTATGTCTGTAGACTTTAATGTCTACCCCCTACAGGAAGTTCAATAGCAAATGAGAAGGGGACTCCCATTGCATAATCAGCGTGCATGCATTTCTAATTTCATCAGAATAGCAGTGTTTTGAAACTCACATTTCTTCAGGGTCCCAGGTTCTTAAAAACAAATTATATATATATGATTACAAGTCGTTTCAGGTTTCAGGAGCTGTGTATCTGTACATATACTTCCTATACCACTTTGGTTCTTAAAAACTCTAAGTCCTAGTCTATTGTCAAGGGTAACATCCAATCGCCGTCGGAATTTCTGATATATTTCCCCCTACTTTCCAAATTATTACATAACTCTTCCTCTCTGACACTTATTCAGAATTTGCATGGATAATGAGTTTTAATGGGAATTTAATTCATGAGAGCTTTTGCGAGCTAAAGTGCATGTAACAATAAATAAGTCCAAAAATGAATAATTTAAAACCTCGAAATTCCAAAGCACTTGAAAATTTTGTTAGGGAACTTTTTACTTAATTTTGTGGATGGCCAAATACAAACAGTGCCCATAATGTGCAGCACTGACCTTGTGCAGAAATGAAATAATCATCTGGGGATATTGTACCCAAAGTAATTATTAACTAGTCGCTCTTGCCTTTGTCCCCGTTTCTGCCTGACTTGGTTATTCATATTTTCCTTTGCAATTTGTCTTGCTTTATGTCCCCTGGAAACTGATATTTTGTTCTTTCATTTCCATAATTGCAATCTAGTTTGCACGATCTCCAAAATGCATGCTCATAAATTGAGTGTGCATATCTGTTTTGAAACTCTGTGTTTTCAATCTTAAATAATTTCAAAGGGACCATAGGGTAATGCTGATTTTTTTCCTACTTTGTTCATTTTAAATGTTCTCAGGTGAAGTGGTCCTTAAGCTTAAACATTTTTGATAAATAATCGTAGGCATATAGAACATTAGAGTGTTTGTTTTTAATGGCACATAATTCCAGTTTGTCAGTTTAGGTAGGTATAAATCCTTTGAAAGAATCTCAGTAAGGTTGGATATCAAATGTACTCTAAATGATCTAATATTTCTCTTGGAAATCTGACAAAGAAATTGACAATACAATTGGCATGGCTGGTATTGCTTATATCTTACATTTGGAAATTTGATTTTTTTGTCCGTGGGAGGGCAAAAAAAAAATATTGTGTGATAGCAGATAATGGTTCCCAAGATGTTCTAAACATATGTCTATGTAGATGAGCCAATATATAAGCCTCCTTATTAATAAGAAAGTTGTGTGAGCATGTTTATCTGAGAAAGGCTAGGGTTGAGCTGGCAGAGCCTTTGCTATCTGCTATAAAAATGAAGTGAGAGATTTGTCGGGAATTTTAATATTTCATTCAAATGAAGATTTTTGTGGACTGTGGTGATTGATTGAAAATTAAAGTGTCTTAATTATAACTCTCTGACTAAAATCCTATAATTAAAATTAGGGAAATGATTCTATCATGCCTCAGTCAGAATGTACCACTCAGGATCAGCGCAAGAGGGACTGATCAGTGCAAGCTTTTATTTCCTTCCTGGTCATTGCTGGACTTAGAGCCTGGCATCCTGTTTTCACACTGAGTGCTACTACACACACACAAACACACACACACACACATACAATAAGCAAATCTTGTTTCTTTGGCATGATAGGATATTATGAAATAATAAATAATAAACAATAGATTAACATGAAAAAAGTTTGCATTTACTACATCAAATTATAAAGAAAAATGTATATAAATTGCAGGTTTCAGGTCTATATGTAGACGTAGAGTACTATCCTTCTTCTTCTTGGACTGGATGACCCGGAGCAGAGGAGGGAGGTGACCTCATAATCCCTGAACAGTGTGAATACCCTGACTCCCCATGAGGCCTCCTCTGATGCCCTGCCAATGGAGAGAGAGGGGCGCCCCATGGCTGTCAGGTGGGTGTGGCAGTCCAGGCCCCCCACATTGGCTCCACTGCATCATGTGAGTGAAGGTATCCCTACTGCTGGACAGGGATGCGTGTATCAGGCCCCTTTCAGTATGGAGAGAGTAGATGTCTAGGCTTTCCGCTTTGTTGGTGGGGTAAAGGTGCACGCGGGTGCCTGTGTGTGCGTGTGGGTGTTTTGCAAGACTGCAGAAGAGCAAAGCCTTGCTAGGCTGTCCTTTTCCTGATCCATTGGCTAGAAGAAGTTGTTGTTTTTTTCCTTTTCTGTTCTATGCATTGACATTTTCAGGTTACCAGCACCTTCAGCTCCAGGTCTGGGAGATATGAGCAAATATACAACCCAGGAATCTCACCACCATATCATGTAAGTCCTAAAATCCCAAGCCTGCTTGCCTTCTTATTTCCACCTTTCTAAACAAACCTTTCTAATGTTTATTTTGCATATAACAATACAGGGTTTTGGTTAAACTTCATGGGAGAAACAGGAGAAATATATCTCCATCTTCTTAGAATCGGAAGGTCAAGTATTTTGTTTTCACATTAAAATACCCAGGCACTAAGCTATTTCCCGTGCCTACACTGGGCATTAACTTGCCCTTGAAAAGTTTTCTGTCTATGGCAGCCACTCTTAGCTGGAAGAAGAAGTTGTTTTGTATTGTCTCAGCCTATCAATGACCAAGGTTGTGACTGGACCAGCCCTTATGGTTCTTATTATGATTGCAAGACACACTTCAGTAACAGCCATCAGAGAACTTTGAGAAAAAATTTATAACTCACAAGACCTGGAGATTACAGAGCAGCCCTGGGACCACATGGAAAGGCGAGAGAGAGAGAGAGATAAAGAGAGAAAGGAAGGAAGGAAGAAATGAAGAGAGAAAGAAAGAAAGAAAGAAAGAAAGAAAGAAAGAAAGAAAGAAAGAAAGAAAGAAAGAAAGAAAGGGCCTGACCTGTGGTGGCGCAGTGGATAAAGCATCAACCTGGAAATGCTGAGGTCGCTGGTTCGAAACCCTGGGCTTGCCTGGTCAAGGCACATATGGGAGTTGATGCTTCCAGCTCCTCCCCCCTGTCTCTCTCTCCTCTCTCTCTCTGTCTGTCTCTTTCTCTCACCCTCTCTCTCCTCTCTAAAATGAATAAATAAATAAAAAATTAAAAAAGAAAGAAAGAAAAGACAAGAAAAGAAAAAAGGAGGGAGGGAAGGAAGGAAGGAAGGAAGGAAGGAAGGAAGGAAGGAAGGAAGGAAGGAAGGAAGGAAGAGGAAGGAAGGAAAAAAGGGTAGGTCTAGGTGATGCTTTCTTTGGGTTCATGTATAAGAGTCTAAGGTTTCCTGAATTCACTCTTTTATTGATAAATTTAAAACATAAGAGAGGAAATTTAAAGCTCAGGTGGAAAGCAAAAAAGCAAGTAGCCCAAATGGTCAGTGACTGAAATCAACCAAGGTCTCTAAAACAATGGCAGCGGGAGGCAGCCTGGCTCTTAACCTAGTGGCGGAGCTGGCAATGTGTTTATCTGAGATTTGCTCTTTGAAGCAGATGCCTCAACAACCAAAGCACAAAGCAGGCACTTGCAACACAGCCACAGAAAAGAAATCTCGACTCTCAGGCTGATACTACAGAAGTATTTTTAAGTAATTTTAAAAATAGCAGTATGTAGCGATCTATGCTAGAAAGAGGTCGTGACTGCATGCTGGTCTGTTAGTTTTTTGTTTGTGTGTGAAAGGTACTCCAGACACATCCAGATGTTTCCCTCATGTTTTGGCTACCAGAATTGTAAACTTGAAATCAATTTATTACTTTCTAAATTTCAAAAGTTTGGTATTATCAAAAACATTTTTGTTTAAAATAATGCTGAGTAATAACACGATTTCTAAGTTTTGATAATGTATAAAGGCATATTTTATGCTGAAATTTAAAGACTCGATTTAATAAAGTTACTTTACTGATTTTCAAAATCAGCCAGTTAAGGCATTTAAATGGGAAGTATCAGCTATTACATGTAAGCCCTCTTAGTCAAACCAATGCAATTCAATAACTTCAGAATTTCTTTTTCATCAACATTTATCTTTTAATTTCTGAGTAGGATGATTAGATAGCATGGACTATTAGTTAAAAGAAAGATAATGGGAGTGACTGAGAGACCCAGTAGTCACCTGAATAACATTACCAAAACCTTATGTCTTTTAAATGAAATGTTAGGAAATTTATGTGTGTTTCTTTTTCTATTTGGCACTAGATTACTTTATGGACTTAAAACTATTTCTGGGGACTACCAGTTTAAGGTTGAACCTTGCTACCAGATCCTGAAAATACCTCTTCAAACTTCTCCAAACAATTTGAGAAAATCCTAAGAAAAAAAGCCAAAAAAACCTCTAGAACTTAACATTATATACAAGAATTGAGAGCAACCTATTCCTAAATCTGGGATGATTTTTCTACTCAATGGAAATATGATGGAGATTAAGAAAAAGACCTTTTCTCTGTACTTTGTCAGATTCTTAAATACCCAGGTAACGTTAGGAAGGAAATAAAGGGACTTTGCTGAGACAAGTAGTTTCTTATTGCCTAAATTAGAATTTGCAACCCTCACAAATAAAACATTATAGGGTGAAGTGGGTATGGAAAATACCTTAAATATTTACCTCTTTGCTTCTCTCATAATTTGCACTGTATAAGTTCACAGTATCGACCAGAAAGTAGAACAGCATTTTTCTTCCCCGTTTCCAAAAGCAAGCAGAAAAAGAAGGCTCTGTGTCCTGTGTCTACTGGCAGAAAACCATTCATCTAGATCAGCAGTAGTCAACCTGGTCCCTACCGCCCACTAGTGGGCGTTCCAGTTTTCATAGTGGGCGGTAGCGGAGCAACCAAAGTATAAAGAAAAAGATAGATTTAACTATAGTAAGTTGTTTTATAAAGATTTGTTCTGCCAAACTTAGCAAAATTCCGACATAAAGAACTTGGTAAGTAATTATTATTATATGCTTTAACTTGCTGTAACTCTGCTTTATAAATTTTATAAAGTAAAGTTACTTCCCTACTTTATAAATCACCATTACTGTGGAACCGGTGGGCGGTTAGAAAATGTTACTACTAGCAGAGATGCAAAAGTGGGTGGTAGGTATAAAAAGGTTGACTACCCCTGATCTAGATGTATCTCTTCTCATTCCACAGGAATCAACAAAAGGACAAAGTCCAACAAACAAAACAATAAGGGGTAAGGAAATGGATACACAGATGGTGAACATGCTTTTGTAATGATGCACTGGGAAGCAAAGAATCATTTGTCATTTTCTTATTTCCGGGGAATACATGCAAGAAGAGAACTTCATGTAATTACCATGCAACATCATAGAGAAATAATGGTCCAGAACACAAGACACGTGCTCTTCTGGATTATAACCAAGAAGAATTAACGATTATGAAGCCATCTCTGCTCCCCTTCCGCGGAAACACTCCTGTAACAGAGGGACACACGGCCCCAGCCCTGGAAATCAGCAGCACCACCTGTCACTAAGAGAACACTACGAGACAACAGTGGGTCCAGGGAGAAAAATAAAGTTCAAATTCCAAGGAAGGAAACCATGGCCCACCAAGTAGAATTTGCTCTCCGTAACCAGCAAGGCAAAGTTGTACGTTTGTCCTTGGAGTTTTCTGAAACGTGAAGAGAGAAGGACAACAAGTCTGGACCAGGAATTTCCTGTGAATGGTGTACTCTCGTAGTTGTCATTTCCTGAGCACTGTCTGGGCCAGAGAAGTATTCCGGGTAGACTCACACGGTCCCTCGTCCACAATGAATCATACAAAAGTGAGAAAAGATGCTTCTTTGACCCAGGAAACCTCTATTTTCAATATGACGTCTAGGTACCCGGAACGTAGACTAGGGTATTGTGCATTTGGAGATGGAGAGAGGTTCTAACAGAGATCTGAGTGTGAGCTCAGAGAAGCCACACCCCTCCATCCGTGCTGCTGACAGCTCTGACAGGACCGGAGAGGCGTCCAGTTCATTAGAGATGAGTCACAGGGCGGGGGGAAGGCTAGAGGCTGTGGACTGCCTGAGACTTACAACGGGCTTCTGCAGAATTGAGAGGAAAGCAGTGTCGGAATTCTCAGAAAGCCCACTCTCGAAGAAGATTGACTACACCAACAGGAATAAATTGTGGAAAGTAAATTGTTACCATACGGTGGGAAAATAGTATTTTAATTCTGAAATATTAGTTTTCACTGGGAACTGTTGAAGCATATACACCTCGACTTTATCTGGTAAGAACACTGAAACCAATTAAATATCCGTTACCTCTAATATAATTGACTCTTAGCAGACGTCCAAATTAACCTGATTCCTAAGCAAACTATTCTATTAAGATTTGGCCACATAAAATTGAACCTACAGGATAGAAAAATTTCCATAATAATATCTATTCAGCACATATGTATTGCCCTGGTTGGGTAGCTCAGTTGGTTAAATCATTGTTCTGATACACCAAGGTTGTCAATGAAATCACTAATCAGAGCACATATAGGAATCAACCAGTGGGCGCATAGAAAGGTGGTACAAGAAATTGATGTTTGTCTCTCTTGCTCTCTCCTTTCACCTCTCTAAAATCAATAAATAAAAACTAAAGAAAGAAAAAGGCCCACATACATATTGATTGTTTCACTCTAGTTCAGGCAGCCGTCGACACTGATGAATCAACGATGAACAGAGGACAGTGCCTAGGAGAGGCAGAGTGGCTTAGCTTTCAAACCCAGGCAGATGCCTGAGCTGACATTCGGGCTCAGCCATTTGCTCTGCCACAGTGACAAAGGAGAAATTATTTAACACATCTGTTAAATAACTTAGTGATTCTTTCTTCATTAAAAATATATGTTAGATAATTTAGTTTTAGTTAATTGTGAAATTGGGCTAATTTTACTTATAGTAGTTAATATGTAGAATGTTTATTTATATATCTACCTTGGTGTATATGTGTATATGGTGATACATATGATTATCATATTACATCATTATACATGATCATACTTAATACACCATACATGTGTGTGTAATTACATCATTTGTAAAAGACATATAAATGTATTAATTCTCCATAGGTATGTGTGTAGATGTATATATGTGTATATGTGTGTGTGTGTGTGTGTGTGTGTGTGTGTGTATACATGAGAGAGAGAGAGAATTTAGAATTATTTTCGGCATGTTGTAAGTGCCATGGAAGTATGTAAGAATCATTCTGATTACGAAAGATCTTACTGGCTTATAAGATAAATAAGATGTATTCTCCACACATTTTTAATATAAGGGGTTTTGAATTTTAACAGGTCCAAGTTATTGTGGGGGATCAGAGGGTATCACTTCGGTGGCTCTGCACTGGTTCTTTAAAATTTTTCTAAATGGGAAGGAGGAAGGAGGAAGGAGGACTGAGAACATCACTAAGTAAGTGATACAGATGGAACCCTGAGGGAAGGCGGCTACTCCCGGTTGGACTCGGAATCAGATGCCCAGAAGAGAAGTATGAGGCTATAATGGGGTATTAGCGGCAAACTCTCAATGATAGTGCATTCATTTTGAAATAATTTAAGGTTTCTTATTCTATTCTATGGAGTCACTAGAAGATGTAATCAGTCAATTATCATTTCTCTGCAGTTTATCTATTGTCAGGTTGATTGGACACCAATTTTCTTACCTGGAAACAAATACATGCCAAGTTTTAAGAACTGTGTTGAACATTTCTCCCTACTCTCAAACTATAGAGAACACAGGATCTGGAAGATCCTTAGTGATCAAATACAACCACAGTCTTCAACAATAGCTTCTTCAACGAGAGAGAAAATATTTAGATGAATTTTTATTTTCAGCAGCCAAACATGTAATGCTCAAATATTAACTCTATGTTTAATGAATGGTAGGTATTGAGCACTTGCTGTGTAAAAGCCCTGATCTAGTATTTTACATAGATGATCTCAATAATTCATGAGAGAGAGAGAGAGAGAGAGAGAGAGAGAGAGGTGCTTAAGCAAATAGTTGTCTGAGACATCTTCACAGAGTGCATGCTGTTATATGCTACAAGCACAATGCACAAATGGTAAATGGGGCATCCAGGACTCTTAAGGAAGAAGCAGTGGAATCAAAAATATCTAGAGCACACAGGGCGGGGCTGGGACAAACTCTGAACTAATCATTTCCCAATAGGAGAGCCTTTATCCTTTCTAGCACTGATCCTAGACACCAACTTGATCCATTTCACACTGAAATATATTTTCAGTCCAATGGTAGATTTTCAAATTCATTAAAGCAATTATTTTTCTTATCACTTCATGTTCCCATAGCCGACTTTCAAGAGTGTTTTCTCCCCTTTTACCATTGTTTACACCTAGTGCCGGATCTTCCCAATTGCCATGCTGGGTTAGGTGTGTTCTTTCCTGTGAGGGGTCATTGGTCAGCAAGACGTGCCCGCTTCTGTTTCTAGCAGCTGCGGCAGACACCGTGATGAATGTGAGAGGCTGAAGCAGTGGGCTTGGATGACCAAGAGAAATGAATGGGAGAGGGGTACTTTAGGACCCAGTAGTCTCCATTCATTTCCCAAGCTGACAAAACGTTATTTGAATTGTCATTTTTCTTCCTTCCATCTATTCTCCCTTACTTGCTCTTCCTCTTGCTTGAATTCATCAGACACCTGTATATCCCTGCCAAGCAGCCAGAGCTGTGTTAGACACAGTGGGCGATGAGAAATACAGTCTAGAATGGACCAGGTGGACATGAGAATAGGAATCAATGTCTCCGTAACTATGCTCAGTAACAGAGTGGGTTCCGCCTTCTCACCCTGAGAACCTTCCGCCAACATCACGTGTCCTCAGCTTCCTTTGGAGGCGCTGCTCTCACACCACCCAAAGAATTTAGCCTTTGAAAGGTCTGTATTTTGCCTCTTTATCACTATGATTCTTTTTCACTGTTCTAAAACATAGAGGTAGTTTATCTGAGACCATCAAGTAAAGAAGTTGGAGTTTTATAACAGAATAGTCCTCCAATCTTCCCGAATCTGCATGTACTGGTTCATGTTTTTACTATTCTCTAATGAGCAAGGTCATCCAATGCTAATAGACTGTAATACATAGGTCAGGAAGTAGTTAAAATAGGAGGTGAAATAGAAGACATAAAACATAAAGAATCAGGATTACTTATGTTAATGTGTGTCCTTGGCAGGTCAGAAAATTTCTGGATCTCTATTTCATCTTCTTTGAAATAAAGATAACCAATGTCTTTCCCATGGACATCAATTGAGAAAAGCTTGTAAAAGCCTAATTCCAAACTACCTCCCCAGCCTCTAGCATGACCATTGTTACAGCATATACGTTATTTATTTATTTATTTATTTATTTTGTGACAGAGACAGAGTCAGAGAGACAGTTAGGGATAGACAGACAGGAAGGGAGAGAGATGAGAAGCATCAATTCTTTGTTGCAGCATATTAGTTGCTTTCTCATATGTGCCTTGACCAGGGGACTACAGCAGACTGAGTGAACCCTTGCTCGAGCCAGCGACTTTGAGCTCAAGCTAGCAAGCCCTGCTCAAACTAGATGAGCCCGTGCTCAAGCTGGCAACCTCGGGGTCTCGAACCTGGGTCCTCTGCTTCCCAGTCTGATGCTCTATTTACTGCGCCTCCTCCTGGTCAGGCACAGCATATATGTTTTTAGAAATTATGTTAAATGAGTGAAGAAAGACGTTGGAAAGTATCAAATACTGTATAGCACACATGATGGATTGTTACTTTATTTAAAGCATGTATATTTAGGAGTGATCAGTACAACTGGAAAAATGGCTTCTTATACCTTCCGTTTCAGTTTTATAAAAACAGATCTCGAATCAGTTCAAGGGTAAGCATTTTATTATGTACTGAGGATTAAAATTCTGAGATCTGATATTCATGCATGGAGGTTTCCACACAAGCCAGGGGCGTGACACTTTCATGCATCAAAATAATGGAACAATGCTTGACAATAATGAAGATGAATGGTATGATTTAGGCACTGATAGACTTATATTTTGCACTATGAAAATATAGGTGACTCAACGTGTAAGACAACACAGTCTGAAAACTGTTCAGTAATCACACATCTAATTATGTAGGAAACGACTCTGTATTCACATTGAGGTATAGTACATATTTTTAATGTTTTCCAGATGAGTAGTAGGTATTGCTATCATTTTTTTGTAGCATCGATAAGTAACAGAGCAGGAGAAATGTCGATGTTCACCTTTCATTTCTGATTTGCTTTTTTTGGAATCTATGAAAACTAAATCTGCCCACGAGCACCCTGCCACAACTGATTGATTTCCATCATCAAATACTTGAACCTTAGAAAACGTAATCTTATCACTCCTCCCTGTCTAAAGTGGGTTAAGGTATCAGCCTGTACTATTTCAAGATAACTGTTAGACCAATATAACTCCTGTAGGGAGATGTCAAATGTACCTTTATTCTATTCTTAGCTGTGTAGGTTTCTAAATAATTAACTAAGGATATATTATATTATATCATATCATATCATATTATATTATAATTTTCTTACATTAGAAAGGTAGTATGAAATCAATGTCTCATGTCTAAAATGTCAAACATACA
Organism: Saccopteryx leptura; assembly: GCF_036850995.1. Lineage (NCBI taxonomy): Eukaryota > Metazoa > Chordata > Mammalia > Chiroptera > Emballonuridae > Saccopteryx > Saccopteryx leptura. The sequence goes on along the minus strand of NC_089511.1, from coordinate 15,376,393 downwards.
AAAAAGGGAAGAAATCACAAATGAACCACGATCATAACGTTGGCATATGCTTCTGTAGTGTTCTTTTCCCTGAATATATGTGGATGCGTGTAGGGGAGGCTAAGAAATGGGGAATGGATCATACTTTCAGTATATTTTTTACAAATTTTTTATCTACTTAACAATATAATTTATACATTTTCCACATCATTATATTGCTCTGATAATATGACAATGTTTCCATGCTATGTTATTTGTCCATACCTGTATTTTTTGATATTTAAATTATTTGCACATTTTCACCAATATACATAATTGTGGTGAACATTCCAATGATTCCACAGGTATAAGTCCACCGAGTGATTTACCATGATTTACAACAGATGCAATTAATTGGAAGTTAAGTAAAGAAGGTAACCAAAACGTACTGCTTTCCTGATTTTTTTCTAAGATATTCTAAGCACCTCTCAGACCTGCTCACTTTTCTTGGTGAGCCAACACTTTCCCCGCCTAGTGCAGCTACCATCTTTTAGTGCCTGGCTCAGCTTACCAACCTCTAGTCTGGCTCTCTTGCATTCATCTTCTCAAACTCTTCTCCTTACAATGGTAAGAACAAATGTAAAAACAAACAAAAAAAATTGTGGTTAATCACTCCCTTTGATTAAAATTCTTAATCTTCTGCCTTTGAAATACTTTTAGGATGAAAAGTATTTCATCCAACTCCTCACCGTGGCCCCAGACTGAGGCCTGGACCTGCTCATGACTCCAGCTTCATCACACACGGATGCTCTTCTGCTCTCTCAACCTGAACTATCCATACCTCAGCCTCCTTTTCAGTCTCTTTTAATCCCCCCCCCCAACAAACTAGACTTCATATTGTCTCCAGGTCTTCATACCTGCTTGACCTCTGCCTCATTTTCTCCCTGCAACCCAACCTGTCTGTCTACTTAATTTTTACTTATCTTTCACAAGCCACTTTAAAATTCTCTTCCAGAAGAAGTCTTACCTGATCCTCAGTGCAGGTCAAGTCCCTAATATATTCATATTCATAGTTTACTATATTTCTACTTGTGAAACTTATCTTATGCAAGTTTATATTTTTGTGTGTATTATTATCTGATTAAAAACGATGTATTTTCCCAATCAGAATGTAAACTCTATGATATTAAGAATCTTGGCCCAGGCCAGGTAGGGTTAGTTGATTAGAGTGTGATCCTGATACAGCAATGTTGCAGGCTTGATCCCCAATCAAGGCACGTATAAGAATCAACCAAGGAACGCATCAATAAGTAGAACAACAAATCAATGTTTCTCTCTCTCTCTTTCTCTTTCCTCTCTCTCTAAAAAAATCAATAAAAAAAGCAAATGCCATTAAAAAAGAATCTTATTGATTTGAAGGCATCTAAGTACAAAATATGATACACTATTAACGAATAGGATTATTTTATTTCAATGCTTTTTCCTATTGATAGAATAAATAGGTAGGTAGATAGAGATTTTCCCTTGTTCCCAATAAGTGTCTTTGTACTGTAAGTTTTCAACACATTGGCATTGTGATCAACTCAAGAAAGGACAGAAGGAATACAAGCTAGTTAGATTTACTATGTTGAAATAAAAGGCCAAGTCACTGAACTTGGGATAAAAGCTATTGTTGCAGGTCTGCCGCTCGTGTGTGCATAGTTTGGGGCCAGTCACATCTGGTAGAAACTCTGCTCTGCTTGGGAGGAGGAGGAGAGGAAACTAGGATTTACTGAGCACGTCCAATTGTGACAAATTTTCCAAAGGGCTCTATCTTTGTTAGACCATTTTATTAAAAATAAAACTTGCAACACCCTGAACAGTAACATTCTCATTCCTTTAGACATAAGAATCTGCAACTCCTTGAGGCTGACTAGGATTTCCAAAGTTATAGGCAGTATAAGTGATAAATAATTTCAATAAGTGGATTGAAATGAGGTATATTTGACCTCAAAGAAGTCGCTCCTTTTAACAATCATAAATTGTGTCCCTACTTGGAAAGAATAGCATCTTTCTCATGGGGTTGTGTGATGACTGCTGGGGAGGGGGAGGGGCCAGGCGGAGGAGGGTGCAGGGGGGTAAATGGTGATGGACAGAGACTTGAACTGGGGTGTTGAACACACAATGCACTGCACAGATGATGTGTGGTGGGATTGTGCACCTGCAACCGCTATCATTTGTTAACCAGTGTCACCTCAATAAGTTCAACAAAAAGGGAGAAGAATGTTAAAAAACAAAAACAGGGTGGTTTGGAGACTCGAATGTGATTATATATGTGACCACAACAAACAGAGCTTGGCTATCAGTAGATAATCAATATTTGTTGAGTAGAAATAAATGTGCAGTTGATGGAATAATTTGCATGCAGTAAACACAAATTGTCACAGCACAGGCTGCTCAGAGCCAGGCTTTCCTCACGACCGAGACCTTCTGCAGAGATAGGTCAGTTTCTCCTCCCGCAGTGCTCGTAAAACCTAGTTTACATCTTTCTATATGGACACTTGGCTAAAAGACTGCATCACTGAATACACACAGGGTAATTTAGGGGGAAAGAATCCTGCATGTCTAAGACATTGTTTCACACAACTAGTAATTAAGATCTACTCGCCTTTGAGAGGCAGTAACCTTGAAATACATTTTTGGCTGTGTGTATCACGAAAGCAACATTTTATGATTGTTCATAAAAACATGCATGGGCTTCGGAGTTCCGGTTATTAAATGAATAAATAATGTGGCAAGTGCACAAAAAAACAACAACAATTTGAATAATAAACAAGAGTTGTTTGGGTATTTCAGTGATTTATTTGTAATGAGCACAGTTTAAATTAGATATTGGGATATTCATAATCATTGTGTAAACTCGAGTTGAGTATTTTAGCTCTGTGCACTTAATATACTATACATTTTCAATGTAAGCCAATTTGTCTAATAAAATGATGAAAAAAAATCTACCAGTTCAATGAAGCGGCTTTATAAAGACTGTAATTTACAGACATTAGAGTATTGAGCAATCATTTCATGCGGTTTCCTGCCTGCATGTTGAACAGCATACACAGAAACCTAACAATACTGATAGTTCTGCACATTTCCAAAAATTGCAAAATCAACCTGAAGGTTTTGTCTTCTAAACAGAACACTCCTGGGCACAAAAGTCAGAACAATGCACAAGTTTAATTTGCACCTCTCACCGCTGGACGGGCATTCCAAAGGGCAATTAACCTGACTCTGAACTCAACCCCAAATGGTTGAGTTTGTTAATACGTTGAGGTGGAGCTTGCTTTATATTGAAAAATTTCTTTTGTTAGTATGAAAAAACATTAGTTATTATTTCTTTTGACATCTTTTAAAATTCCAATTAGCCTCTGAGCACAAGAAGTTTAGTGTTTGGGCTTTTGAAATCAGGTCCCTATTTATGAGCGTGGTAGGTAATAGGAAGACATAATTTTGTCTGGAAAGATAGTTTGCTTAAACAGAGGACGTCTTCCTGAGTATGACCTACCACGTAAAATAGTTTTTACAATTTCACTAAAATGCATCAAAGGGGAAAAAAACAGGAAATCAAAGTAAGTGTGTGTTCCCCAATCCTGAAGTGACCTACATCTACACTGGGCTGAGAACTCTGGGTATGAAAACAATTTACCTCCAAACCCGCCCTTACGCCACCCCAAATAAAGTTTTGGTTGTTTTGGTTTTCATGTTTCTCAGATAACACTGAGAAAAAAGCCTGTCAAGGAAAAGCAAATAAAATTTGAAGGAATAAAATTACTGAAAACTCAAGCATTACTCAAATAAATTGGGTTTGCTAAATTTCCTACACATAATTATATATGCATTAGTGTGAGAAGCAAATGAATGACCACTTCTAATTATTCTCAGAATCACTTTAACTGAAGGTCTGGGTTTCGGAGACGAGGAACGAGTGGGGGCTGGAGGGCAATGAAACAATCCATCTCTGGTCATCAGGACTGCTTTCTGACTCACAGCTAGTGAGTGAGCTGCACCCAGTGAGGGTAACAGCCATCTTCTTCAATATAACTCATTCAATCCAACAAATGTTCATGAACATCATATGTGTCTTTGGGATAAAATATCTCTTAATATGGTAGTTTCCCTTCTTCCAGGATGCTTGCAAATTTTTGGATGACTGCTAGATGGCTGAAAAATCAAATTTTCACACACCTTCCACTCGCCCCACTGTTCTACTCATGACACCAAATTCCTTCTGGCAAATAAAACTAAGGAAACCACAGCTGCAATGTTGAACACAGTATCAAGAAACTCAAAACAGAGGTACTTTCCAAATACTCTGTGGGAAATGTGTTTTGCACTGTTCTTTTATGTAACGGTGAGTGATCATTTGAAAGAAGGCAGACATATGCAAATGATCAGTATACATATGCAAATAAAATGTAAAACATTCCGAGTTCACAGCATATAGAAGAAATAGATTGTGGAACATTAAGACATGTGGATAAATGTGGTGGAGTGAAAGATCCCATTTGGTTAGGAGGTACATACAGGTATACATTGAAATTTAGGTCATTCCCTTCAATAATCCTTAAAACAAATTAATAAATAATGAAACCAACAGGCATCATTAAACTATCAAAATGTTGCCCAGTATATAAATAGAAGGATGTTTGGATGCTGGATGATGCTATATTGCTCAAGTTATTAAGATATTTTGGGGAAGGTAGTTTTAGGACAGTTAAACTATTAATATCCTCATCACTCAGGAATGTATTCTCAGACAGTAGGTGTAGTATTTCTGAAAGCCATTTGGGAAAGACAAGAAGAAATGAGAAATATCACAGTGAAGTATCTAACTCTCACGAGAGGGTACCTCTCAATGATGACTCCCCCAAATAGGGAAAGAATATGAGAGCAGGACCCAGGAGGCCACGAATAAGGGAAAGTCTTGAACTAATAGAGTCATGGCTTCCACACGACCTTCTTTCAGAAGTTAATTCTCAGCTCTATTGTTCCCTTTCCTTCACCCAACTCAAGCAGGAAGGTTATCAGTATCTCTGTCCTCGGAACTTTCAGACAGATGGCTTATGCAAAGCTCATTTCACCCTGAGGATTTGCATAAATTGTCCATTTCATATCATTCCCTGTGTCCACAGAACCTTCAGTCACCCAGAAGGCTATTATGGCTGGAGCACAGGAAAATAGCCATAAGCACTGTATTTTCTGATGCAACTCCTCTCAAAGACTGAACTCTGAGCAGTAGCTGCCAAAGGAAATGAGATTTCTGCATGTTTTATGCATTTAGCGTGTGGCAACACCAACTCATAGAAACATCCCAGGTATTTTTTTGAAGATAGAAGTAATAAAATCAGGCCCTGGCCAGTTGGCTCAACAGTAGAGTGCCCGGCGTGTGGAAGTCCCGGGTTTGATTCCCACACAGGGCACACAGGAGAAGCACCCATCTGCCTCTCCCCCCTCCCCCCTCTCCTTTCTGTCTCTCTCTTCCCCTCCCACAACCAAGGCTCCATTGGAGCAAAGTTGGCCCAGATGCTAAGGATGGCTCTGTGGCCTCCACCTCAGGCACTAGAATGGCTCCAGTTGCAACCTAGCAACAGCCTAGGTGGACAGAGCATCGCCCCACATTGGATCCCGGTTGGGCGCATGTGGGAGTCTGTCTCTCTGCCTTCCTGCTTCTCACTTCAAAGGGGAAAAAAAAGCAAAACGAAGTAATAATATCAGGCAGAGAAAGAAAATAGAGTTCGGGAAAAAATAAATAAAGGAATGGAGATAGAGAATAAAGAAGAAAGAAATACAACATGAGGAAGGGACTTGACGGCAAGTATTCTTGTAATTCATTGAGGTAATTCACAAGCCCGACAACAAAGCCTGACAAAGTCTTTACATACTGGCTGAGGTACTTACTGTCAGTGGGCCCCTCACCAAGGAATGCATCAGTATTACAGTTTTCTAGTTACAAAATACAGATAGTTAAGAATCATCACTCCCTCTATATAGCCCTATCTGGCTTTATTTGTAAATCAAATAAACATTTATTCATTAGCTTACTGTGCAGTAAACAAACACATTTTACTTTACAGGGTGCAGTAACTTCTAAACAGAATTGTTTTTTGGTTGTCAGTAAACATGTTAAAAAATATTTCATTCACTGAACAGATACTGAGAATCAAACAATATACGAGGTATTTCTAGGCATGAGGGGTTAAAAAATGAACAAGAAAATACAGTCTCTTGAAGAGACTAAAATCTATTATTCATGCTATTATCATTATATTTTTAGGAAAGGGATTTCACTGGGGTATTCCACAAAGCTTTAGAAAATTATTCTTTTGGTACCGGCAGTGGGAAAAGTAAAGAGTATTTATTCTCTTTTACACAATGGTATAAAACTATTATGGTATTTTTACTATTATTGTTCACGCACACCACCACTTACTTGTATAAACATTTGGAATTACTCATTCAGAGCCAAGGTTGGGGAACTGGGTGGGTTGCCAAGCAGGGTCCCAACCCAGCATGAATACAAAACAGTGAGGCAGAATGTCTCGTCCTGATGAACTGTCCAGGGAAGCAATGCTAGCAATGAGTCCCTAATACACTGAGTCATAGGGGCACTCTTGAAATGTGTGGAAACCTCCCGCAGGATGACTCTACTCTGTTACCACAGATCCCGGCATAAACACCAGAAATGTCTGTGTCTTTGCATCCTGTATGTGAAAACTGCGTTCTTCTTCTTGTTCCTGTATCTATTGCCAACGGAACTTGAAATGTATTGTGCATGCCAAAAAACAAAACAAAAAATGGTAAGGAGAGACACTTTTAAATGTTCTCTTTGTCCTTTCTCTATTCATAAAGACATCACTGGAGTCATTCAGATCTGCGTCTTGTATGTATCAGCTCCAACACCATCCCTAGAGGCCGCTCCCAATCGTGGATGGATGTACCCTCTGCTCTTCAACCTTGCTCACTTTACCTGGCGTATTTTCTATCTTAACAGCTCCTACATACATGCAATCACTTCCAAATAGTGACATCAGTTCATCTGTTTACTATCTTTGTCCCTGACCAGCAGGAAGCTTCATTGAAAGCAGGAACAGGGTCTGTCTAAAGAGACAGCCTTATTCCCAGGTCCTAGAGCACTGACTGGCACATGGAAGGGTCTCAGTGAAATCTGGTGAGTGAATAATTGAGTCAGTGATGTTTTCCTGTGCAGCAACTTCTTTTTTCCTCATAGCCGAAATCCCTTGGGAGTTCCATATGCACAAATAACGGTAAAATCAAATCATGCGGTCTCAACTGCATATCTTTCCATGCTGAATAAACCCATTTCCAGAACGGAAGTCAGTGCCTAAATTGGACAGCGCAAATAATAGTGTGAAAGGTATAGTCTCTGAAATACCACCTCCTGCCAAAAAAACACAAAACCAAAAACACAGGCCAACATTATTTCTGAATATGAAAAAAAAAACAAAAAAAACAACAACCAGCTAGCATACTGAATCTGGCAATTTAGTAATAGAGCAATGCATCATTACTAATGAGGTTCAATTAAACACTGGAAGAACGATGTGATATTGGCACATTAATAATATAGTTGTCTGAACAGGCATTAGGAGGCATTTAATAAACTGCAAGGTCAACAGTCTACTTCATTCTTAGCTATGGTATTTTGAAACATTTCTATTATCACTGAAATAAAGTTATGATTATTCATGATAACCAACCATGATTTAGGATTGTTTTGAAAGTACCAGACAATAAAATTAGGAAAGAGAATAAGAGTGGTATATTTTGGAAAACAGAAGATAGGTTTATAATCATTTTGAAATTTTCATATACATATTATATTTATATAACATATATGATTATGGGGAAACCATACATGGCAAATAATAAAAGGTCTAATAAGAAAATGACTTGATATTGTTTGCAAAATGAGTCATAAAAATCAATGGCTTATCACAAATAATGCCTTGTTAAAAATATAAAAAGTGAAATCCTCATAATTAGAAAAATCATTAAGTAGTTAATGCTTAATTTATCAACAATGGCCTAGGGCCTCTATGGAACAAGAGGTATAAAGGAACATTTAAATACATAAATCTTTATTTATAAGAATATTCAACTTAGGTTTATAAACTGATATATATATATATATATATATATATATATATATATATATAATGAGATTCTCATTAATTTCTTTAAAATATTCAGAGGGAAAATATACAAAAATACTAATCTAAATTAAAATTTTTAATCTAAAAGACTAAGTCTGTGGAACTACTCAGGAAAAAAAGGATGATCAGAATAAACAAAATGGCAACAGCTCTTCTAAAAATGTAAATGTATTATAATGTATCAATTAAAGCTGCATGTTAATGACACAGATAGATCAAGAGAAGGTAATAAAGCCTGAAATACAACCAGTATTTCTTTAAAATTAGTATGTGAGAAAATGGTAATTGAATTAAGAGGGGGAAAAATGTAGATTATGCATAAATAATTTCAATAAACCCAAGTCTTTGTAGGGAGACTTAAAACCCCATGTCACTTCACCAAAATAAATATCAGAGATATCAGATATTTAAATAAACAAACAGAACACAGGCCTAGATGATTTTGTTATTTTTCTTTTTCTGTTAATGATGTTTTTCTTTGTGTATATCATGTAACCAAGAAACCATAAAGGTCAAAGTTAAATCTGATGACATTAAAATCATTTTTAAGAAGTGAACTACAAGTCTTCATATAAAATGTGATATTAAAAAAATAAAACACACATGACAGTGTTGCATCTCATAAAGTAGCAAGTGCCCTTTTCAAATTTTTAAACAAAACAGTAACAAAATAAAAATAGAAAAAATAAGGGAAGCAATGATATAGTGGAATAGTTAAAGAACATTTATGTATTTAGTCAGAAAAGATCATAAACTCAAATTCTGCACTTTCCCAACTCTGCCCTGCACTAAACGCATCATAGCAACAGCGTGGAAAATATACAGGAGAGTGTGGAAAGAAGTAGGTAGCACTGTAAACCAAGTGAACATCTGCACAGAGCAGACGAGAAGCAGGAAGGCAAGCAGAGCGAAAGCCGTGGTCCTGCGGTCTCTTGGTGTGGAAGTGGTTCTGGCAGGGACTGCTGGCTCCTGTCAAGCAGCAGGGAATAAAATGACCTGCACATGGCCAGGCTGAAGACAGACTGATGGCTAGAGACCAGCGGCCCAAACGGCACATCTCTGACCCAGAACAGATGTTGACAAAGTCTGAGATTGGCTGCTGCTTTGGCTTAGGTGCTACAGAAAAGAACTTGGAGGATGGAGGAAGCGCGGACGGCTGGCTCCCCAGCCGGAAGCTGAGTCCATCCACAATGGGCAGAGTGCCCAGTATCATGTCCCATTGTCAGAGAGCGTGGGCGCCAGGACTGCGACCAGAAGGGTAGGGCTGCCTTAAAGAACTAGGGTGCGTCAGGGGGGGCTAGACAAACCCCTAGGAGACAATGAGAAAGAAAGAGGGGGGGGGGAGAGGAGAAATTGAGTCTCAGTCAAAATAAGCCTGCAAAAAAAAGAGAAACAATCCAAGTGCACCAATGTAAAGAATCACAAATACTAAGTTAGCAGACAAATCCCTCACAACTCAAAGTAATAGAACAGCAAATAACTTAAAAACCAATGAAAGTCAAGATATTTAGAGAAATAAAGGAAGAGTAACACATTAAAAAACACTAAGAATTACAATACAACAAGGATAAAAAATATTATATAGAACCCCATGAAACCCTATAAATGCTGAAGAGAGTGACTGAAATAAAAGACAGAAGTAATGTCAATATCAATAGCACATACAGTGAGGATGGAATTCATGAACTAGAGAGAAAATAGAAGTAGCCCCAATATCAGGACTGAAAGTAGGATTATACGGAAGAGAGATAGAATGAGAGGTTCCTAAAGAAGTCTATTGTTCTAGAAGAGCGAAGAGGGATTGAAAAGATGTGAGATTTGAAAACTTGATTATTGTTTTCAGAAATGAAGGAAACAGACACAATTGAAGTAAAACTACACTCTGAGTAGATAGGGGTGGGTGGGTGCAATTTGGTGTGTGCCAGAAAACATAATAATAAAACTGTGGATACAAAAATAAAGTTATAATGTAAAGACATCAAAATAATGCAGCTTAAATTAAAGAAATCCCCAAGAAAAAAGAAAAAGAGGAGGAGGAAAAAGCAAATAACATAGATGCCCTAGATTATTTCGAGATACAAAAATAAATGAATAAAAAGAAAGCTTTCAATAAAATTCAACATCATTCATATTATGGTAAATCTTAGTAAATTGGGAAGAGATGTGTATTTCTTTCACATATAAAATATTTTTAAAATTAGAGCAAAGTTCATTTGAGCAGAACTTTAGAAATATATTCATAAGTAAGAATGACATTTTTTATTGAACATTGGACAGAAGAACAACAAAAAGCCATGACATAATATAAAGCAAATTAAAAGGAAGAAGATAGAGGAAAAAAAGAAGAATAAAACCCACTATTTGCAGATTCTATTATTTCTAAATAGAAATCAAGAGGACCTATTAAAATATAATTAGAAATTAAAGTAAATCAGAGTCACTGTATATAATATCATTTTAAAAAACTAACTGCATTACTATATACTAACAGCTACTCAAATAGAAAATAAATGTTTCTAAGGTAACACAAAACTAAAAAATATTGGCAAATATAAACTTGGGCAGATTTTATTGAGAGATTTATAAAATAAGACTTAAAGTCATTAAACAACTAACTTAAATAGATAAGCAGTAAGTTCATAATGAAAGAATTCACTTTTGTAATAAAAATTCTCCCTCAAATTAATCTAATAATTTAACATAATTGAAATCAAAACCTTAATAGGATTTTTCCTGAAGACAACAGTTTGTAACTATAGTGTACACAGAATAGCAAAAGGCTAATCACACTGATATAAAGTTTTTAAGAATATTGGATATTACGTGTTGTGGGTTCTTGACTCATGTGCCAAAAGTTATTATGAAGCCATAGTATAATTTTGTGCAAAGATAAAAAAAAATTGCTCAAAGGTAGAATATAGAAGTCTATGGTAGTAGATTCTAGAGAAGGACCAAAGATGTACAAGAAATCAATACCTAACAAGTTAGTATTACAAGTCTGAGGGGAAGGATGGATTATTTAATAAATGACACAGTGGGAAAGTGACTGTCCACATGGAATAAAAAAATAAAATTACATCCTTACCCCATCTATCACCCCAAACCATTTCATAGTAAATTCAATGCTTACATTTAAAAATCAAATCTTTAAAAAAAACCATTAGACAGCCATATGACATTATTTGTATGACCAAATGATACAGAAGAAATTTCTTACACACAAACACACATACATACGCATTCATACAAACACAAAATAAAATGTAAATATATACGATAAATTGAACTTTGTTATGTTAAAATGAAAATCTTCCATCGAAGGAAAGACTGAAAGATCAAAATAAAAAGATCACACACAAGAAAAGAATATTTACAAACAATAAAGCTGAAAAAAAAATTAGTATTGTACTACCAATGTAATATAACCAGTCTTTTATAATCAGTGAGTTAATTAAAACAAACTGGTGGAATATCATCATAATGGGTAAATATGGGTAAGTACAATTTGGTAAGTCAAATCAATTACCCATAATAAACATGAATGGACAAATACAATTACCCACACCGGTCTTGAGGTCAGGACCTATTGTATAAAACAATAAACTACTATATATGTCTTTTTGTCTTATTTGTTCTGTTTTGGGAAGTCAGCAGGTCATAATGAAATAACTAAATTTCTTGAGAGAAGGAGAAAGAGGAAGAGAGAAGGAACGGGGGAAAGGGAGAGAGGAAGAAGGGACAAGGGAGAGAAGGAGAGAGAGAAAAGGAGGAAAGAAAGGAAGGAGGGAGAGAGGGAGAGAAGGAAGTAAAAAATAAAACAAAGACAATGTTTTTTAAGATCCAACATACGTATGTATAAATTTGAGACGGAAAGACCTAACACAAGGAGCCTAATGGCTTTGTTCTTTTCAACGGCTGTGTCCTTTTAGCTATAAATATTCCTCAGTCTTGTGTCTGTATAACACACTGTTAAAGGCTATCCTGTATTATAAATTCAGAAGCGGTTATGTCAGTAGCCCAACATTTTCCTTTCTCTTTTGAAGTCTTTGGCCTAAGATCTTACATTAATTTTAATTAAGGATAAATTTATTTGGAAAGGATGGTTATTTAACTCCCACTGTATAAAGACGCAATCCATGGAAGATGAAAACCAAATAATAGCATATGTAAATTTCACTAATGATCAGGGATATGCTTATTAAAACTACAATGAGATGCAATACTATTGGTTGAGATATTCAGAAACTATCCACTCTATATTGTAATTTGATTCCTTACAGTGTCTGAAAGAACAATGGAAAATGTGTGCAGTTGATAAAGCTCTGTTGGTATGCAGGTACTCATATATCATACTTTCTACCACTTTCTATATGGGTATATGTTACAGGAAGTACAGTTTCAGTGGTTTAAGTATACAGTGTTAAATTTCTGTAGATGACTTATATATGAATGATATATATGTATCTTTACATATATATATGGGGTTTTTTTGTTTGTTTTCTTTTGCAAGAGAGATAGAGAGGGATAGACAGGTACAGAGAGACAGGAAGGGAGAGAGATGAGAAGCATCAACTCATAGTAGCAGCACCTTAGTTGTTCATTGATTGCTTTCTCATACATGCCTTGACTGAGAGGCTATAGCTGAGCCAGTGATCCCTTGCTCAAGCCAGCAACCTTGGGCTTCAAGCCATCGACCTTTGGACTCAAGCCAGCAACCATAGGGTCATGTCCAAGCTGGTGAGCCTGCGCTCAAGCTGGCAACCTTGGGATTTTAAACCTGGGTCCTCAGTGTCCCATGTCGATGTTCTATCCATTGTGCCACCACCTGGTCAGGCTGAATGGTATTTTAAATATATCCATGAAATACTGTAAAATGGAATATGCGAGTTGCTAAGTATATATGACAGGGGTTGGGAACCTTGTTGACTGAGAGAGCCATGAACACCACATATTTTAAATGTCATTCCATGATAGCCATACAATATGTTTAACACTAAATACAAGTAAATGTGTGCATTTTATGTAAAACCAACACTTTTAATGTACAATAAGTCTCTGAATTCTTTTTTAATAACGTTGTTATGCTGTTGCTAACCAATGAAGAATAAAGTACTTCTTACCATTAATGCGACTTCTGGTGCTGTATGGTTTTGCTGATGGCTTTGTAGTCTGATTGATACATGGTGAGGTTAAGCTTCATGCAGGCGTTGAGACTTCCATTCGTTAAACGTGATCGTAGGTTGGTCTTAACGTTCTTTAGATGTGAGAAAGACTGCTCACATGCATATGTAGAGCCAAACATTGTCAGTACAGCAATACTCACATGCTGCATTGTGTGGTATGTGATGGGAAGCACGTTCCAAGTTTTGACAATCAGCTGGTCTGTGGGTTGAAGTTTTTTCATTTCTCCCCACTTGTGTTTGCTTGCCAACTCTGCTTGCTGTCGTGCAAGTCTTTCCAAATCTTCATTCAGTGACTTGAACTTATTCACCCACATGTCTGAGGCCTTCAGGTCAGCAGGTTGTAGCTCAAAATCTCTGGTGGAGACACCAGGGATGTAACTCAGGTCGGTGCTGTCCACTGCACACTCACGTGGATGGGTGATGAACTTAAAAAGACGAGTGCACTCACGAAATTCTCCAAAGCGTGCTTTGAATGACTGCAGGAGATTAGATATGAAGCCCGCTAACTGCTGGAGATCAACATGTTGAGCAGGGTCACTTGCTGTGCATACATCTTTAAACTCTCCCAGTTTTTCAAAGTGTAGTAAACGACCTGTTTCAACGTTGGCGATGAAGAATTTCAGCTTGTGTATTAGACACACTGAACCTGCTCTCTCCACAAAGGCGAATTCCTCTGTCCATTCCTGCTGAAAAGTACGATACTCCTCATCTTTTTTTCTTTTAGCATCTTCTTCATCAGAAGGGTTTCTGCAATTAGCTAGCTGACTACTTGATGACAAGGAGGGAAGTTTACTTCCTGACCTCACAACAATCCATGTACGTTATGCATTCCAATAAAAATTTGGTGCTGTCCCGGAGGACAGCTGTGATTGACTCCAGCCACCCACAACCATGAACATGAGTGGTAGAAAATTAATGGATTGTAATACATGAGAATGTTTTATATTTTTAATATTATTATTTTTTTTATTAAAGATTTGTCTGCAAGCCAGATGCAGCCATCAAAAAAGCCCACATCTGGGTCGCGAGCCATAGGTTCCCGACCCGATATATGATATAATTATATGTATACATGTACACAACAAACATGCACACTTTTAAGGAAGAAAGAGAGAGGGGCAATGAGAGGGAGAGGCAGTTAGGTAGATAAGACAGAAACAGAGAGAAAGACAGAAGGACCTCAGAGGGAACTGCAGCAGAGTGACAGAGACAGACAGACCAGCACAGAGAAATGAATGAAAACTCCCAGGCAGCGTCCTAATTCATGTACAGTGTTTTTCCTGGGAGATGCAGCTCCTTCCATTCTTGCTTTCAATTTTTTTTTCTTATTGAATAACTTTATACTAAGTACAATTTGTTTTAGAACATTCAAGTTTTTATTTTAAAAATTAATAAAAACAAAAACAACGGTTCTATTCATGCCGATGCCCCTTCTTAGGATATATCCTGAAATCTCTGAATATTTTCCATCTGATATTCAGGAAAATAATAATTTTAAAACACAATGAAGTTTATAATAAAAGTCATAAACACACATCAGATAGATTTATTTTAGAACCAGTATCTTCTTTTAGAACATATCATGAAATTCCTAAATGCTTCCCACCCCTTAATAAATAGAATTATCTCTTTTCACTTCATATATTTTAGTCATCAGAAGCCTATTTTTAAAAAGAAAAATAAACAAAGCATTTAAATGACTTAGTTTTTTGAAGCTGTGACTGTGATAAACTGTGAAAAATCTTTGGTCTACTCACCCATACTAATTAGGTATGTATGTAAACACATCTATATTTGTGTGAATGCCAGCCACTTGTTTATTTAGCCAATACCTATCCACAATAAACATGAAGACAGAAATGGCCACAGCTCACTGCTACAAACATCACTATGGACCTCTTATCATAATTTTCACTAAGTATAGAGCATGTGTCATGAAGAACAAACCTCAGGATTCAGCTATTTTATCAGAACTGGAGGTTTTAGGCTGCAGATGGTAGGAATAACTGTACTTAACTTTAGTTGCAAATTGTTTCAGGTTCTAATAATAATAATTTCCAGCAATAGGAAACCATCTCAACAATCTCACGCCAGATTACTTTCTGTGTACCGCCTTCAGATCATTCATTATTCATAGTGTTCGTGCACCCAAAGCACTGAACTAACTTCCCTGAAGCACAGGACTGCATTTTCTTTTAAGGACTATATAAGCATCAAACATACCCCGTGCGGACTCTCTGTTTTTCCAGGCAATGGGCTCTCTGTCACCATACATTGGAAAGTAGAGCAACATCCCAGGGACACCTGGATACTGGTCTGCTCTTCCTCTTACAGGACCTTGCTTAACTGATGCTGAATGTGGTTTGATAACTCAGAGGAACTCTACACATGACCTACAACAGATTCTTATATAATTGCTTTCTGGATGATGAGAAAAGTCTTGAGTGCAAAAGGACGACAGCATGATAAGAAACTGAACCTCAGTGACACAGACATCCTGTGACCAGGGTCATGGGGAGCTCTATGGTTGAGAAGGTGGGAAGCCAGAAAAGCAACATTAAGTATGCTGGGTGTGCTCTGACTCCACCAGATCCCAGACTTCCCCTACAACTCGGAATCACTTACTAAGAAACAGTGTAACAATCCAGACTTCCCCTACAACTCGGAATCACTTACTAAGAAACAGTGTAACAATCCAGTCTTCCAGGGGGCGCATGCGTATGTGTGAAAGGGATGGTCTCTGCCCACCATTGGGAAGCCCCCCTGTATAGCCAAGGCAACTGAAAACGCAGACACTAGTATTCCCAAATGCATGCAATTTGCAATGTCTAGAAGACTGAATCTCTCAGAAATTAAAGACTTACCCAAGGGCACCGAACTAATGATACTTTGTATGAACAACTGTACGGAAGAGTCAATGAGAAACAGATAAAAATCTGCGTCAAGATTGCTGCGTAATTTAAAGACTACTCATAGGAATTAAAAAAAAAGTAGGCCCTGGCCGGTTGGCTCAGTGGAGGAGTGTCAGCCTGGCGTGCAGAAGTCCCGGGTTCGATTCCCGGCCAGGGCACACAGGAGAAGCACCCATCTGCTTCTCCACCCCTCCCCCTCTCCTTCCTCTCTGTCTCTCTCTTCCCCTCCTGCAGCGGAGGCTCCATTGGAGCAAAGATGGCCCGGGCGCTGGGGATGGCTCCTTGGCCTCTGCCTCAGGCGCTAGAGTGGCTCTGGTCACAAGGATGCCCCGGAGGGGCAGAGCATCACCCCCTGGTGGGCAGAGCCTCGCCCCCTGGTGGGTGTGCCGGGTGGATCCCGGTCGGGCGCATGCGGGAGTCTGTCTGACTGTCTATCCCCGTTTCCAGCTTCGGAAAAATACACACACACAAAAAAAGTAGCTTTGGTATAGTCTTAGATAGTTTGGGGCAGATTGTTTTCAATATGAGGATGCCTGTGAGAAAGGTTGAAGACAGGGGTCACAGAAAAATGTGAATCTAATTCTCTCCCAATACATGTTGAAGGGAAATTAGATAATGTAATTAAAGTGTATACATATTTAATTTTAACGATGTTAATTCATTTACTGAGAAGTTTATACATTTAACATTCTGTGATTTGAATCCCATTAAAAAGTGTATTAAACCAAAGTTGAAATATTCTAGGAATCATTCTGGCGACGGAAGAATATTTTAGACACAGCTAATTGAGAGCACAAATCATCCCATGTAAAACTGTGTTAAGTATACAAAATTGTAAAT